>NC_083411.1:59063738-59176862 GCF_020745735.1 Hemiscyllium ocellatum
TTTTGCCAGGCATATATCCCCCTTGGAACATGTCTCTGTACTCCAACCATGTCTGTGTGAGGAGAGGATGGTGCCTGTCGAGAGGGTTGCTGCTGTTTGTCCTTGTGCTGTTGCTATTGGTATCCCTCCTGTTCCTCATCAGAGATCCCCATTGGACATGTACAAGCTCCCATTCTGCAGTGCTGCTTTATAGCAGGGCAGTTCAGATTGAAATGAGGTTTTTGTTTGCATATTTATTCAAGGGATACATCACTGGCCAGACCAGTATTCATTGTCCATCCCTAATTACCTCGAGGGTAGTAGAGGGCAGTAGGGTGTCATACTTGCTATGGATCTTGTACATAATCTAGTCTTTTTTTTGAGATGACTGAAATTATATCCAACAATATATTAAACTTGCTCTCAGGTACAGTCCTGGGAGTGCAGCGCAACTGTCACAGACAGAGAAACAGCTCAGCAGTTTCTGTCTTTCAAAAGATTTCAAACTTGACAGCCTCTTTTAGTGAGAAATCTCCACGGTGGTCTCATTTTATTGACTGGCAAATCTGTGCATCAGCTACTAATGCCACTTAAATTTTGATTGGTTATTGAATGGTCAAACTAAAGATCCAACACATTAATGGGTTATTTCACATGAGTGGTTCACAAGAATGATCCTGGGGACAAAGGGCTTGACATATGAGGAGTGGTAGAGGACTCTGGGTCATATCGATGAGCTTAGAAAGATGAGGGGTACTTCATTGAAACTTACGGTATACTGAAAACCTGGATAGAGTGGATGTAGAGAAGATGCTCCTCGTAGTGAAGGGATGACCTTTGAAAATTAAGATGAGGAGGAATTTTTTCAGCTAGAAGTTGGATCATCTTTGAAGTTATTGCTACATGTGGTTCATTCTGTTGAAGTTATAGCCCAATAAAGCAGCTACAGAGGTTTGAGGGAGGAGCTGGGTAAATCGACTGGGAAGGAGCCTAGCAGGAAAGACAGTGGAACAGCGATGGCAGGAGTTTCTGGAAACACAACAGAAATTCATATCCCTAAAAAAGAAGCATGGTACACCAAAGTGAATCACTTCACACTTTTCCAGGTTGAACTCCATCAGCCCAGTTCTGCATCTATCAATGTTCCAATGCAACCTACAACAACCCTCCACACAATCCACAACTCTACCAACTTTCATATCATCCAAGTCATTTATAAAAAACACAAAGAGCAGGAGTCCTAGAACAGATCCCTGCAGAACACCATTGGTCACCAAGCTCCAGGCTAAATACTTACCATCTATATCACCACCTCTGTCTTCTATCTATGGGCCAGCCAATTTTATCCAGACAGCCAGATTTCCCTGTATCTCATGCCACCTTACTTTCTGAATGAGCCTACTGTGTGGAACATTATCAAACCCTTGCTAAAATTCATGTATACCACATCCACTGCTCTACCTTCATCAATGTGTTTTATCACATCCTCAAAGAATTCAATAAGTTTGTGAGGCATGACCTGCCCCTCACAAAGCCATGCTGACTGTCTCTAATCAAACTACAATCAATCAATCAAATAATCATAAATCCTCTCTCTCAGAGCTCCAGCTCTCCAGCATTTGCCCACCACTGACATAATTCCAAGGATTATCCTTTTCCTTTCTCAAACAAGTATTTTCCACCCTCTAATCACCTGCTACAATTCCAGTGGCAAATCATCAGCAAAGGTGCAGCAATCTCTTCCCTCACTTACTGTAGTAACCTAAGAATTATCCTGTCTGGACCAGGGATTTATCTATCCTTATGTTTTTCAAAATTTTCTGCACATCTTCCTTCCTAACATCAACCTATTCTAGCATATCAATCTGTTTTCATGCTGTCCTCTGAAACATCAAGTTCCCTCCCAGTAGTGACTACTGAAGCAAAGTATTCATTAAGGACCCTTCAAGTTCCCTTCACTATCCCTGATCGGCTGACCCTCAATTTGGCCATCCTCTTGTTCCTCACATAAGTGTAGAACGCTTTAGGATTATCCTTAACCTTACCCACTAAAGCTTTTTCATGACCCTTCCTAGTTCTCCCAATAAACCTGTGGAATCTCTTTGGATTATCCTTAACCTTATTTGCCAAAGCTATCTCATTTCTGCTCTTTGCTTTCCTGATCTCCATCTTAAGAATGCCCCTACCCTCTTTATATTGCTCAAGAAGTTTATTTAAACCAAGTTGTCTCTATCAGACATATGATTCTTTTTTCTTGACTAGAACCTCAATATCTTTATTCATCTATTGTTCTCTAATCCTACCAGCCTTACTTTTTACTCTAACAGGAACTCTGAACTCTCGTTATCTCACTTCTTTTTATTCATTTGTGGGATATGTGGGTGTCGCTAGCTGGGCCAACATTTATAGCCCATCCCAAGTTGTTCTTGAGAAGGTGGTGGTGAGCTGCCTTCTTGAACTGCTGCAGTCCACCTGCTGTGGGTTGACCCACAATGCCTTTAGGGAGGGAATTCCAGGATTTTGATCCAGTGACAGTGAAGGAATGGCAATATATTTCCAAAACTGGAGAGTAAATGGCTTGGAGGAGATCTTGAAGGTGGTGGTGTTGCCCTTGTTCTTTGAGATGAAACTGATAGTGGGTTTGAAAGGTGCTGTCTAAGGATCTTCAATGAATTTCTGCAATAGTTCTTGTAGATCGTAAAAACTGCTGCTCCTGAGCATCGTTGGTGCAGAGAGTGGATGGTTGTGAATGTAATACCAATCAGTGGGCTGCTTTATCCTGGAAGGTGTCAAGCTTCTTGAGTGTTGTTGGAGCTGCACTCATCCAGGCAAGTGGGGAGTATTCCATCACATTCCTGACTTGTGCCTTGTAGATATTGGACAGTCTTTGGGAAGTCAGGGTTACTCGCTGCAGTATCCCTTGTCTCTGACCTGCTCTTGTAGCCAATGTTTTTTATATGGTAAGTTCAGTTAAGTTTCTGGTCAATGATAAACCCCAGGATGATGACAGTGGGGGATTTGGTAATGGTAACACCATTGACTGTCAAGGGGGTGGTATTTAGAATGACTTTTAGTGGAGGTGGTCAATGTTACTTGCCACTTGTCAGCCCAAACGTAGATATTGTCAAGATCTTCTTAAATTTAAACATGGGCTGCTTCAGTATCTGAGGAGTTGCAAATGGTGCTCAACATTGTGCAATTATCATCGAACATCCCCACCTCTGACCTTATGATGGAGGGATGGTCATTGATGAAGCAGCTGAAGATGGTTGGGCCTAGGGCACTACCCTGAGGAACTCGTGCATAAGTGTCCTGGAGCTGAGATGACTGACCTCCAACAACCATGACCACCTTCCTATGTGTCAGGTTTGACTCTAACCACCTAAGAATTTGCCCTGGATTCCCATTGATTCCAGTTTTGTTTCTGATCCTTGATGCCACACTCAGTTAGCTACAAATTTGATGTCAAGGCCTGTCACTCTCCCCTCACCTCTGGAATTCAGTTTTTTTTCAATGTTTAAACCAAGGCTGTAATGAGGTCAGGAGCTGAGTGGCCCTGGTGGAATCCAAACTGGGCGTCACTGAGCAGGCTATTGCTGAGCAGGTGCTGTTTAATAATACTGTTGATGACACCTTCCATCACTATACTGATGAACAAGAGGAGACTGATGGGGCAATAACTGGACGGTCTGGGTTTGTCCTGCATTTTATTTCCAGACAATTTTTCACATTGTTGGGTAGATGCCAGTGTAACTGTACTGGAACAGCTTGGCTAGGGAGCGGCAAATTCTGGAGCACAAATCTTCAGTATTAGGTGGCTATTTTGCCTGCCATTGTACCAGGGTTTCAGATATCTACTCAGAGTTGAAAAGCTATTTTCAAAGATAGGGGGAGGGTCCAGTGGTAATGGTCTGTGTAGGTAACAGCAAATTACAGAATTTGAAGATTATAACCTTTGGATGATTACCTAACTCGCCTGTAAATTAGCATAGGCCAAATCCAATGAGGAAGACAAGTATACTGCTGAAAGCCTGGTGTGGGAGAAATGCACTCTGATCTGTGCGCCATTTGCACTAGGGAAAGGTGCAGCTGTACCATTGGGATAGTCTGAACTGCACTGGGGCCAATATTTATGCAAAGGGTGTCAAACTATCTAGTGGTGTCAAGGGATCAATTGCGATAATTAATGGCATATCAAAAAGCACAGACATGGTAAGAGAGGAAAATACAGGCAGCTCCCAGGTCAATTTGTTTACATGTCATTAGCACAATTCAGGACAATGGGAGCAGCCATTCATAAGTGTAAGAAATGTCAGGTCTTCAAACTTGAAAATCAGTACAGGATCATGTTCATAATTACTCGCATTTGTAAGTCCAACATTCTGAAATTGGGGAGCCCCTGTGTGGGATACAACAGAGTTCATGTGGGTAAGTCTGAGAAGGGTAAAGGAAAGACATTATTGTGTTGAGACAATCGGAATTCAAACATTAGCCGCAGGCATGAAACTGGTTGCAAGTGAATTATCCTTAAAGGAAACATCTGGCAATTACGGTAGGAGCAAGTGATGTTGATGAGCAAGTTTTGGTCATGCCTAGCTTAACAGATAACTACAGAATAACGAGAAACGTCTTGTGGTTGGACATGTAAAATGTGATTGGTTAGAAGTAAATGGGATGATAAGTGGACACTAAGGATTGGGTAAACAAGAGAGCATAGAATGGAAAATAAAGTATAAGAATGTGAGGCAAATACAGATAGATCTGCTTTGCATCACCTTGCTGTGTACCATTAACACCATGCTTCTGCAATAAAGATTTCAAGAAAACATCATGTAGATCCCTGCCTGGTTATTCCTACTATCGGGGACATGAGTACCCAACAACTAGGCGTAGTCAGCAGGATCGCAAAAGGATAAAGGGGAAGAGGTTTTGAAAATCATTTCAATCTAATCGTCACTGAGAGGTAAGGACTCTTCATGTAATAAACATCCAAAGCGGGAAGTGGTGGTCTGAGATTTTCCCTGTCTGACGCGATCTGAAACTACTAGACAGTTTCGATCTGAGACATAGGACAGAAAAAGGAGAGCCATTGTCTATGACTCTTAGAGAGTCTATTTTGGTTCAAATCTAACCTGAAATCCAGGGATAATGTCTAAATTTGAACTACCTACCAAAGTTAAAGGTGGTCAGGCAAGTTAAAGGTGGATGAAGTCTTGTAGAAATTAAGGGAACATATTGAACAACAACTTAACCATCCTACGACTCTGACTAAAATTTGTCTAAGTATGGACCCTCCATGGGCAGTGGTCCCTGGATGATATTAAATGGGTCTGGGGAAAGACTACCCATATAAAAATAAAAAAAAAAATTGCTGGTCACTCTGTGTAATACAACAACTCAGATAGAGACAAGAAATAATTGAAAAATTGAATTATGATAGAGAAATTCATAGTCTAAGAGAGGAAATAAAACCTGTTTGAGAGGAATTAAAAACCACAGAGAAAGAATTGTCACAAACTCAAAAGGAATTAGAACAATTAAAACTACGTCACACACGTCACCTCCTCCCTACGTGATTGCCCCATTGTATCCAAAACCCTTGCCTCAACCAGCCCCTCCAGGTGATGGCCCAGATAAGATTCGTACTATCAGTGGTGCCCACTGCCCTGAGGGAAGTTCTGACACATCCATCAGTTCAGAAGATAAGAGGCACCCCCTGTTGTTATGAGGCCTGTATGGAGGAAACGACAGAAGGGAAGAAAAGTAAAGATTGAGGGAGAGGTTTGGGATAAGATATAAATTATCCAATTTTAATCCATGAGACAAACTAGTTGAAAGTAGGCCCAAAGAATTGCCACACCTGAAGAGGGGAGGTATGAAAACATGGAAAGGGTTAGAAAAACTCAAGAAAATATCTACCTGACAGTCTATGGATGGAGTTCTAATCTTGTTTGCCACAATGGGGAACAATGCAGGACAAACATTGTACTGCAGGGTTAACAACCACATGGGACAGGAAGAACAGACTTTAAATCACAGTTGGCAGGCAATCCACAATTGGCTGCAAAAATTTGGACCATCTAAAACTGATTGGAGTAAAAAACCTGCATGCCAACAGAATGGAAGTGAAGACGTTGAAAACTTTGCAGGAAGATTTGTTGATGTCTGGATCAAGCTTCCTGGTCTAGCTCCTAATAACAATCCAGAGAAAGAGGATGAAATTTGGTCCTAGTAAAGGCTGCTTTCGGAGCAGCCTTACAGTTTGAACTAGCTAAGATGTTAAAAGTACAATGTCATGATTTGGATAAAAGCTCACCCACTTGTGGTGAAGTAATAGAGGAAGCTAATCGTCTGGGGGCAAATATAGAATTGAAGCTCAGAGCCATGCAGACCATAGAAGCTCCTAACACTGAGAAAAACCCAGGGAAGTGCGACAGTTGTGGAAAAGAGGGTGATTTGGCTAAAAGGTGCAACTTAGAAAAGGGAAATACTGACAAAACAGGCCCCCAAACTGGATAAGAAAGAGTCTGGATGGGAGAGGTTGTTCTTGAACGAGCATCTTATGTTATTGGAACAGCTCCAGCGCTGTACTTAACTTCAGGTAAAAGAACTCATTAATAAAAAACTAGAGCAACCCATCTCCATCTTTGAGCCCATTATTTTCACGGCCATCGAGAACCATTTGGATAGCTGCTATATTTTGATGGGGTGGGTGATAGGAAAGTTGACTGCCTTTTTGACATTAGTGCAGAACTAACATGTTTACCCTTAATTGATGGACATAATTGAGGGATAGCGGAGAACTGCTGTAGGAGTAGGGGGGAAAGAACTAAGACTTGAGAAAACTAACCCTCTGCCAATAAGATTGAAGCCAACAAGATTTTTACATCTGTATGGGTAAGACCCATACCACAGGCCCTATTAGTAAGTAATCTAATCTAATCCCTGTAAGAAATCTAATCTAATGTTATTTGGTCAATACACCATCTCAAACAGGAAGAATGGCAGAATCATCCCATTTGGGCAAAGGACAAAAATGACTGCGGCCTGTTAAAGATGACCCACTTTTACTGGAGTTCTCCCAGCATGTACTAAACAATACTCCATTAGTTTTGTCTCCATTGCTGATGTTTTACCTGTAATCAAATGATTAGAGCAACAAGGTATACCAGTAGAAGTCCATAGTTCATCTGGTTAAAAAGACAGACTGAACTTCACATCTGACAGTAGATTACCGGAAAGTGACCCAATGCATTGACCAAAAAGCACCCTTGGTTGCAGATCCCTGTGCCATTTTTAATTCTCTTTCACCCAAATACAAATATTTTTCAGTGATAGACATGGCCAACGGATTTGGGTCCGTTCCTTTGGCCTGTGAGGGACAACCATGTTTTGCTTTTCCCAGCCAACAACGACAGTATATCTGGATGCATCTACTGCAGAGCTTTCACAGTAGCCCTACTATATTCCACATGGCCTTGCAAGATCATTTGTGGGAATTGCCTCTGATAACATCCACAATGATTCAGTATATGGGTGATATTCAAATAGCATTCCAGACTAAGGAACAGCATAGGGCAGTTTTACGCATTCTCCTTGATCGTTTGTACTCTTTAAGGCAAACCTGAAGAAGGTGCAACTCGCCCAAGAAGAGGTAGAATACCTGGGACAAAACATTTCAGCAGGAAACATGAAATAAGGCAGGACTGGACAGCCGTTACTTGAACACCCACTACTATTCGGGAATTCAGATCTTTTCTAGGTCATTGTAATTCAAGTGAAACTGGATTGGTAGTTGCGCACATCTAGCTCCGCCACTGAATGATCTCCTGAAAGAAAGAGTGAATCCAAGCAGACTGACCCCAAAGTAGCATTCTGCCTTCCAAAATTAAAATCTGCTGTGTGCTCAGCCTCAGCTTTGGGTATCCCAAATAACAGGAGACCTTTTCACTCTTCATGTCCATGAAAAGGACAGTTATATGAAAGCTGTACTGCCCCAGGAAAACAGTGACAGACATTGGCCCATTAGCTACTATTGTGTTATGCTCGGTTGGACCCAGTGGCGCTGGGATGGGGTAGCCGTTTGAGAGCTACGAAAGGTACCTCCAAGGTGCTAATAGCCACAGCATCCTGTATTGAATCAGAAACTGATTGTGAAGTGCCCTCACACAGTCCTTGCCATGTTGTCTATGAATCAGGCCTCCCACCCTCTTGGAAGCTCCCAACCTCCACCTTGTTGCCGCCAGTTCAGTCCAATTTTGCTCCCAACCCCGCAGAACCAATTGGTGGGGGGGGGTTGGGGGGAGAGTTGGGAGGGTGGGGAGGAGGAGGAGGAGGGGAAGAGACTGATTAGGTCAAAGGCGAACATGATTGTGCGGAAATTCTGCAGCAGCTCGGGTGGCTAAGGAACCCTTGCAGAATCCAGATTGAGTTATCTTCATAGACATATCTTTGTTTGTTGAGAATGGTACTCAGAACGCCAGCTGGGCTGTTACTAGCCTGCATGAAGTCATAGCCCAAGGAGGTCTGTCAGCGAGCACTTCAGCACAGCAAAGTGCTCTTAGCTGCAGGAACCCCAATTAGAATTGGGGGTGAAGCTCATAATCTCCGAAATGCCGTACAATTAACACAAGAAGTCTGCATTTTAAACTGTAAAGTCCATAATAAAGAAAATCCCATGGAATTCTCGCTGTTTTTGAAGCTGCTAGAAGGCAGCCTCTGAAGGTAATGGCTGACAAGAGACAGTAATAACTAAATTGCAGACTTTAGTCGCAAGTGACAAGATTTAAAGACAATGAAGGGACAGTGTTCATGGGAAGAAAAGTGGGCATGGATTGAAGTGTGTGGTTAATGGTGTTTGAAGGCAGAGAGACCAATAAACCGGTAACACCACGAATACTAGGAGCTGGAGGCCAAAGTCTCGGCTCGCCTAGGCCGCTGGACAGGACTGCTCTGAGTGCTATCTTACAGGAGCCGAGTGCTGGTCATAAACCAGCTGGTGGCCGCCATGCTGTGGTACCGACTGGTCACTTTGGTCCCTCCTCCTGGCTTTGTCGCTGACATCCAGAGAACGTTGGTCAACTTCTTCTGGGACAAAAAAGATGCACTGGGTCGCTGCGCAGGTTCTGAGTCTCCCTATTGAGGAGGGCAGTCAGTCGCTGGTGTGCGTCCGCACCCAGGTCGCGACCTTCCTCCTTCAGACCTTGCAGCGATACCTTTACGTCGAGCCTCCTCCTAGGTGGTGCGCCCTGGCGACGTATTTTTTTCCGCCAGGTGCGTAACCTCAACTACGACACGCAGCTCCTGTTCGTCGACCGTGACGGTTTGGAGGTCGCCCTCAAGGTGCTGCCTGTCTTTTACCAGGACCTGATCACTGTCTGGAACATGGTCGAATCGCGCCGCGCCTACCCTCCGGCAGGAGTAGCGGCTGTCGTCAGGGTGCAGTTGCTCAGGAATCCGCACCTCCGTGCTCGCGGGTTCGAGTGGCTGTCGGAGGGGAGGGCCGTGGCGACGAGGGTGACCAGGGTCGGGACGTGCTGGGTGCCGGGGGCCTGGGCTGGACGTTGCCGCAAACATAGCGAGCAGGGCAGCGGTAGATGTCCGGTACATGGCCACCGCCATCCGACGCCTTAAAACGGCGGTGCTCGGGCCCGACGTAGTGCACCAGTTGGAGGATGCTCAGGTGTGCGTGGGATCCCGTCCGCGCTCACCCCAGCCCGGACGGAATTTCGCATTGGCCCCAAGGTCCCGTACTTCCCGCGGGAGCCTGTGCCCCACAACCTGAGCCACCTCCGGAATTTTAATTTTGTTTCTTTTCAGGGGGTGAAAAGGCGGGCCTTGTATCGACTGCTGCTGCACACCGTCCACCTCTTCTCCCTCATCCACCGTCCGGACATGCCCTGGCGTGCCCATTTGCCACCGGACGGTGGGGATCCCCAGTGGAGGGCCCTCTACGCGGAGTCCTCCCCCTTTCTCTCGGGATCTGGGGTGGAGGGTGCTGCATGCAGCAATCCCCTGCAACCGCAGTTTGCGGTGGTTCATGGACTCCCAGCCCAACTGTTTGTTCTGTGGCGCTGTGGAGTCCGTGGACCATGTGTATATTGGGTGTGGGCGTTTGAACTCCCTTTTTGATTTTCTGAAAAACCTCCTCCTCTGCTTTTGGTTGCACTTCAGTCCCACGCTCCTGATCTTGGACACCCGGTACAGAGGAGGGAGGGCAGGTCTGAAGACCTCCTCGTGGGTCTGCTCCTGGGCCTGGCCAAACTGGCCATAAACAGGTCCAGGCAACGGGCCGTGGAGGGGGTCGTTAGGGCCGACTGCCTGCCCTTCTTCCGCGGTTACGTTAGGGCCCGGGTGTCCTTGAAGAAGGAGCACGCGGTGTCCACCAACACCCTGGAGTTGTTCAGGGAGAGGTGGGCGCCGCAGGGAGTGGGGTGCATCATTTCCCCCTCCAACTCTATTTTGATTTAGTCCCTGCCCTCCCCTTCACTGTTTGATCACACAGCATTGCCCTTTGATGTGAAGGGCACTGCTTGTCACAGGCCATTTGGGTGTTTCCTTTCTTCCTGGTGGTGGAAATTAAATAAAGATTTGTGCAACTTGTGTCTCTTACTGTGTCTCACAATTGCATACACACACCATGGGTGCAGGGGAAAAAATAAACACTACCGCAGTTAGGCGGTAGTGTGGGGGTTAAAAAAAAAACAAAAAAAGATAAAAAATAAAAAGAACACCACGAATACTAATGACATTTCTGGCACAGAAAATTTATTGGTGGGGACATTTGTTTCCATTACAGATGATGGCAAGGCTCCAAAAGAGTTAGTGAGGAACAGGATTCAAGTAACATACGCTATTTGTGGCAAATCGTTGCGCAACATGCAAAAATAATCCTGGACCAACCACAGTGATTGCACAATTGAGACCTCTGGCACCTGCTGGGCTCTTCCAACATCTTCTTAGATATCCCGACCAAAATGTCAAGGATATTTCGAGGTTTGAGTCACTCTTAACAAATTGTCAAGCTGGGTGGAAGCATCTCCCACTCGGCAAGCCACGTCCAATCATACCACTCCAGCCCTCTGTAAGGAATACATTCCCCGATGGGGACTCCCAAGTTGTATAGATTTGGACCAAGAGACTCAATTTGTAGATGCATTGTGCCAGGAAGTGTAGAGACTGCTGAGTATTAAGTGGGAATTGCATTGGCCTAATCACCCTCAGTCACTGCGACAGGTGGAACACACAAATCGGATTCTGAACCAACACTCGGCTAACTATCATCAGGAAGGATTGCCTTGGCCTCAAGCTCTGCCTCTGGTATGATGTAGCATTTGAGCTATCCCTAATTAAACCACAGGTATGAGCCCTTCTGAGGTGATAACTGGTAGACTCATGTCTTTACCTGGTACAATTGATCTTAGAACAGCAGATTGTCAACTATTGAGTGATTCATTGTTAAAGTATTTCAGGATCTAACCGATTCTGTTCATTTTGCTTCCCAACAGGTGTCAGCAGCTTGAGGAGATTCCCCTAAAGGTGTTCACAACATCATTCCCGGCAAGTGGGTCTACGTTAAGAAAATACACAAAGAACCGTTGGGAAGGTCGGTATCAAGTTCTTCTCCTATCACCTTCAGCCATGAATATGCAGGGCAGGAAGACTTGGATTCATGCATCACATGTCAAAAGGGCTAACACCCCTGCCCCATTGTGACAAAGTTTTTATTTTTGGAACTCGTAATTGTTTTGATCTCTTGGGTCACATGAACATGCACTGTCAGGCACAAGTTGTATGCGAATACTTTTTTGTGCATGTCTTATGTTTATCCTGGACATACGAATGTCTCCAGCTGCTGGGTTTGCTCTCATATTCCCATACATTCAAAGGACGGTATCCCCTTAGACCCATGCCTTTTAATGTATCTGCAGTGGCTGAATGGGTCACTCTCCAGAACGAATCCCACATGGCTGCCACATCTTCCACAGAGAAAGGGATATATTGGGTGGAAATTAATGGCACCAGAGGTATGTGGGAATCGACAGGGTACAGTTTTTTCGGCATTTGAATGCTGGTATCGAACTCAATTTAATACCGTCCGTATCACCATCACTAATACATCAATGGTGGGAAAACCGTTATGTTCTATTTGTCTCACTTGATTTAAGCCGAAGGGTTGGTTTGCAGGTCAGAGTAATTGTACCTAATATTTTAATGGCACATCTGATGCTTGTCTTCCATCTAAACTTAATTTTATTATCTCACATCAGCAGAAACTTTTGACCACACCTGGCTCCCGAACTATATAACTCAGTTTATCCTGTGCAATGGTACTTTTTTTTGTTTGCGGACATAAGGCTTACACGTGGTTACCTCTGTCATGATCTGGTTTCTGTTTATTTAGCTTTTTTAGTCCCTTTTATGTGTCATACTCTACCTTTCATCCCTTATTCTCCATAAACGTTGCAACTCTAAGATAGACAAGTTCTTTGACCTTTGGTATTGGCCATATGCTGCATATAAATCCTTTTCTGAGATTCAATTACTCTATTCCATATTGGAACAAGTAGTTCATGACACCTCCCAAGCCCTTGATAAGAGTAATGTAGAAATGGTTGCTATTCGAACAAGAACATTACAAAATTACAAAATGGCCCTGGATTGGCTACTATCTGAGAAAGGACGGACCTGTGCCCACGTAGGAAAAGAGTGTTGTACCTACATTCTGGCCAATTCTGAAGAGATCATAAATTCAACTGCTCATATTCACAAGGAGGTCGACAAACTTAGACAACTCCTTTCAAGTACCATATAGAATTGGGCTACAACTGGTCAGGATCACTTGAAACATCTATCCTCCAGGAGATTAACATCTTTCTTGTTGTTATTCTTGCTTTATATGTATGTATCAAATGTTGTTTTACTCGTGCCCTTAACCCTCCTAAGTTACGACATCGCTTCTGATCAGAAGAAGCGAATACTGACTGCTGCATATGGGTAATGATTCATAATGTACAATGTGATTGGAATCAAAAGGGCCAAACGCAGGCAAGTGGAACTAGTTTAGTTTGGGAAACATAGTTAGCATGGATGAGTTGGATCAAAGGGTCTGTTTCCGTGCTCTATAACTTTATGAGAATTTTAAATTCGCTCAGTTGCTAACTATAGCAGTACAGTTGACAAACAAAATATCGAATACCCTGTAAAGGAAACATCTGGCAATCACAATCAGAACAAGTTGTGTTGATGAGTAAATTTTGGTCATGCTTAACTTAGCAGATAATCGCAGGACATAGAGAAACATTTTGTGATTGGACATGTAAGATGTGATTGGTTAGAAGTACTCAGAGTAAGTGGAGGCTGAGGATTGGGTAAAGGGAGAGCATAGAATGAAGAAATAATGTATAAGAATGTGAGCAAAACACAGACAGATGTGCTTTGCATCACCTTGCTATGTACCATTAACGCCATACTTCTGCAATAAAGACTTCACGAAGGCATTGTGCAGTTCCCTGTCTGGTTATTCCTATTATCAGGGAAACAAGTACCCAACACTGCCAAAAGCTGTGAGCCATAGAATCGTAGCATCCATACAGTATGGAAACAGGCCCTTTGGCCCAACAAGTCCACATCGAATCTCCAAAGAGTAACCCAACCAGACCCATTCTCCTACCCATTTATCCTATATTTACCCCTGACTCATGCACCTAGCCTATACATCCCTGAACACTACGGGAAATTTATAGCATGGCCAATTCATCTAGCTTGCTTGGATTGTTGCAGGAAACCAGAGCACCCAGAGGAAACTCGCACAGACACGGGGAAAATGTGCAAACTCCTCAGAGACAGTCAGCCAAGGCTGGAATCAAACCTGAGTTCCTGGTGAGTGAGGCAACAGTGCTAACCACTGAACCACCATGGTGCCCACATCTCCATATTTCATCACAATGGTTTGTGAGGTTTCCATGTGATTAATAGAATCTGGAATTGAATGATGCCATAAAACAACCATCAGTTATTGCAGACACCTACCTGCTTCACCAGAGTCATTGTCAAACAATATTTCTCATGATTGCTAGGTCTGGCCTACGTGTGACTGCACAGCATTGCGATTAACAGTTAACTATCTTTTGTTAGTTAACAGGTCCTCCTGGGTCAACAGGTCACTCGTTATCAGGGTAATCCAGAATGGGCAACAAATGTGAAGATGCTAACATCTTGTGAAATAATTTTAAAAACGAGAGTAACCTCGCTGAGCTTGGAGCAGATGCATCTAGATACAGGTTGTTTTGCTGTAATGCAGCCGTTGCGTTCTTCTGGAACTCCGCACTACAGAAAATCGTGCTATTGAAATTGTTACAGAGAATTGTGTTGTAGATTGCTACAGAAAATCTGCTCAAGAGAAACTTCGCATTATCCAAACATCACCCATAATTAATTAATCACATTGTAGCCAAACCGCAATGACAAAACGCACATTATAGCAGGAACACCGAGAGTCATTGAGTCATAGAGATGTCCAGCATAGAAACAGAACCTGCGGTCCAACTCGTCCATGCCAACCAGATATCCTAATCCAATCTAGTCCCACCTGCAAGCGCCCGAACCTCCAAACACTTCCTATTCATACACCCATCCAAATACCTTTTAAATGTTGTACCAGCCTCCATCACTTCCTCTGGTAGCTCATTCCATACATGTACCACCCTCTGTGTGAAAAGTTGCCCCTTAGGTCTCTTTTATATCTTTCCCCTCTCACCCTAAACCTATGCCCTCTAGTTCTGGACTCCCACACCCCAGGGAAAAGACTTTGTCTATTTATCTTATCCATGCCCCTCATAATTTTGTAAATCTCTAAAAGGTCACCCCTCAGCCTCTGATGCTCCAGGGAAAACAGCCCCAGCCTGTTCAGCCTCTCCCTATAGCTCAAATCCTCCAAACCTGGCAACATCCTTGTAAATCTTTTGTGAACCCTTTCAAGTTTCACAACATCTTTCCGATATGAAGGAGACCAGAATTGCATGCAATATTCCAACAGTGGCCTAATCAATGTCCTGTGCAGCAGCAACATGAGCTCCCAACTCCTGTACTCAATACTCGGATCAATAAAGGAAGGCATACCAAATGTCTTCTTCACTATCCTATCGACCTGCGACTCCACTTTCAAGGAGCTATGAACCTGCACTCCAAGATCTCTTTGTTCAGCAACACTCCCTAGGACCTTACCATTAAGTGTATAAGTCCTGCTAAGATTTGGTCTCCCAAAATGCAGCACTTCGCATTTATCTGAATTAAATTCCATCTGCCACTTCTCAGCCCATTGGCCCATCTGGTCAAGATCCTGTTGTAATCTGAGGTAACCTTCTTCTTTGTCCACTACACCTCCAATTTTGGTGTCATCTGCAAACTTACTAACTAGACCTCTTATGCTTGCATCCAAATCATTTATGTAAATGACAATAAGTAGAGGACCCAGCACCGATCATTGTGGCACTCCACTGGTCATAGGCCTCCAGACTGAAAAACAACCCTCCACCACCACCCTCTGTCTTCTACCTTTGAAACAGTTCCATATCCAAATGGCTAGTTCTCCCTGTATTCCATGAGATCTGACCTTGCTAACCAGTCTTCCATGGGGAACTTTGTCGAACACCGTACTGAAGTTCATATAGATCACATCTACCATTCTACCCTCATCAATCCTCTTTGTTACTTCTTCAAACAACTCAATCAAGTTTGTGAGACATGATTTCCCACGCATAAAATCATGCTGACTATCCCTAATTAGTCCTTGCCTTTCCAAATACATGTATATCCTGTGCCTCAGGATTCTCTCCAACAACTTGCCCACCACCGACTTCAGGCTCACTGGCCGCCTTGCTGATCTTTGAGGGGCCCTACTCTCTCCCTTGTTACCCTTTTGTCCTTAATGTATTTGTAAAAACCCTTTGGATTCTCCTGAATTCTATTTGCCAAAGCTATTTCATGTCCCCTTTTTACCCTCCTGCTTTCCCTTTTAAGTATACTCCTACTGCCTTTATACTCTTCTTAGGATTCACTCGATCTATCCTGTCTATACCTTACATATGCTTCCTTCTTTTTCTTAACCAAGTCCGCAATTTCGTTAGTAATCCAGCATTCCCTATACCACCAGCCTTTCCTTTCACCCTAACAGGAATATACTTTCTCTGGATTCTCATTATCTCATTTCTGAAGGCTTCCCATTTTCCAGCCGTCCCTTTACCTGCGAACATCTACCCCCAATCAGCTTTTGAAAGTTCTTGCCTAATACTGTCAAAATTGGCCTTTTTCCAATTTAAAAATTCAACTTTTAGATCTGATCTATCCTTTTCCATCACAGTTTTAAATCTAATAGAATTATGGTCACTGGCCCCAAAGTGCTCCCCCACTGACACCTCAGTCACCTGCCCTGCCTTATTTCCCAAGAGTAGATCAAGTTTTGCACCTTCCCTAGTAGGTACATCCACATACTGAATCAGAAAATTTTCTTGTAATGCGCTTAACAAATTCCTCTCCATCTAAACCCTTAACACTATGGCAGTCCCAGTCCACGTTTGGAAAGTTAAGATCCCCGACCATAGCCACCCTATTATTTTTGCAGAAAACTGAGATCTCCTTGCAAGTTTGTTTCTCAATTTCTCTCTGACTATTAGGAGGTCTATAATACAATCCCAATAAGGTAATCATCCTTTTCTTATTTCTCAGTTCCACCTAAATAACTTCCCTGGATATATTTCCAGGAATATCCTCCCTTATCACAAATGCCACTCCCCCTCCTCTCTCGCCTCCCTTTCTATCCTTCCTGTAGCATTTGTATCCTGGAACATTAAGCTGCCAGTCCTGCTCATCCCTGAGCCATGTTTCTGTAATTGCTAGGATGTTCCAGACGCACATTCCTAATCATGCCCTGAGTTCAGCTGTCTTCCCTGTCAGGCCCCTTGCATTGAAATAAATGCCGTTTAATTTATTAGTCCTATCTTGTCCCTGCCTGCCCTGTTTGACTTGCTTCTATTCTCAACTGTACCATCTCAGATCGATCTCTTTCCTTACTATCTCCCTGGGTCCCACCCCACTAACCCCCACCTTACTAGTTTTAATCCTCCCGAGCAGCTCAAGCAAATTTCCCTGCCAGTATATTAGTCCCCTTCCAAATTAGGTGCAATCCGTCCTTCTTGTACAGGTCACTTCTACCCCAAAGGAGATTCTAATGATCCAAAAAAATGTGAATCCTTCTCCCATACACTGGCTCCTCAGCCATGCATTCATCTACTCTATCCTCCTATTCCTGCTCTCACTAGCTCATAGCACTGGGAGTAATGCAGATATTACTACTCTTGAGGACCTCCTTTTTAAATTCCTGCCTAATTCTCTGTAATCTCCCTTCAGAATCTCAACCTTTCCCCTTCCTATGTCATTGGTTCCAATATGGACAATGACCTCTTGCTGGTACCCCTCCTCCTTGAGAACATTTTGCACCCTCTCTGAGACATCCTTGATCCTGGCACCAGGGAAATATCTCCAAAAACATATAACATATATATTCCGTTGATAGAGATTTGTCAGACCATGTGAAATTTCTGATGCTGGATTAGTGGTGTTGTAAAAGCACAGCAGTTCAGGCAGCATCTGAGGAGCAGTAAAATCGATGTTTCAGGCAAAAGCCCTTCATCAGTAATACAGGCAGAGTGCCTGAAGGGTGGAGAGATAAATGAGAGAAGGGTGGAGGTGGGGAGAAAGTAGCATAGAGTACAATAGGTGAGTGGGGGAGGTGTTGAAGGTGATAGGTCAGGGAGGAGGGTCGAGTGGATAGATTGAAAAGAAGATAGGCTGGTAGGACAAGTCATGGGGACAGTGCTGAGCTGGAAATTTGGAACTGGGGTGAGGTGGGGGAAGGAGAAATGAGGAAACTGTTGAAGTCCACATTAATGCCCTGGGGTTGAAGTGTTCCGAGGCGGAAGATGAGGCATTCTTCCTCCAAGCATCGGGTGGTGAGGGAGCAGCGGTGAAGGAGGCCCAGGACGTCCATGTCCTTGGCAGAGTGGGAGGGGGAGATGAAATGTTGGGTCACAGGGCAGTGGGGTTGATTGGTGCAGGTGTCCCAGAGATATTCCCTAAAGTGCTCTGCAAGGAGGCGTCCAGTCTTCCCAATATAGAGAGGACCAATGGATACAATAAATGATATTGGTGGATGTGCAGGTAAAACTTTGATGGATGTGGAAGGCTCCTTTAGGGCCTTGGATGGAGGTGAGGGAGGAGGTGTGGGCGCAGGTTTTGCAATTCCTGCAGTGGCAGGGGAAGGTGCCAGCATGGGAGGGTGGGTTGTAGGGGGGCGTGGACCTGACCAGGTAGTCACGGAGGAAATGGTCTTTGTGGAAGGCGGAAAGGGGTGGGGAGAGAAATATATCCCTGGTGGCGGGGTCCGTTTGGAGGTGGCGGACATGTCATTGGATGATTTGGTTTATGCAAAGGTTGGTAGGGTGGAAGGTGAACACCAGAGGGGTTCTGTCCTTGTTACAGTTGGAGGGGTGGGGTCTGAGGGCAGAGGTGAGGGGTGTAGACGAGATGCGTTGGAGGGCATCATTAACCACGTGGGAAGGGAAATTGGAAGGAGGCCATCTGTTGTGTTCTGGGTTGGAACTGGTCCTCATGGGAGCAGATATGGCGGAGATGGAGGAATTGGAAATACAGGCTGGCATTTTTGCAGGAGGTAGGGTGGGAAGAGGTGTAATCCAGGTAGCTGTGGAAGTCGGTAGGTTTGTAAAAAATGTCAGTGTCAAGTCGGTCGTCATTAATGGAGATGGAGAGGTCCAGGAAGGGGAGGGAGGTGTCAGAGATGGTCCAGGTAAATTTAAAATCAGGGTGGAATGTTTTGGTGAAGTTGTTGAATTGCTCAACCTCCTTGCGGGAGCACGAGGTGGTGCCAATGCAGCCATCAATGTAGCGGAGGAGGAGGTGGGGAGTGGTGTTGGTGTAATTACGGAAGATGGACTGTTCTACGTAGCCAACAAAGAGACAGGCATAGCTGGGGCCCATTCGGGTGCCCATGGCTACCCCTTTGGTCTGGAGGAAGTGGGAGGATTCGAAGGAGAAATTGTTAAGTGTCAGGACCAGTTTGGCCAAACGAATGAGAGTGTCGATGGAAGGGTACTGTTGGGAACATCGGTAGAGGAAGCAACGGAGGGCTTGGAGGCCCTGGTCATGATGCCCCAGCTGACTGTGGGGGAACTGAATGGGATTTTTAATTTTCCCAACAGCAAATCCCCTGTGTCTGGTTCACTCTGACAAAGTCCTTTGAAATCTCAAGACTTCAAAATATTGGCGCTGCATTCAGCCTCAATCTGAATGGTCACTCAATAGTCAATCTTTGAATCTTTCTGATAATTGTATGGCAGGCAGGGATAGTAGGAGAGATTCCTGGTCAATTGGAAACATTGAGGTAGTGCAGAGTAACAGCCACCCCACGGTGAAAGCTGCAGACACTGATTCATGCCATGGCCTCTCTCTATATTGTGTGACCTCCTCATTTCAAAGCATTGGTGAGAAATATGTGATGCAAAATAGATATATTCTGACATTGAGTATTCTGAAACAAACCTGAAATTCTATTATTTTTAGTGTGGAGATTGCATCAGAAATAGTCAGGAAATGTGGACATCACCCAGACCTGAGCAACTAGATCTTGCCCTTTTGGACACATCTTGTCATTCTCACCAGTCATTTACTTGGTGAAAGGCTGAACAGTTCTTAATCACAGTCCTGGAATTTTGGAAAGATAGAACATCTTCGGGCAAGATTTGCTCCTTAAGGTTTACATCCAGCTCCTGAGCAAGCGAAGAAAGTATTCATGGCTGTCTGAAGATGGACCAGAGGGAGTTGGCTTTATCTGAATTCTCACAGAATGAACAGGAAACACACTCTCCAATAGATACAGTGAGTATTTTAGCAAAACATGAAATTACACTCATGTAAAATCCTGAGAAGTGCTGATTCTTTGGGGATTTTAGCTTTTGTGAACTGCAGTCACCCGTCTTGTTTCCAAACTACTAAGTGATTGCTGTTAACTGGGGAATGAAGAAATGTTTTTACAGTGGGGAAGAGTTGAACTAAGTGCTTAAGTTTAGATTGAGAAAATCTACTTTCTAATTTAGTCAATTCCTTTCTTTGCCCCAAGAGTGCTGCCAATCCAGCAGTGAACAGAAATGATGAAAATGTGAAGAGAGGTAACTGGTCCTCGAAGACTGACTACTTGCTCTCGATGATTGGCTGTGCTGTGGTCTAGGCAATGTCTGGAGATTCCCTTTCCTGGCTTACAAAAATGGAGGAGGTACTGTCTGGAATTTGAATTAAGGGGATAGAAATGCAGAGGGAGCATTTCAATGATCTTTAAGGACTGTTGGCTTGGATATTGCTCTTGTCAGTGCTTCCCATCGTAACAATTGATGTGGAGGTGCCGGTGTTTGACTGGAGTAGGCAAAGTCAGAATGCAACAACTCCAGGTTATGATCCAACAGGTTTAACCTTCACCTGATGAAGCAGCAGAACCCCAGAAGCTTCTGATTTCAAATAAACCTGCTGGACTATAGCCTGGTCTTGTGTGTTTTCTGACATCCTAACAATTGTGCAGGGGTTAGAAATGTTACAGTCTGGACATGGCACAGTTAAATACTAAAGTGCAAAGTGGTGGTTGAAATTAATTCAAGTGACTTTTGAGCAAATCAGATTGTCTCATTACAGGTTGTAGTTTGAATCTGTGGCCCATTTCTCATCAGGAGTAAAAAGCATTATACTTTTATACCTTTAAATACTTTATATTGCTAAATTCCTATAACTGAAATAATTCTAAAAACACAACAGAATGTCATTAAGACCCAGATTGTTCCCAGCATTTTCAATAAACAGTAGATTAATAAAACTCATGTAGCCCCTTTTTCATTTGTCTAGTTCAAGTCAGAGTAGACCACATTTTCAGTTTAAATAGGCATAGGTTGATTCATTACAAGTTTTATGGAAGATTCCTTTGGAGTTAAGATAATAAAATCCTTGTCAGCAATATCGACAGATGTTAAGATTAAAACAAGGATAGAAAACACAAAAGAATAAAGTTTCAATCAGTCTTTGTAGCATGCTAGTGGAATCACTGTTAGACTTTACTTACAGCAGAAATACACGGACATCATGATGGATCACAATATTGAACACGTAATTTTGGTCGGTTTATCAGGAATACCCATTGATAAGGTGCTAGCTAAAACAAAGTTGCTGTACCTACTTTACAATCTCACAGTGAGTTATCAATGAACTTCATTATCTCCTGGATTACAGTTATTACTTATCTTCATTTCGATCTTAGTTTGCCTCCAGTAATGTATATATATGCTTATATATTATCCACCATAACATAAGAGACTGAGTCTGGATATCATGCTATCAGAGAAACCAGCAGACATTTATTATAATGATATAAAGTCAAGGATTTTACGCAGGCCAGTCATTATTTGGTGTCGACAATAAGTCACCATGAATATTTTGTAGAATCCCCATTCTAGCACATTCTGAAGGTATTGCCCAGGAAACTGGATTTTCCACTAGACAATTCTCCGATTCTTGGAACACTCCAAAAGTCTCTATTTACATCGGAAATTTCAGAAGGTACTGATGAATTTAAGTAAAATAATTAATCAGGAAAGTTAGATTATTAAATCTAACACCCCTTCCATGTCCAGACCTGCTGCAAACCCCCACATCCATCAGATCTGAGTTGACATCTACCTAGCAACTCCTTGCATCAGTCAAATGTGACCCAACCCAACCCAACATTAACATAGAGTCATAGAGTCCTACAGCATGGAGACAAGCCCTTTGGTCCAAATTGGTCCATGCCTACCAAACTGTCCATCCATGCTAACCCCATTTCGCTGCACTTAGCCATTTCCTTCTAAACTTTTCCTATCTATGTACTTGTCTAAATACCTTTTGATGTTGTTAATGTAATCAACCTTCTGCTGGCAGCTCATTCCAGATGCATTCCACCCTCTGCGTCAAAACGTCCCCCTCAGGGTCTCCTTTATTCTTTCCCCTCTAACCTTAAACCGATGCCCTCCTGTCCTCGATTCCCCAATTCTGGAAAAAAGACAGAGTGCATTCACTCTATCCATGCCTATCATGATATTATACATTTCTATAACAAACTTCCTCAATCTCTTCAGCTCTAAAGAAAAAAGTCTTAGGTTGTTCAACCTTCCCTATAACTCAGACCATTGCATCCTGGCACCATCCCTGTAAATTTCTTCTGAACTCTTCCCAGTTTAACAACATCCTTCCTCTAGCAAGGAGACCAAAACTGAGCATAACACTCCAAATGTGGCCTCACCAACAATCTGTACAAGTGCAACATAACTTCCCAGCATTTATACTCAGTGCCCTGACTGATGAAAGACAGTATGCCAAAAGCCTTCTTCCCTGTCCTGTCTGTCTGTGACTCCACACCCTCGACAGAACTGACCGCTGGCCTCTACTGTCAACCTGACCTCCTGCCCAGCTGACATCCTATCTAGCTAGTGAACAGTCAGGAGGGAGTTGCCCTGGGAGTCCTCAAAATTGACGCCAGACCCTTGAAGTCTCATGGCTTCAGGTTAAAAAGGGGCAAAAAGGTCCTGCTGATTATCACATACCATCCTCCCTCAGCTGATGAATCAGTACTCCTCAATGCTGAACAAACTTGGAGGAAGCATTGAGGGTGGCAAGGGCACAACATGTCCTTTAGGTGGGGGATTTCAACATTGACCATCAAGACTGGCTCAGCAGTAGCACTACTGATCAAGGTGGTTATGTCCTAAAGAACTTCACTGCTACACTGGGTCTGTGGTAGGTGGTGAGGAAACCAACAGGAGTGAAAAACATACTTGACTTCATCCTCGCCAATCGACTGAGGATTGAGTTGTAGAAATAGCGGAGGCACTGAATGTGATCTTTCAAACATCACTGGAGTCAGGAAAGTTCCAGATGATTGGAAAATTGCTATTGTAACTCCCTTGTTCAAGAAAGGATCAAGACAGAAGATGGAAAATTATAGGCCGATGAGCCTACCCTTGGTTGTAGGTAAAATTCTAGAATCCATCGTTAAGGACGGAATTTCTAAATTCTTGGAAGTGCAGGGTCAGATTAGAACAAGTCAGCATGGATTTCGTAAGGGAAGGTCATGCCTGACAAACCTGTTAGAATTCTTTGAAGAGGTAACAAGTAGGTTAGACCAGGGAAACCCAGTGGATGTCATCTATGTACACTTCCAAAATGCCTTTGATAAGGTGCCTCACAGGAAGCTGCAGAGTAAGGTGAGGGCCCCTGGTGTTCAAGGTAAGCTACTGGCATAAGTTGGGGATTGGCTGTCTGACAGAAGGCAGAGAGTTGGGATAAAAGGTTCTTTTTCGGAATGGCAGCTGGTGACAAGCGGGGTCCTGTAGGGTTCAGTGTTGGGGCCACAGCTGTTCATTTTTATATTAATGATCTGGATGAAGGGACAGGGAGAATTCTGGCAAAGTTCGCCGATGATACGAAGTTAGGCGGACAGGCAGGTAGTACTGAGGAGGTGGGGAGGCTGCAGAAGGATCTAGACAGTTTGGGAGAGTGGTCCAGGGAATAGCTGATGAAATTCAATGCTGCTACACTGGGTTTGTGGTAGGTGATGAGGGAACCAATAGGAGGGAAAAACTTACTTGACTTCATCGTCACCAATCTGCTGGCTGTATTGGTATGAGTGATACTGCACAGTCCTTGTGGAGATGAAGTTACACCTTCACATTCAGAATACCATCCATCCTGTTGTATTGCACTATCACTGAGCTAAATGGGACAGACTTCAAGCAGATTTAGCAACTAAGACTTCAGGCACTGTGGGCCATCATCAGCAACAGAAGCATACTTCAGCACAATCTGCAAACTCATGGCCCAGCATCTCTCCCACTCAAGCATTACCATCAAGCCAGGGATCAGCCTGGTTCAATGGACAGTGAAGTTGGGGAGTCAGGAACAGCACTAGACATACCTAAACATGAGGTGTCAAGCTAGTGAAGCTACTAAACATGCCAAACACAATAAGCAGCATGTGATAGAGCTAAGCAACCAATCAGTCTGAACCAGACTCTGCTGTCCTGCCACATCCAATCATGAATGGTGATAGACATTTAAACAACTCACTGGATGAGGAGGCTCCACAAATGTCCCCATCCTCAATGATGAAAGAGCCCAACACATCAGTGCAAAAGGTAAGGCTGAAGTGCTGAGTGGATGATCCATCTCAATGTTCTCTACTTGTCCCCAACATTACAGATGCCAGCCTTCAGCCAATTTGATTCACTCCATGAGATAACAAAATACAGTTCAATGCACTGGATACTGCAAAACCTATGGGCCTTGACATCATTCTGGCAATAGTACTGAACGTCTGTGCTCCAGAACTTGCTGCACCCCTAGCCAAGCTCTTCGAGTTTAGTTACAACATCAGCATCCACTCATCATTGTGAAAATTGCTCAGATATGCTCTGCATACATAAAAAAGCTGGACAAATCCAACCCGGCCCATTACACCCCATCAGTCGATGATCAGTGAAGTGATGGAAGGTGTCGTCAACAATGCTATCCAGCAGCACCTGCTCAGCAATAACCTGCTTGGTGATGCCCAGTTTGGATTCCGCCAGGACCACTCAGCTCCTGACCTCATTACAGCCTTGGTTCTAACATGGACAAAAGAGCTGAATTCCAGAGAGGAGGTGATAGTGACAGCCCTGGGCAAAAACAATGGCTGCAGATACTGGAAACCAGATTCTGGAGTAGAGTGGTGCTGGAAAAGCACAGCAGTTCAGGCAGCATCCGCGAAGCAGTAAAATCGACGTTTCGGGCAAACGCCCTTCATCAGGGATACACCTGTCTGCCTGATGAAGGGCTTTTGCCCGAAACGTCGATTTTACTGCTCCTCGGATGCTGCCTGAACTGCTGTGCTTTTCCAGCACCACTCTACTCCAGATAGTGACAGCGGTGGACATCAAGGCCACAGTTGACTGAGTGTGATATCCAGGAGCCCTAGCAAAACTGGAATCAATGAGTGTCAAGGATCAAACACTTCTCTGGCCCCCAGGAAAGTGCATGGTTGCAAATCCTCAACACCATTCACAATTGCTTAGATACTGAAGCAGCCCATGTTCAAATGCAGATTTGGGATAACAAGTGGCAAGCACATTCATGTCACACAATTGGCAGAAATGACCCCCTCCAACAAGAGAGAGTCCAGCCATTATTTTGTGAAATTCATTATCATGACCATTACTGAATCTCCCATTGTCAACAGCCTGGGGTTACCATTTACCAGAAACTGAACTAGACTCATACTCTGGTTACAAGAGCAAGTCAGAGTTTAGGAATATTGCAGCAAGTAACTCACCCCTAACTCCACAAAGCCTGTACATCATCTCCCAGGCACAAGTGCCAAACACTGATTTAAAGGTTGAATTTATCATCAATCAGTGATTCTTTAAGATTGTCTACTGCTATCTATGATTGATAAATAAATTAATAGATAAGGAGATAATGTATTCCAACCCCAGATGAACAACTGGCAAATATCAACATATAACTTTATTCCCCTTCTAACTCCTCACGCTCACAGTCATACACAGATAGAACATAGAACAGTACGGGCTCTTCAGCCCTCTATGTTGCGCGGACCTTTTATCCTATTCTAAGATCAAACTAACCTACATACCCTACATTTTACTATCATCCAAATACCTAGTGATGTAAGACTGACTGGTCTGTAATTCCCAGGGTTATCCATTTCCCCTTTTTTGAACAAGGGAATGACATTTGCCACCCTCCAATCATCTGGTACTACTCCAGTAGCCAGTGAGCATGTGAAGATCATTACTTCTGTTGTAATGTCCTGTACCTTTAAGAAAGAGTGAATGCTGTTCTGCACTGAGAGCTTACAAGCACCTGTCATATGATTTAACTAGCAGTCTCAGAGTGTACTGGAAAATTGAAAATATATAACATTTGGCTGTGAAATGGAAACCTGAATTGTTTGCTGTTTTGGCAACAAATCCAATTTAAACAAACAGTTTAAATTATGCCTCAGGATACTAAAACCCAATCCAGTTTGAATTTATTGTTTTACCAACATCAAACTGATGATCCAATTTTGGGGGAAAATGAAAAAGGCAGCCATTTTGAAAATCAGATAGAGCAACTGCAATCGAGAGAGAGAGAGACCCAAGACATTGAAATACTCTGTATCAAAGGTACCTTTCATACGAAACATCTTAACAGTAAAAAGAAAGAAGATGATCCAGTGAGGTCTTCAGCCGGAAGAAGAAAGACACCAAAGATGACAGCCACTGAAAGTTTTGAAATTGATTTGATGTAATTTTAATAAATGTTTTATTGGAACAGTATATTATAGCATTGGAGGCAGGTATTAAGCAGTTAAGAGAAAAGGGGCCTTAGTGTTGTGAATATTTGTTGCTTGATGTTCCCTTTTAGAGTTAAAGAATGAATTGATGTTATTTTCTTGAAATATTGGAAATATGAGGTGAGGTGAGCTTCTCTGGGTGTTTGGTTTAATGAAGAGAGAGGTTCACCTCTGTGTCATAACACTTTAGGCACAGCAATCTCTTCCCTCGCTTCCTGCAGCAAACTTAGGTATATCCCGTCTGGTTCAGGCGACTTATCTATCCTCATGCTTTTCTAAATTTGCAGCATATCCTCCTTCTTAACATCAACCTGTTTGAGCATATCAGTCTGTTTCACGCTGTCCTCACAAACAATAAGGTCCCTCTCCCTAGTGAATACTCATACAACATATTCATTAACGACCTCCCCAAATGCCAACTCCAGGCACAAGTTCCCATCACTATCCCTGATTGGCCCTACCCGCACTTGCTGTAAGTTCTCCGTAAACAACCTCAACATTTCTGTTGTACATTTCCCTGAGAATATCTACTCCCAATTTATGATTCACGGTTCCTGCCTAATAGCATTGTAATTTCCCCCTTCCCCAACTAAATGCTTTCTCATACCATCTGCTCCTATCCCTCTCCATGACTATAGTAAAGGTCAGGGAGTTGTGATCACTATAACAGAAATGTTCTCCCACCAAGAGATCTGTCACCTGGCTTGGTTTATTACCAAGCACCAAATCCAAATGGCCTCCCCTTTGGTTGGCCTAGCTAAATATTTAATCAGGAATCCTTCTTGGACACACCTGACAAAATCTGCTGCATCCAAACTATTTGCGCTAAGGAGGTTCCAGTCAATATTAGGGAAGTTGAAGTCACCCGACACAAGCCTGTTACGTATGCACCTTGTCAAAATCTGCCTCACAATCGGCTCCTCCATGCCTTTGTTGCTATTGGGTATCTATAGAAAACTCCCAATAAAGTGACTGCTCCTTTCCTGTTTCTGACTTCCACTTATAATGACTCAGTGGACAAACCATCCCCGACAATCTTCCTTTCTCCAACTATTATACTGTCCCTTATTAGCAATGCCACCCACCCATCTATTTTACCTCCATCTCTGTTCCTATTGGAACATCTAAATCCCGGAACATTCAGCAACCATTCCTGCCCCTGTGATATCAAAGCCTCCGTAATAGCCACAACATTGTAGCTTCAAGAAACTCCATGCTCCATTGTAGCTCCATGCTCTAAGTTCATCACCCTTATTCTTGACACTTCTTGCATTAAAATAGACCCATCACACTGACTGCAGCTTTGCCCTATCAACTGCCTATCCTTCCTCACAGTCTCTCTGCATGCTGTATCTGCCTGTTCACCAGCATCCACATCCTTTGATCCATAGTTCCAGTTCCCATCCCTCTGCCAAACTAGTTTAAACCCTCCCGAAGATCTCTAGCAAACCTCCTGCCCAGGATATTGATGCCCCTCAAGATCAGGTGCAACCCGTACAGGTCCCACCTTCCGCAGAAGATCCACATACCTGAAGCCCTCCCTCCTATACCAGCTCTGCAGCCACGTGTTTAGCTGCACACACTCTCCGTTCCTAGCTTCACTAGACAATGGCACCAATAGCAATCCTGGGATTACTACTCTGCTCTTACTAATTAACCTTACTCTTACTAATCTTTCAATGTTCCCTCAATACAGGAGTTGTCCCACTGGACTGAAGAATTGCAGACATTATTCCACTTTAGAACAGGGGCGAAAGAGGAAAATCAGGGATTTATAGATCAGTTAGCCTAACATCTGTACTGGGGCACTGGTTGGTGTCTCTAATTAAGGATAAAATAACTGAGCACTTCAAATTTCTTCAGTTAATCAGGGACAGTAGGTCATGCCTGACAAACCTCATTTAATTTTTTGAAGCCATGACTAAGATAGTGGACAGGGGAATGTCTATGGTTGTTGTTTGTATGGACTTCAGATGGCATGTGATAAATTGCACATAAGAGCTTATTAACTAAGGTAGAGGCTGATGGAATTGAGGGCAAATTACTTATATAGTTCAGAAATTGGTTGAGTGGCAGGTGCCAGAAAATAAGGATAATGAGTAGGTCCTGAAATTTGCAGGATAGGACCAGTGGTGTCCCCGTAAGGATCTGTGTTAGGGTCTCAATTATTCATATTTTTTATTGACAACTAGGATAATAACATAGAAAATCATATATCCAAATATACTGATGACACAAAGTTAGGGGGCATTGTAGACAATGTAGTCAACAGCATAAAATTGCAGAGGGTTCTTGATAGACTCAGTAATTGGGCAAAAATATAGCAGATGAAGTTCAATGTAAGCAAGTGTGTGGTTATCCATTTTGACCGATATAGTATCGACCTGGATACTTCCTAGATGGCATCAAGTTAAACACAATGGATGCCAAAAGAGACTTGGGGCTTCAGGTGCATGGACCTTTAAAGTACCACAAACAGGTACAGTAAATAATGAAGAAAGCTCATGGAATCTGGCTTTTACACCTCGAGGACATGAATACAAGGATGTAGACAGTATGCTGCAGATATACAAAACCCTGGTTCGACCACAATTGAAGTACTGTGGGAAGATCTGGGCACTACATCTAAGGGAGGATATATTGGCCTTGGAGGGAGTACAACATGGTTTTACAAGAATGATAACCTGGATTTTAGGGGTTTGGTTATGAGGAGAGATTCTAAAGATTAGCCCTGTTTCTCTGTTAGTATAAAGTTGTTGTTACCATCCACTTGAAACTGCAGAGTATGTTGGGAATTCACATCCATGGACCCTGTTTCACCTTTTTATTCTATTTTCCAGGTGTATTTCTTATTCCCTACTCAATCATGCTGGGTCTTGTTGGGATACCAATATTTTTCTTGGAATCTTCCTTTGGACAGTTTGCCAGCCTCGGGCCTGTGGAAATCTGTACCAATGTTACAAGGTTAGAGATTATTGAATAATTAAAACTCAGCAACAATTTCAATGCATTTTAATGTTTAATTCATATTAATAAACTAATTATAATTGAGTGATTAAATGAGAGTGTATCTGAGCCTTGCTGTCATTCTCTTTGAAAACTTTGTTATGTTACACCAAGATATGTCAGTGATTAACACTGATGTTAGTTTAGTTTCTTATTCATTAAATGCGCGTGATTGTGATTGTGTTCAGTTCACCTGGATGGTTGACTCCAAATCTCATTGTTTTTTCAGAGTCAATTTTTCCTTAGATCATTTAAAGAATGATTAGATTAGATTCCCTACAGTGCAGAAACAGGCCCTTGGGCCCACCAAGTCCACACTGACCCTCTAAAGAGTAACCCAGATCCATTTCCCTCTGACTAACACAACAGACAATTTAGCATGGCCAACCCATCTTTGTTTTGTGGGAGGAAACCAGAGCACCTAGAGGAAACCCACACAGACACAGGGAGACTATGCAAACTCCACACAGACAGTCGTCCGAGGCCGGAATCAAACTCAGGTCCCTAGCGCTGTGAGGCTGCAGAGCGAGCCACTGAGCCACTGTGCTGCCCTTGTAAATTGTATCAAGTTGCTGTGGTGAGATTTGAACCCATGACCCTTGAGCATTAACCTGAGCTTCTTGACTACCAAGCCAGTGACTCCTCCACTACACCACCATCTCCAGGAAACTTGACTAGTAACATGCCCAACTATTGTAAACTAATAGCAAACTACTAGCTCAGAAATGTGTATGCTTGAGCAATGTAATGAATGAGTGTTGGGTTGCCCAATACCACAATATCATGCCCAGTTTCTGACATTGTGGGAGATAACAAAAGCATTGCCCCATCAGGTAAAACACCCTGGTGGAGGCAAACTCACACCATAGCAACAGCAGTTACTATCTATTAAAGACATCATAGAGGTACATATTTAGAAAACAAATTGATGTCCAGCATGACTTTGGAAGCAGACAGTTTGGAATAGGGAGAAGTTTGTTATCCTTAAACAGCATCAGTTTTTCAGAGTACAGACAATTGTACACATCTGTAGATGGAGCATTAAGCACGAGAACAATGGAACATATTTCTAATTTTCATTAGGATGCAAATTCTTTCAAGATAAAATGCATTTCTAAGATTTCCTTGGTAATAAAAACAAATTAAAATGCTAAAGAATGCCCTTGAGCTATGACAAAGGCCAGTGCATTACAGAAAACTTGAATCCTAGAAAGCTCGGTTGATGGAAGTTAATACATAATGACAATTACAAACGTCTTTGTTCTTAAGGAAAGAGCAGTATAATTTGGAGAGACAAAAATATCAGAGACACACAGCAAAAGCTGGTGTTTTTGTAAAGGCCAACTCATGGATAGCAACAAAACTGGTATGGATTTGGCATCCAGCAACACCTTCACTGATTTTACTGTTCCAAAACTTCATGCAGTTCTATTTTGCAGATCAAGGTCTAGGTGAGCCCATGAAAAGAACTCTTAAAAATCTTGTCAGAACTCAGGGAGGTACAGTGGCCTTACATTGCCAGGGATCCGGGTTTGAATTGACCCTCAGGCAACTGTCTATGTGGAGTTTACACATTCTGCCCATTTCAGATGGGTCCCACCAGGTGCTTGGGTTTCCTCTCATGGTCCAAAGATATGCATGTTTGGTGGATTGGCTGTGCTAAATTGCTGATAGCGTCCAGGGATGTGTAGGTTAGGTGGATTAGCGAGGGGAAATGGAGAGTTGCAGGGATAGGGTAGGAGATTGGTTCTGGATGGGATGCTGTTCAGAGGGTCATGCAGACTCGATGAGCTGAATGGCCTGCTTCCACTCCGTAGGGATTTTATGACTTGACAAGGAGGAGCTTCACATTATTAACATGCACAGTTTTTCTGGGTGGATCAGAAAAGTCTGGATATGATTTGGAAAGATCTTGAAGAGCAGATCAAGATAAGAATTCACTTCAGGATGAACAGACTCCACATCATTTCAAATAGACAAGAATCCTCAAGAGACTATTCACCAGTTTGTTGGAGGATGCCAAAGCAAAGGGCATGAGTGTGACTTTACTGAAGAGGAACGGCCAGAGAATATTAATGAGTTAATTATCACATTCACATGAATTAAAGTCAGTTGGAAGAAACATTTGTGCAATAAGAAGGGCCACAGTCTTGACATATTACTTGAGGATAGACAGATCTATGAAGATGTCGTGGCAGGCCAGCAACAATTACATGCTTTAGGTGCTACCAATACTATTGCAATGGTCAGTAAAGCACAGAAACCCAACAAAAGCTCCAGTAGCAGTGGTTTGTTGCACTTCTCCAAAGTCCATGCTCTATTTTTTGATATCTGTAGCATCAAGGGACATGGCTATGTGCAGGAAATCTGTTTCCAAAAGCCAAGTCAGGCCCTTACAATAAACCACAAGCGACCAACATGACAGTATAGAGTAATAACAAATCATCAGCAACAAGGAAACTGTTACCAAGGTGCACCAAGGCAACCACATTGATGAGGTTCAGAGTCAACCAAATGAAAGGCAAATTTTAGAAAATGAGCAGGCTTTACATGATGTTAATCTCACACTCTGTGTTGGGAGTAGAAAGCAATCAGGAGCTCTTTAATATCATGTGTCCTGAGAAGGCAGTGTGATACAAGATAAAAGCTAAAATCAACACCGGAGTTAGTGTTACCATGTAACCACTATATGGCCTCAATGACATGCACCTGAGCAAGTAATGTTCCATGGTACAGGCTATGAGAAACCATCTCTCAGTGGAGACAGCAGATCAACAATTGTATGTATTGCTAATGAGTGTCAATGCGCAAACTCTCACTGGCTTCCCGAAATATTTAGTCTAACAGATACATGGTTACCAGTATGTACAGATCTAAGTGCAGTCTCAAATCATGACATTCAAACCACACCCACCATGCAGAACAAGTCACATATGGTGCAATTGAATTAGTCAAGAATTGGCAAAGTTATAAATTTGAAGTAGTAATTAAGCCAGGTAGCCAAGATGATTGCATATGATTCACAGAACAGCTTATCCAAAATACAAAGATATTCATCTTGATCTGCACCATGATCACCTAAACTATGAAATTAAATGTGCTCTCAAGGCTGACATGTTATACTTTGGACAATGTGAATTGTTTTCATTGGGCGCAGTTTCAAATCATGCCCATGCTACCACAGGAACGCATGAGTATTGAAAGTTCAAAATGATTGGCATAACAATCCAGGGATGAATCGGGATATTCAATGACTCACGAATGCAATATATAAACAGTGGGAGACTCTATATCCATATGATATTTCATCCAATTCTTCAGCAAAGTAACAACAGAGCTGTTCATATTGTATGGGGAGATTACTTCCTTGTGACAGATTACTTCTCTAAATCACCCATTTTTTTGGTGAATTAGCAGCAAAATGAGTACAAGTGTCACTGACACAATGGTGGTATTTTTAGGTTATTTGGTGTCCCAAGTAAGAATCTCCAAAATTGCTCACTGGGCAGAGAGTGAGAGTTAGAAATACAAATCTTTGGATACCAGCAAAGGTTTCTAAAATATGCAACCAGCCCAGGTCACAGAAATGTATTGCAGCTCATGATATTACATGATAAAGGAACAGAAGCCAGCTCTGAACAATTTATGACAGACCAATCATGCATGAAGAGATTGAGAGTTGAACCCTCTGATGATGTTGTGTGGTAGGGTTGATTAATAGCAACCAGCAGCAACTAACCAAGTTGTCAAACAAGTGCAACAGAGATCAATGAGTACCTTTCCAGGTGGACATACATGCACCAAGTCAGGAAAAATTGTCAAACTTTCAAAACATTACATTGAATTTTGAAACATTAATCTTTAAACTCTGTCTTACCTGTGTGCATAATTGTCAAATTAATTCCATGTGCCTCTGCACAACCATGTCTATCTGTTTTGGAAAAGTTATCCTTATTCTGTTGTAAAATATCAGCCCAGATGCTATTTTGCCTCAGGAGGGTCCCACTTGTTTGCAATAGTTAATTGTAACAAATGTTTAACAGTCTCTTCAAACCCATGATATTCACACTCAGTTTCTTATGTTATTGGGGATCACATAAGCATTGTCACATCTGGTAAAACATCCTGCTGAAGATAAACTCACACCAGCAGTTGCTGTTCTACTTTGAATAAATTAAAGCTAAATCACAAGATATGGGTTAGCAATGCAGCTAGTTATGAGCTGCAGTGAGAACTCTGGAGCTGAACCTGTGCCCTCAGTTTATGTTGGAAAACACAAACGAAGGATCCTGTCACTGATTCCCAATCCTTGATAAAAAAAATACCAAACTGCATACTACACTTTGGGTCAAGTCTGGACCCAGTGAGTTAATAGTTGATGGAGTTCAATGTTTCAGTGGTTAGTTTTTAGGTTGAAGAATGCTCACTTGGACATCAGGTGTGGGATTAAACCCTCAAATGAAATAGACATTGAGGAAACGAGGGAGGAGCTAAAACCAACTCTGGTACTTATCAATGGTGCCAAGTTATATAATCATACAGATGTACAGCCTGCAAACAGACCCTTTGGTCCAACCCTTCCATGCAGACCAGATATCCCAACCCAATCTAGCCCCACCTGCCAGCACTTGGCCCATATCCCTCCAAACTCTTCCTTTCATATACCCATCCAAATGCCTTTAAAATGTTGCAATTGTACCAGCCTCCACTATTTCCTCTGGCAGCTCATTTCATACATGTACCACCCTCTGTAAGAAAAAGTTGCCTATTAGGTCTCTTTTATATCTTTCCCCGTTCACTCTAAACCTATGCCCTCTAGTTCTGGACTCCCACACCCCAGGGAAAAGACCTTGTCTATTTATCCTATCCATGCCTCACATAATTTTGTAAACCTCTATAAAGTCACCCCTCAGCCTCCGACGCTCCAGGGAAAACAGCCCCAGTCTGTACAGCCTCTCCCCATAGCTCAAATCCTCCAACCCTGGCAACATCCTTGTAAACCTCTTCTGAACCCTTTCAAGTTTCACAATATCTTTCCAATAGGAAGGAGACCAGAATTGCACACAATATTCCAACAGTGGCCTAACAAATGTCCTGTACAGCCGCAACACGACCTCCCAGCTCCTGTACTCAATACTCTGACTGATAAAGGAAAGCATACCAAAAGCCTTCTTCACTATCCTATCTACCTGTGACTCCACTTTCAAGGAGCTATGAACCTGCACTCTTTGTTCAGGTCTCTTTGTTCAGCAACAGACCCCAAGACCTTACCACTAAATGTATAAGTCCTGCTAAGATTGTTCTTCAATGAGCTTTTTTCTTATTCGTTCAAGGAACTTGTTTTCTCTGGCTGGGCCAGCATTTATTGCCTATCGCTAGTTACTCATGAGAAGTAGTGATGAGCTGCCTTCCAGAACCTCTGCAGTCTATGCACTGTAGGTTTCCCTACAATGTCCTTTGGAAAGGAATTCCAGGATTTTGACCCAGTGACTGTGAAGGATCAATGGTATATTTCCAAGTCAGCATGGTGATCGTTTTAGAGGGGATTTTTGCAGGTAGTGGTATTCCCCTGTATTTTCTGCCCTTGTCTTTCTAGATGGAAGTGGTCATGGGTTTGGAAGGTGCTTTCAAAGGAGCCTTGGTAAATTTCTGCAGTGCATCTTGTAGGTAGCACAAACTGTTGAAATTGCGTATCGGTGTGACGGGAATGGATGCTTGTAGATGTTTTGCCAATCAAGTAAGCAGCTTTGTCCTGGAGGGTGTCAAAACGTCTGGCATGCTCTTGGAGCAGGCAAGTGAGGAATATTCGATTAAACTCCTGACTTATGCCTTGTAGATGATAACAAGCTTGGGGAGACAGGAGGTGAGTTACTCCTGCAGTATTCCTAGCCTCTGACTAGCTCTTGTCACCATTGTGTTTGTATAGTAAGTCCAGTTGAGTTTCTGGTTAATGGTGACAAGAAGGATATTGATTGTGGGGGTATTCATTGATGGTAACACCATTGAATATCATGGAGCAGTGGTTAGATTGTCTCTTGTTGGAAATGGTCATTGCCTGGCATTTGGGTGGTAGGAGTCTTACTTGCCACTTGTCAGCCCAAGCCTGGATATTGTTCAGGACTACTTCAGTATCTGAGGAGTTGCGAATATTGCTGAACAATGTGCAATCATTGTGAACATCCCTACTTCTGACCTTATGGTGGAGGGAAGATCATTGATGAAACAGTTAGAGATGGTTGGACCTCAGACACTAACCTAGAACATAGAACAATACAGCGCAGTACAGGCCCTTTGGCCCTCGATGTTGCGCCGATCCAAGCCCACCTAACCTACACTAGCCCACTATCCTCCATATGTCTATCCAATGCCTGTTTAAATGCCCATAAAGAGGGAGAGTCCACCACTGCTACTGGCAGGGCATTCCATGAACTCACGACTCGCTGAGTAAAGAATCTACCCCTAATATCTGTCCTATACCAACCTCCCCTTAATTTAAAGCTATGCCCCCTCGTAATAGCTGACTCAATACTTGGAAAAAGGTTCTCGTGGTCAACCCTATCTAAACCCCTAATCATCTTGTACACCTCTATCAAGTCACCCCAAACCTTCTCTTCTCCAATGAAAACAGCCCCAAGTGCCTCAGCCTTTCCTCATACGATCTTCCTACCATACAGGCAACATCCTGGTAAACCTCCTCTGCACCTGTTCCAGTGCCTCCACATCCTTCCTATAGTATGGCTACCAAAACTGCACACAATACTCCAGATGCAGCCGCACCAGAGTCTTATACAACTGCAACATCACCTCAGGAATCCGGAACTCAATTCCTCTACCAATAAAAGCCAGTACGCCATATGCCTTTTTCACAGCACTATTTACCTGGGTGGCAACTTTCAGAGATCTGTGTACATGGACACCAAGATCCCTCTGCTCATCCACACTACCAAATATCCGACTATTAGCCCAGTACTCCATCTTCTTGTTACTCTTACCAAAGTGAATCACTTCACACTTACCTACATTGAACTCCATTTGCCACCTTTCTGTCCAGCTCTGCAGCTTATCTATATCCCGCTGTAATCTGCCACATCCTTCCTCACTATCAACAACTCCACCGACTTTTGTATCATCCGCAAACTTGCTCACCCAGCCTTCTAGCCCTTCCTCCAGGTCATTTATAAAAATGACAAACAGCAATGGTCCCAAAACAGATCCTTGCGGAACACCGCTAGTAACTGCACTCCAAGATGAACCTTTACCATCAACTACTACCCTCTGTCTTCTTCCAGCCAGCCAATTCCTAATCCAAACCTCCAACTCACCCTCAATGCCATACCTGAGTATATTTTTGCAATAGCCTACCATGGGGAACCTTATCAAATCCATATACACCACATCTACCGCTTTACCCTCATCCACCTCCTTAGTCACCTTCTCAAAGAATTCAATAAGGTTTGTGAGGCACGACCTGCCCTTCACAAAACCATGCTCACTATCCTTGATCACATTATTCCTATCTAGACGTTCACAAATCCTATCCCTTACAATTCTCTCTAAGACTTTGCCTGATGAACTCTTGCAGAGATGTCCTAGAGCTGAGATGACTGGCCTCCGGCATCCATATCCATCTTTCAGTGTTCCAGGCATGACTCGAACAAGTGAAGAGTTTGTCCCTTGACACTAATTGATTTCAGTTTGCTCAGGCTCCTTGATGCCACACACGGGCAAACGCGGCCTTGATTTCAAGGACTGTCACTTCCACCATACCTCTGGAATCCAGCTGTTTTGTTTAAACCAAGGCCAGGCACTGAGTGACCCTGGAGGAACACAAGCTGGGTGTCACTGAGCAGGTTGTTTCCGATGATTGAGAGAGTGGACTGTTAGGGCAGTAATTGGCTTTTGTGTCCAGAACATGGTCAATGTTTCATGTTGTCAGGTATATGCCAGTGTTCTTACTGTACTGTAAGAGCTTGGCGATGAATTCTGGAGCACAACTCTTCAGTACTGTTGCTGTAACGCTGTCAGGGCCCAAATCCCTTGCACTATGCAGTGACTCTAACTGTTTCTTGACACCAAGTGGAGTGAATTGATTTGGCTGAAGACTGGCATCTGTGATGCTGGCGACCGTCGGATGAGGCCAAGGTGGATCATCCACTCAACAATTTTAGCTGAACATTGTTGGAAATGCTGACCAAATCTAACACCCACTAAGACAATGGCAATACTAGAGGGATAGTTGTAACAACAGAATAATATTCTCTTGTCCAATTCTTGTTTAGATTCTGAACCTAATTGTCTGTAACTTTATCATAATTTCTGAACTCTGAGGATGACCTGTGCTTATATTCAAGAACAGGGAAAATAAAGTTGATGGCTTATTTTCAACTTTATAAGTTCAGACTGGAGAGAAGCAACATCAGTCAACCATGGCTGCCTTATTTCAAAACACTGTCTCCCTCTTTCTCTCTCAAATTACATTAAACATATTCTAGTTGGAAATACATTGCAATTGAATTCTTCTTCTAAATTCATTATTCTATTAATTTCATATCAATATTTCTATTTAATTTTTATCATTTTCTTTTCTCATTCTCTTTTCGTTTATCAAATTGACACATTCTATCAATGCATTCATATTTCATTATGACCATCTTTCCATTCTACCATGCTCATCCATATATTCACATTTGCTATCTTGCTTATGAGTTCAAACATCCTCTATCCATTCTCACACATTTACTGTGGATCTTGTCACAAATGAATACAGTTTGTTTCTGTCTTCTTCACAATTTTGACATGTCAAGTGACATTCATTCTGACTCTTGTTCAATGGAGTCATGCCTCATAAGAACAGTATGATTAGACAGTTGTACCTGAATCACCCCTACCATGGGCAGACTGCTTCAGTTGGTGGGGAGCAGATGAAACATGCAGCAGGACTCCCAAAGGTACAGTGTTCGCTTTGACTGGGGACATTCCGTGACTGTTCATATTTTATTCTGTTGATCTGTCATAAGAAAAGTAGCCAATGTTTTCGATAACCAACTTCATTGTGATTGTACAGCAGAGAGACTTGAACAGGATCCAGCTCCAAGGATCATGTCACTGAGTCACTGAAGTGAAAGATTGTCAATAATAATTGCTTACAGGGAAGAGAGATGCTTCAAAGAAAATCATCTCTCCTTTAGTATTGTCACTGTTGGTCATTCTCAGCTGCTTTACTCTACCTGGATTGTAGATGTAGGGAAGCTAAGGTAGTTTCAACCTTTTATTATCAGTACCTACATTACTACTGTCTGGTACAGAGTTCAGTTTTTCTCTTTGTTTTCATCTCAGGCTCATCTCCCTCAAAATCTTCATTCAATGTCATCAGTAACACAATGAATGATTTACACTCACTCCTTGACCTTTAGGATTAGGGGTCATGAGATTGGATGCTGGATTTTGAGCCTGAAAGGAAATTTGAAGATCAGGACCAGGACGCAGATTTCAAACGTCATTGGTTTTACAAATGGGAGTGAGAGTAGCAACAAGTTTCAGAACAACATGTGTGTTAAACAGAGATAGGTGGAGGGACAGATAATGTTGAGGAGGTAGGGAGGCTGCAGAAAGACTTGGAGAGTAGATGAAGAAGTGGCAGATGGAACACTGTGGCAAGTGTGGAATTATGCACTTTGGTTGGAAAAGTAGAGCGCAGAATATTTTCTAAATGGAGCAAGTCTTCGGATATCAGAAGCACAAAGGAATTTCAGAGTCCTAGTTCAGGATTTTCTTGATGTGAATATGCAGGTTCAGTTGGGTGCTGGGAAGGCAAATGCAATTTTAGAATTTATTCTAAAAGGCTTAAAATGCAAGAGCAGGAATATACTGTTGTGATCGTAAAGGATCTGTTCAGATTACTTTTGGCAAATTGCAAGCAGTTTTGGGCTCTGCTTCTAAGGAAGGATGTGCTGGCATTGGAGGAGGAGGAGGCTTACAAGAATGATCATGGGGATGAATGGCTTGTCATAGGAGGAGCAGTTAGGGACTTCGGGTTTCTACTTGATGGGATTCAGAAGGATGAGAGGGATCTTATTGAAACTTGCAAAATACTGAAAGGCCTATATAGAGTCTGATAGGACCCGAGACACAGCCTTAGCGTGATGGTACGAAGCCTCAGAGCTGAGATGAAGGGTGAATCTGTGGGACTCATTTCTGCAGAAGACAATGGAGGCCAAGTCATTGAATATATTTAAGACAGAAAGATAGGTTCTTGATTAGTCAGGAGATCATAGGTTATGGGGAGATGGCAGGAGAATGGGGTTGAGAAACATATCAGCTATGATTGAATGGTGGAATAGACTTGATAGGTTGAAAGGCATAATGATCTTCCTATCTCTTATAGCCTTATGATCTTATTTTATTTCAAAAATGTTTAAGTTGTTTCCCTCTGAGTCAAGGAAACCAATGTATGACCTGCAACTGGTGTCAATTTTAAGTACCAATAGCCAATGACTTACAACAGTGTTTGCCCTTATTCAATACATTGGGAGGTGCTCTTCTAGTCAGCCGACTATGTACATATTCTTGCTGCATTTTGCCTCTTAAGGGAAGGTGTGAGTCTTGGAAAACAAGAAATTCATGATTTAAATAATACCTTTTAATTTCCATATATCTGCATTGAGGACTCACATTCCTGTCTGTGACCCTGTGCATGGGTCCAGGAAGTTACTCTCAATCTTTTTTTTATTATAAAACACAATTCACAAGTTTTGAAGCCTGGAAAGTGATCGTACTGGAGTTAGGGAATCAGAAGTAATTAATTATCAGGATTAATATTCATTTTCTGATCCATTAATGAAAGCTTATCACATGGCTTTTGACAGTGGTAATGCCCCAACCTCTGACCCACAAGGTTAATTTCTAACCAGAGGTCTATCATAAAAGTCTGAACAAACTGATCAAGGGATGTGGGCACCACTGTCTATGCCAATGTTCATTGTTTATCCCAAATGCCCTTAGTGATGTGGTGGTGAACCACTGCAATCTATAATAAAGGTATAGCATAGATATGTATATTGTAAATATTGAGAGTTAGAACTTGTTCATAAGATGTGGATATGAAAATATAGTCATGAAAATACCTAAAAAATGTGTCAATATAATATCTGAGTTAATGTGTGAGGGATTGAGACCAGGGAGTTTGAGACTTAAGCTTATAGACCAGACTGAGTAAGGAGGCTGGGGTATCGTCTTTGAGGGATGGGATGTCTGAAAGCTCAGTGATTGGCTGGTCCTTCCTGAGTGAGTCTGAATACATTAACTATCACATGGCTAGCACAGACCAAGTGGATCTGAAGGGACACATTTGGCGCCCATGTAGAAAGTTCTTTACTCATTTGTCTCTTCTGTTTGTGCTCCACAATGCTGACATTTCTGTCAGCTTCAAACATGGTGTATGAGACACTTTTCTTAAAATCCCTAAATGATGCTGTCATTAGTGTGAACTAATGATGTGGAATACAAGGAGGGAGCTCAGTACAAGTACCCAGCGTGTACAGTCTGGATAGAATGAAGGGCCAATTAAAACCATTCACAACCAATGGTGACTCAATGGAAATTTTTATCCACACAGCAAGAAGTTAGGATTGCATATGTATTGCCTGAGAGTGTGGTGGAGGTTACTTTTATTCAAGACATTCAAATGGGAGATCGATCATTGTTTGAAAAGGAAGGAGTTCAGAGCTACTGAGTGGAGGAACTAGGTGAAACTCTAATTTGGATTTTCACAACAGTTTGCATCGTCTCATTCTGTGCTATAATAATTTAGTGATTCTCTGTGCTGTTGCAGACTGGTGCTCAACAAAAAAACATTGTGTCTCAGTCCCTGTGTGATTTCTTTCACATGCAGGATATGCTATTGAGTGTCATAGGATGCATCTTCATGAAATGGGAGCCTTCACTGTTGATGTACCTATTTGTGTGTTAAGGGAGCTTTTGGGCCACTTGCATCTACCACTAGTACCAAACACTTTATGGAACAATGCAATTTTCTTCAATGTCATTGGATACCTCTATTGGGCACCCACCTGAAAATCTACCCTCCTAGGAAACAACAGACCAGATAGAGTGAACCCACATATTGTGCCGCTTCCCCACCCCCACCCTTCAACACATACATAAGAATGCCAATGGCAGCCAGCATACCCATTTAAGACATCTCTTAGGGAGTCAATTTACGTCTGGCAAGAAAGGCCGTCCTCAAACCATCCTACCCTGGATTCAATGAGTGGACACTGGGAAGAAGAGAGGCTCTTCATTTTATATATTCCTACCTCAGTCTATGCCTCTGATTCCACCTTATGTAATGGATGAGGTTGGGTTGGGTTGCCCAGAGACCCTGATTGTATCACTAGAAATGGCAGCATTGTTCAACAAGGAGCAGTAAAGTTCTAAAACACATTCAACATTTTCTAGATCCATTTTGCAATCTTACTCTGGACGATGGATATTTTGAAGTCATTAATACAACATGGCTGCAGACGTATAATAACACTTGCCTAAATGGATCAGAAATCTCCATTCCTCACCAGGGTCCGAGTGAGCAATACTGGGAGTAAGTACATTGTTGTTTAGTATGACAGACTTTGATTAATGCTGACAAAAGAAACATTAAGTCAAAACTTCCTGTCTTCCATTCATTCTGAAAATTTGCAAGAAATACTAAAGTGAAGGGAAAATAACAGGAACAAAAAAAACCCCAGAAATTGTTGGAGAAACTCAGCAGGTTTGGTAGCATCTGCAGAGAGAAAGCAGAGTTAATGTTTTGGGTCCAGCAATCTTTCTTCAGAACTGGACCTGAATCATTGACTTTGCTTTCTCCCCATAGATGCTGCCAGACCTGCTGAGTTTCTCCAGAAATTTTTGCTTTTGTTTCAGATTTCCAACATTTGTTTTATGTTAGTGGAAAATAACAGATGCTGAATGAGAGGTGCATTCCGATTGGTTGACAAGTGAACTCTGATTGGTTGAGTTGTTACACTGAGGGATGTGCCCATTAGAGCTATTTGACATTTACCTGGCAGATTTTGTTTAAATTTAAACCAGGAGGTTGATAGATTGGCCAGAGCATTGCCCGAGTTAATGGCTGTCATCTATTCTGTTCATTTGAATCGGGGCAGAGCTCATACACAGTTTTTCTGTCTACAAAGATGATCCCTGTGTATTAATATACAAAGTTTCCAGTGCATGCAAGTGTGCTACACTGGAAAATCATAATTGTAGCTTTATCCTAAATTTAATGCAAGTGTAATTACATAGAACATAGGAAAGTACAGCATAGAACAGGCCCTTTGGCCTACCATGTTGTGCCAAGGTTTAATCCTAATGTAAAATAAAATAACCGAACCTACGCACCCCTCAACTCACTGTTATCCATGTATATGTCCAGCAGTCACTTAAATGTCCCTAATGACTCTGCTTCCACTACCACAACTGGCAATGCATTCCATGCATTCACAACTCTCTGCGTAATGAACCTACCTCTGACGTCTCCTTTATACCTTCCTCCTAAAATCTTAAAACTATGACCCCTTGTGCCAGTCAATCTTGCTCTGGGGAAATCTCTCTGGCTGTTGACTCTATCCATGCCTCTCATGAGGGATATGGCCTCCTCTATATTGGGGTGACAGGCCACCTACTTGCGGAACGTTTCAGAGAACACCTCTGGGACACCTGGACCAACCAACCCAACCACCCCGTGGCTCAACACTTCAACTCCCCTCCCACTCCACTAAGGACATGCAGGTCCTTGGACTCCTGCATCGCCAGACCATAGCAACACGGCGGCTGGAGGAAGAGCGCCTCATCTTCCGCCTAGGAACCCTCCAACCACAAGGGATGAACTCAGATTTCTCCAGTTTCCTCATTTCCCCTCCCCCCACCTTGTCTCAGTCCCAACCCTCGAACTCAGCACCACCTTCCTAACCTGCAATCTTCTTCCTGACCTCTCCGCCCCCACCCCCCTCCGGCCTATCACCCTCACCTTATCACCTTCACCTTAACCTCCTTCCACCTATCGCATTTCCAACACCCCTCCCCCAAGTCCCTCCTTCCTACCTTTTATCTTAGCCAGCTTGGCACACTGTCCTCATTCTTGAAGAAGGGCTCATGCTCGAAACGTCGAATCTCCTGCTCCTTGGATGCTGCCTGTTTGCTGCGCTTTTCCAGCAACACATTTTCAGCTCTGATCTCCAGCATCTGCAGTCCTCACTTTCTCCATGCCTCTCATTACCTTGTATACCTCAATCAGGTCACCTCTCTTCCTCCTAATCTCCAGCGAGAAAAATGCGAGCTTAGTCAACCTCTCTTTGTAAGACAAGCAGCATCTTGGTAAACCTTCTTTGCACCCTCTCCAAAGCCTCTGTATCTTTCCTATAATAGGGCGACCAGAACTGGACACAATATTCCAAGTGTGGTCTCACCAGGGACTTGTAGAACTGCAACAAAACCTCGCGGCTCTTAAACTCGATCCCCCTGTTAATGAAAGCTAAAACACCACATGCTTTCTTAACAACCTTATCCACTTGGGTGGCAACTTTGAGAGATCTATACACTTGAACACTAAGATCCCTATGTTCCTCCACACTGCCAAGAATCCTGTCTTTAATCCTATATTCAGCATTCAAGTTCAACCTTCCCCTTCTAAAATGCATCACTTCGCATTTATCCAGATTGAACTCCATCTACCATTTCTCAGCCCAGCTCTGCATCCTGTCTATGAGGTGCTGCAACCTACAGTAGCCCTCGATACTATCAACAGCATTTCCAACCTTTGTGTCATTTGCAAATTTACTAACCCACCCCTCAACCTCTTCATCCAAATCATTTATAAAATTTACGAAGAACAGAGGTCCAAGAACAGAGCTCTGTGGGACCCCACTCAACATTGACCTCCAGGCAGAATACTTTCCATCTACAACCATTCTCTGCCTTCTGTCAGCCAGCCAATTCTGAATCCAGACAACCAAATCTCCCTGTAACCCATACCTCCTAACTTTATGAATGAATCTACCATAGGGAACCTTATCAAATGCCTTGCTGAAGTCCATATACACCACACCCATTTCTCGACCTTCATCGACCTGTTTCGTCACCTCCTCAAAGAACTCAATAAGATTTGTGAGGCATAACCTGCCCTTCACAAAGCCATGTTGACTGCCTTTAATCACACTATGCTTTTCCAAATAGTCATAAATCCTACCCCTCAGAATTCTTTCCAAAACCTTGCTGACCACAGACGTAAGACTGCCTGGTCTGTAATTGCCAGGGATTTCCCTATTCAATCTGCCATGTTTTATCGCCCACTCTTTTACTCTGCCTGTATCCCTCCAGTCTCTGTGTGTCATCCTCACCATTTGCCTTCCCATCTATTTTCATATCATCCACAAACTTGGCGATAGTCCATTCACTTTCCTCATCAAAGTCATTAATATATTGTAAATAATTGTGGCCCCAGCACTACAGCACTCCATTAGTTATAGGCCATCCTGAAAATGCCCCCATTATCGCAAATCTGTCTTCTATTAGTTAGTCATTCCTCTGCCTGTGCTATTATCCTTCCTCCAACACCACAGGTTCTTATTAACGAGCCAAGTGCATAGTATTGAATGTGTTTTCAAACTCCTCCTCCACAAATGGTGGGATTGTCCTGTGAGAAAGTGAGCACTGCAGATGTTGGAGATCAGAGCTGAAAAATGTGTTGCTGGAAAAGCGCAGCAGGTCAGTCAGCATCAAAGGAGCAGGAAATCGACGTTTCGGGCATAAGCCCTTCTTCAGGAATCAGATTCCTGAAGAAGGGCTTATGCCCGAAACGTCGATTCTCCTGCTCCTTGGATGCTGCCTGACCTGCTGCGCTTTTCCAGCAACACATTTTTCAGGATTGTCCAGTGAGGAATTTTGTGTGTCTGAATGAGATAATCTTTCATTCTTCTAAACTCTAGATCCTAAAACTACCTCTCTGTTTTAGGAGCAACCGTTTTACACAGCTAGCATTTGCCAAGATTTCTGCAAATCTGCCTCAACTTGAAAATAAACAGCATTTTTCCCCAAACCCAAAAGACTTCAGAATCTTCGATCTGAGAGACCAATGTACGGCTCTGTTTATTTTGTTCCCTTGTAATTATTTGAACACTCAGGATTATCCAGTAAACATAGTTCAGTTTTAGAATCTCATCTAATATTAAACACTGTATCGTGAATTTGTATTTGCAGGCTGGCTTGGTACAGTTAGAATGTTTTTCTTGGGAACAGTTGAGTGAATTATTGATACGATCCATCAGTCTTTGGGATATATAACATTGAAACATGGCATCACACCAGCACTAAAATTAATATACCACATTATTTATTTGTTCTAAGCAAAACATCTTGTTGGTTTAATATCAGCATCATGTTCACAATGTGAAACAGTTGACTTCAACTCTTGATCAAACATTGGAGATACCTTGCCCTTTCAGACCTGAGGAGGACTGGGCACTTCCAGGCCTGCCTTAGGGCCTGTGATGTCTGTTTGGAACATACATTGAGGGATTATCTGATCAGTGGCCATTACCTGCAGGGTGCTTGAGAAGTGCCCTACTTCAACATTACATTTACATGGCCAATAAATTTACAAGGTTACTGATCATGCCCATTTTGCAGTATATGAAAACATAGGAATCTCAACATGTGTACTGACTTCTGAAGGTAGATCTTTGGTATATAGGAGTAGAGAACCCCTGGCTGATTTCCCAACTAGAACTCTAGCTAAGGAGATTAATTTGACTGTTCCATTTCAAGTGTAAATTTGAGCATAAGATGGAGCCCATTAAGGCATGCCACGAATTTTTTCATGCAGTTGCAGATTCAAATATAGCAAACGCACCCACATTCTGTTTGAATAAGATGTAGAAAGAGAAAAACATAAAGGACATCAAACTTCAGTAACCATTCTCTTATTTAAAAGTAGGACTTATTCTGTAACAACTGAATATTTTTAAAAGCCCTGTATATTGCACTAAATACTCAGATGCATTGAGCACATAGTATCTATGTGTAATAAACAGTACCCTTATGAAAAATATTTTCTCTTTTTTTAACTCAGTCAAGCAGTTTTACACCGTACAAGTTCATTGGATGAGACTGGGGAGATAGTCTGGCATTTAGCCCTCTGTCTGCTTCTAGCCTGGCTGATGGTTGGGGCAGCATTTTTGAAAGGAATCAAATCTTCAGGAAAGGTAAATGACTGGTGATGAAGACAGTTACAACTACTGACAAAATACAGATTCCCTGTAAGAATAAAACTAGAATTTATTGACTGTTGTGAAGTGCATAGTTTATATCCTTGGTGATGTTAACAGTTCCTGTAAGGTATAGAGAACAGAAAATGAACTAGTGTGCAGTAATCCTTTGTAGCTTCCACAGAGCATGGTTACCCTTTGAGGGGATACAGCCTTGAAGAGGAGCAGATATGACACCTCATGCTGCTCAATCACCTGCCAAGTGTTCAGCCACAAACTGTGTGGGTCCTGCTCTGAACAACACAACAATCAGAGAAATGACGAGGCTGAAATAAGTGTGAAAAAAAGTGTGAAGAACAGTCACAAATTGTAATATCCACAACTGAAATTGAACATAACTAATTTCTAGCCCCAGCAATGCCCCCAAATTCCTGAATGTGTCCCTCATTCTAAGGGTTTCAGTCACTGACACAGGGACTGGAGGAAATTCCAATTGCTGCGGAAGGCTGGGCAGGACTGGGGGAAGGGACTGAGCAGATTAGGGTCAGGGTTTTATTTACCATTTGTCTGGACTATTAGAATAGTAAAGAATCATGAAATATGAAATGTTGAATATATTCGTGAAGTTCTCATCAATTCTCCTGAATACATCTGTCATTTCCCTGAATGTGATTAATTATAAAACTATAAATAATATTGTAGAATTTAAACTTATTTCCAACATGTAGCTCAGTGTTAATTATCCACATCAACTGTCTTCTGATTCACTCTTTGTTTATATTCCTATCAGTTTACAATCAGCTGGATCCAATAAAGTAAATGTTGTACCACTAATACAGGAAAATCTTCCAATTTATTCTCCATTCTCAGGTTGTTTATTTCACTGCAATTATCCCGTATGTGGTTCTGACGATACTCCTGATCCGAGGGGTTACCCTGGAGGGAGCCTCTAAAGGAATTGAATTCTACATCGGAAGCCAGTCAGACTTCTCCAAACTGGCTGATGCTCAGGTAAGCTCAACAACAGAATCAATTGAATTTCAAAAATCACTTTTTTTTATTTAACTGTTCCTTCTTTTATTTTGTCTGATTGAGGTATTAAAATTTAGAATTGAAATGTACCTTTCAGTCTTTTGTTTGCATTTGGAAAGATCATTTTGCACATGTTGCGAAAAGCAAGCTGAGACTTTGTGATGAATTCTAATGAGTTAGTTTATTGTTGTAATCATCTTGGTATGAGCAGGAGGGAATCAATGCTAAGGGCTAGGATGATGAGATTAGATACAACTGGATGAGATCGGCAGTGGGATGCAAAGGATTGTTTATTCTCAGTGCCTCTTTCTTTCTGAAATCATGGATTGATTCAGTAATCAGATTTTCAGTTACAATCACTTATGAGACTATGTCATCAATATTTGTTCAATATACATTGGTGGGATATGGGCATTGCTGGCTGGCCAGCATTCATTGCCCATCTCTACTTGCCCTTGAGAACGGCAAAGCTGTGGTAGTCCATTTGACATCTCCTGACCTGTTTAATGTCAATGATATTTGGAGTTTATCGAGAAGTGGGAGATGGCATTGTCACAATATCATCTGTACCTGAGATGTGACTACAGAGAGAAAGCAACTGAGCATCTGCTTAACCAAGTAAATTGTTTGATTGCAAAATTAACAGCACATGAACTGTGATAGTGAAGGAAATGTAACTCTCAATGAGTGAACTTAGAGTAGTTCAGAAATAAAATGCAGAATTTTATGCCCTTCCAAATGACAATTTGGGAGCAATGGGACATGAAATTGGGTGGGAAAGCATTAGTTTGTAGCTTCTTGTCACTCATCTATCGTGGTGGCAGAAGATTCATGGATGGATTTTGATGCTCTGCCATTAATTATGGTGTTTAAGTGGCCAATGAATGGCCATTGAAACATCTCCTCCCTGGTTCTGCACCTACTTGTGGAGACCAGGGGACAATCATGAGGAAAAGTGAAATCAAAATCCTGTTGAATTCCTATCGGGCTTCCAAGAAGGGGGAATTCATCTAAAGGCATCAACACTTTTTTGAAGGACTCTACTTCATGTAGATGGGAGGACTGGGGGGAGCTACTGAGAGCTAAGATCCTGCCTTTCAGTTGATCTTCTCCCCCTTCCCCCCCAAACCCTTCTTCCACATCAACAATAATAATGTGACTCTACGCATGTAATAGGTAATTTCACACTGAGCCAAGTTTGTAAATGTCAGGAGATATCATTTTTATAACAGCAGAGTGGTGCATATCAGAGATATTTCTCTGAACCTCTGAGTGCAGTCAGAAATTGCTGTGGAATTTACACATAAATAACAAGGAGCATCTGGAGCCTCACCATTTAAGTATAAGATGGTTCGTTACAAATGTGCACTCAGTTTGACATTCATACCTATTTTAAATCTAATTTAAATCATTTTTGTGATCCAAATTAACCCCAATGTATGCAGTTTACATTTTGCTTAACAGACTGCAGTGCAGAAAATAGCAATGTCTTTGCAGAAGATCAGATTTTTGGTCCAGTGGGGTTTTATTTCTGCTATGAGTCAATTTTGGAGGGAAAATCTTAAAGTTGGCAGCAAGTAGTCAAAGGAAAATCAAATGATGGCCCTCCTATTAAGTGAGATGGTGTTGATCAGAGCTAGTTTAATTCAGTCAGATCACATTGAGCTGCTGGACTAACTCACACTATGCTTCTTGTGGTCAATGTAGTTTTTCAGTTGAATGAGTTCAAGTGAAATCGTTCAGCGCTGATGAATTCTCCCTTCTATTTATCAGGTCTGGAAAGATGCTGCAACACAAATTTTCTACTCGACATCAGTGGGTTGGGGCAGTTTAATCACATTGTCATCCTACAACAAATTCCACAACAACTGTTACCAAGATACCATCATTGTCTGTGTTGTTAATTGTGCTACGAGTGTGTTTGCGGGATTTATCATCTTCTCCACTCTTGGACACATGGCTCATGTGCAAAACAAGCCCGTTTCAGAGGTTGCACAGTCAGGTAAATACAAAGTTAACCATACTATTCTGCTGCAGGATAGCACATATGTGTCATTTGTTTGACATCGATGGGGTACTAGAGGACACCTGGGCCTGAGTGTAATTTGCCCAAAAGAGCATTGAGTCAATGGGATCAATGGAATGAGAAAGGAACAGAAAAATAATTGAGAATGATAGTAACAGGGCAACAGGCAAACATAAGACAGGTGCTCAGAGAATTCAGTAACAGAAAGATCAACTTTTCCTACATTATTGGAATTGGTGCACAATAAAGTTCTCATGGAATGATTGTGTTTATTAGTGGCTTCTATTTCCGGATTTATTTTGATGTTAAATAAAAGTTGGGTTGATAGCTAGGGAATGGTAGAACAATTATTGCGTGGCAGTGATTAGATTACTGAATAACCTGAGTATCTGTCCAGGGACAACCATGCCAACCACCACCACCTGCCTCCTCCTATTCATTCTCCCAGGATAACTCTGCCGTCCTGGAAGCAAGATTTGAGAGATTCAGCAAACCTCTAGTGATTTTGAGATGTACTCCATTTGAACTTGATTTGACACCTTCAGGAAGCCAGTGGTTTGATCCACCATGTTCCTGTTGGTAGCAAGTGTTCCATTGTACACCAGCTTGAGTGGCAAGGAAGAACCACCAGCAAGGGTAGGTCTGGATATTCCAGTTGTTCTGAACTCCTTGTCTCTGCCCTCTTGTTTGACTGAGGCTGGAGGAGTGTATTATCTCCCACTCATCCGCTACTCCATTGATAACAGCATGCATGTAAATGTTTTACCCAGTAACCACCATGGGCAATGATATAACTTAGCTAGAAGGGGTTTAAACTTAGAAGATCTATAAACCAGGTTTCTTTGGGAATCCAAGATGGCGGCGACCCAGCAAGTCTGAGTCTACAGTGCTCCTCCCAAGACTTGGGCAAAGTGGGTCGCCCACCCCCACCACACTCACCAAATCATTTAAAATAGTTTTTACTTAATGTAATTAGTTGTTTAGTATTGAATTTAAACAATTTCATCTCCAGTAAAAATGACTAAAGGGGAGCCTGCAGCTCTCAGCAAGCAGGAACCCCTCCCCCACCCTCTCCAGCTGCAGAAGAGGCGTCCGCAGCCGCCCCGGGGGGCTTACTTTCGGTGGCGAGCCTCGTGGGAGTAATATCCAAACTTGATGCAAAGATTGACGCTTTTATAGAAGAATCCTGAAGCCGATGGGACTCACTCTCGGCCGCGCTGCAAAAGCAAGACATCAAGGAAATCGAGCGCTGAGTCGGAGGGGCGGAGCTAAAGGCCGCGACCTCCGAAACTACAGCACAATCGGTCGTGAATCAGGTCCGGATTCTCGAACAGCGAGTCTGGACCTTAGAGAATCACATTGACGACCTCGAGAATTGAGGCTGTCGAAAAAATATTCATTTGCTGGGCCTTCCCGAACGGGAAGAGGAAGGCCAGCTTACAGTGTTCCTTGAACAGTGGCTTCCACAGCTTTTAAATCTGGAGGCTGGATCAGGCCAGGTAAGGGTGGAATGGGACTACTGGGTTGCAATACGCGGATCCGGCTCAAACCAGCGTCCCCGCCCGGTCCTGTTCCGGCTGCAGTTATAAGGAGAGGCAGATACTTTTAGAAGCCTCCAGAAATCTTGGAAAAGATCTCCAAGCCATGATCTATAAAGGATCCAAGATCATGTTATTCCAGGACTTTTCCCCAGCTCTGGTCTGAAAGATGAAGGCGTTTGATGAGGCGAAGAAGTGTTTAAGGGACTTAAGTATTCAGTACTCCTTGCGCTACCCAGCGACGCTACGCTTTAACCATGAAGGGTCCATGTATAACTTCGGATCGCTGGAAAAGACCAAGGAATTTTTGGACTCTCTTAGATAAATTGTAAGAGATAATTGATGTTGGTTTGCTTTCCCCCCACTCCGGTTTACATCCCACCCTCCCTTTTTTTTATATATTAATCATTTTTTTACCTTACTGTTTAATATTATCTTGGGGGGTGGGGAGAGGGATTTATTTATTTGTTCTCTACTTAACGATTTTCTCCACCTCCTTGTTTTTTTTATTTTATATATATATATGGCTGGGGGGTCTAGTTAATGTTGGTGGGGGGAGGGGGGTAGGGTGCTCACTGTTAACTCTAGTTCTGTAGTATATTTGAATTTTCTTCATCCTATTGAGGAGCGCCTGGGTCAAGGGTGGGGCACTGGTTTGGAGGGGATACAATAGACTTTTGGAAAGGAAGTGATACCCCCGGGAACAAGGGGGAAAATCTCCATTTAAATACGTTTTATATTTTTTTTAATTTCGAAATAGTTTTTTATTTTACTGTTGTGAGTGTATTAGAGAGCCTTTATTTTTGTAAATTTTATATGCTCTATGCTCGGGATGTTCTGGATAGGGTTTCCCCTCCCGAGGGATCTCGGATTTGCCTGGACGATTATGGTTGATCAGTCGGTTAAGTGGTGCACCTGGAATGTCAAGGGGAGTAATTCACCAGTCAAAAGGAAGAAAATATTATCAAACCTCAAGAAAGAAAGGGTTGATATAGCTCTCCTACAGGAGACACACTTATTGGATAAAGAACACTTGAAATTACGACAGGGTGGATTTGATCAGGCCTTTTTTTCTTCTTTTAGCTCAAAACGCAGGGGAGTTGTTATTCTTATTCGGAAGAATTTCCCTTTCAAAATCCTAAATCAGATAAAAGACGAATCTGGACGATATATTCTGATTAAAGCCCTTATAAATGGAGAGGAATATGGGATTTTAAATTTGTATTGCCCCCGGCACTTCCTTTTAAATTTATAATGGAAGCCTTCTCAAAGTTGATGGCTCTCGGTGCCCGTCATACAATTATAGCGGGAGACTTTAATTGTATTATGGATCCGGAAATAGATAGGATTCCCAAGAGTACTGCAGGAGTATCTCCCAGATCTAGACAATTGGTGGATTTGAACAAAGAGTTAGGACTAGAAAATATATGGAGATGCCTTCATCCACAGGGCAGAGATTTTTCTTTTTACTCCAATCCACACAAATGCCATACCAGAATTGATCTGTTTTTTGCCCCTCGATTTTTTAAAATTCCATATCATCCTGTAAAATAGGCAGTATTACAATTTCTGATCACGCTGCTGTATATATGGAAATCAAGGCGAGGAACAATGAGACATCACCCTGGCATTGGCGTATGGACCCCTTCCTGATGAAAGACAGGAAATTTGTAAAGTACTTCTCTCAAGAATTTAAAACTTTTTTAGAAATTAATTTAGGTACAGCTAGCAACCAATCAATGATGTGGGAGACCATCAAAGCTTACGCACGAGGTTTGATCATCTCATACTCAGCGACCCAGAAAAAATTAAAGGGAGAACAACAGCGTCTGCTCGAAGCTCGCTTAAAAGCAGCTGAAACAGCATACGCTGACAGACCTTCTATTATCAAATTGCAAAGGATTACGGCCTTTAGGACAGCTCAAAACACCACCCTTACCCAAACGGCTAAGAGGGAAATATTATTTGCAAAACAAAGGTCATATGAATTTGGTAAATACTTAGCATTTCTTGCAAAGAAAAAGAAGGCCCCTCAAATATCACGTCTATCAAGGAAAGTACTGGTATTTTTACTCATGATTGTAAAAGGATTAACGCAATCTTTAGAAAATTTTATTCTGATTTATATAAATCACAGGATTGTGAAGACAGGACTTGGAGGATGCAATCATTTTTAAAAAACTTGACCTTTCTGGACCTAACTCAGGAACAGATATCGGTCTTGAATGTTCCCCTAACAATCCAAGAAATACTTGACACAATCAGGCAACTTCAGAGCGGTAAGGCATCTGGCCCAGATGGCTTTCAAGCTGAATTCTATAAAGAATTTACAGGAATATTGGCTGGTCCACTTATGGACATGTATAACTACTCATACAGTCAGGGCTGTCTCCCGCCTTCACTGAAAGAGGCAAATATCTCTCTTATCCTTAAAAAAGGAAAGGACCCAGGAGATTGTCTGTCATACAGATCAATATCCTTGCTAAATGTAGATTTTAAAATCCTCTCTAAAACGTTAGCATTGAGGCTAGAAAGGGTATTGCCACATATCATAAAGGAGGATCAGACGGGGTTTATTAAGGGCCGTAGATCATCCAATAATGTTAGAAGGGTTTTGAATGTGATTCAAGCCTGCCATCAGGGAAAGATACCAGGAATAGTAGTCTCATTAGATGCGGAAAAGGCATTCGACAGGGTTGAATGGTCATATTTGTTTTACACATTGGAAAGCTTTGGCGTTGGAAAGGTGTTTACCAAATGGGTCTCAACACTGTATAGTGATCCCAAAGCAGTTGTGATTACCAATGGATTAGGCTCGGATAACTTCAGTATGGATAGGGGCTGCCGTCAGGGATGTTCTTTCTCACCATTGCTATTAACGCTAATAATTGAGCCACTAGCAGAAGCTATACAGGCCGACCCTAATATAACGACCCCGAGGATTGGTACAGGTAAACATAAAATTACCCTTTATGCAGATGATGTTCTTCTATTCCTCAGTAATCCTTTGATGTCCGTGCCTCGCTTAATCCAAGTTATTAATACATTTAGTGTATTTTCAGGCTATAAAATTAATTTCTCAAAATCGGAGGCTATGCCAATGGGTGGCCTTGCTAGTATATCCCACTTATTGGACGGATCCCACTTTCCCTTTCGGTGGTCCCTGGAGGATTTTTTATAATTAGGCATTTTTATTACCCCAGCATTTGGTCAGTTATACAAGGCTAACTTTGTGCATTTACTGGAAAGGATAAGGCAGGACCTCCAGCGATGGGGAGACCTTCCAATTTCCTGGCTAGGTAGAATAGCACTAATTAAAATGAATGTCCTGCCCCGTCTCCTATACCCTATGAGAATGCTTCTGGTGATGCTGCTGAGGCTGGCACTACGTAAATCATAAGGCTGGTTGGGTTTCTTTATTTGGAATCATAGACAGCCCCTCATTAAGCTGAAGAAGCTACAGCTTCCACAGGCAAGGGGAGGATTGGATTTCCCAGATTTTAGGAAATATCAGTTAAGTTCCCTATTAAGTTACATAGCTGATTGGGTCTTGTCTGACCCGCAATCAATGTGGCTGGACATCGAGGCTTCTCAAGTAAAATGCCCACTTATTAACCTTTTATTTTCAGACAAGAGGAAAATCATTACGGATCACTGTAAAAACCCCATAATACTGAACACAATTAAAGCTTGGAATATAATGCGGCAAAATGAGGGCAACTCACATAAAACATCCCCTTATGCTCCGATAGTGGGAGCATGGGGATTTCAACTGGGGTTTACAGATGCCACTTTCAAACTCTGGAGATCCAGGAGTATCTCTTGTTTAGGGGGTCTACTTAAAGAAGGGATCCTGATGTCTTTTGAACAGCTGCATCAGAAATTCGGATTACCTAATGGAGACCTCTTTCGATACTTCCAAATTCGAGATTACATACAGAAGAAGACTACGTTATTAGATAGTCTTTATAAATCAGATAGAGAATGTAGAATGCTATGGCCAATGGGGGTATCTTCCATCAGTACTATTTATCATTTACTACATGGTGAAGTATCGGGAGATTTTGACAATCTGCTTAAAATATGGGATCAGGATTTGGGACTAGAAATCTCTATAGAAACGTGGAATGACATTTGGGAAAATGCCAGAAGAATCACCATCTGCAACAGAACTCAGGCTATTCAGCTGAAGATACTTCATAGGGCCCATATAGCACCGGATCGATTGGCAAAATTTAAGGCAGGAACATCTCCAATGTGTCCCAAATGTAAAATAGAGGTGGGCACTTTTGTACATTGCCTATGGACCTGTCATAAGATCCGTAGATATTGGACTAAAGTAGCAACTGCTCTGACAGAAATCTTAGGAACGGAAATTAGAGTGGACCCTGTATCTCTCCTTTTGGGCTTTTCGATCTTACCCTCCCTGGATATGCACGGGAAGAGATTATTTTCTATTCTCTCTTTCTATGCAAGGAAAAATATTTTGGTAAACTGGGTGGCTGAGGGCCCCCTGGACTTTCAATTTGGCACAGATTAGTTATGGAATGTATTCCCCTTGATTTCCTTACAAATATGGTGCACCAAAAGACCAAATTATTCCATAAAATATGGCAGCCCTTCTTGAATTATATAAATACATATATTTCCTAACAAGGGCTTTTATTTAATTGAAATGGCGAACCTGGCTGGTCCGTGGCCCCTTGGGAGAGGAATCCCGCACGAATACGGGTTTTGTTACATATGATGTTAATACATTCCCAGCATGTATCTCACTACCCAATTTCTGTGTTATCCGTTGGGTTTTTGTTTCTCTTATTTGAATAATGTAAGAGACTTAATTCTGCACTCTGGTTAGTTGTAGGTTAGATTAGTAGTTAGTTGAGTTTTTTTTGTCGGTTTTTTTTGTAAATTTTGGTTATTATTTATTTAAGATTTAATTGTATATCAATGTTTATGCTTGGGTTTTTTTATTTTGTAAACTTGTAAAAATGTTAAATTTTCAATAAAAATACCTATAAAAAAACAAGTTTCTTTAAAATTATTGATTCCCATTGAAAGTAGGCATTATTCAACAAATGTATAGAACTGATTTAACATAGTTTGAGATATGAAATTACTGGCCTTCGACATATCCAATTCACAATTAAGATGTCACAATCTCACCATTCTGAATTACTGATCTCATGCCCATACATTCATCCTTATATTCAGGGTGTGCCACATGGTATGTTCCAGAAGTAATTGGAATGTCTCAGCTGAGACTTTTTGAATTTGCCTCAACATCAGTGACTATACGGAATTAAATGTAGCAGTGTGTGTTGATTGTACGCAGGACTAATATTATCATTTGTTTTGTATCCATTGTTCAGGGTTTGGTTTGGCCTTTATTGCCTACCCAGAGGCCCTTGCACAGTTGCCATGGGCAACTTTATGGTCCATTTTATTTTTCTTCATGCTGTGCACTTTGGGACTTGACACACTGTTTGCAAGTTTTGGTAAGAATTACATCTTTTAAGTTCAACAATAATGTTACTTAATTTAACCAATCTCTTTCTACTTCTATAAAAGGAACTTATCTAAGCTATTATGTTTGGAACTACTGCTGATGATTGTAATGCATGAGAAAACAATGTTACTCTATAGTCAAATTCTCCACAATGTCTTAATGAAACCTCAGCTTGGTTGAATGAATTGTGTTCCAAGTTGTAGGAAAGAAATATTCAGGTCATTGTTACCTAACATCTGGAAGATTTACAGTGGAATTCATGTTTTTTAAAAATCTGCATTCATGTTCAGTCGCTGTTCACAATTTTGTTTTTCTTCATTCATTCATGGGGTGAGATCATTGCTGGCTAGGCAGCATTTATTGCCCATCTCTAATTGCCCAGATGGCAGTTAAGAGTCAACCACATTGCAACGGGTCTGGAGCCACATCTAGGCCAGACCAAGTAAGGATGGCAGCTTCCTTCTCTAAAAGACATTAGGAAATCAGGTCAGCTTTTCTAACAATCAATTCATGGTCATCATTAGATTCTTAATTCCACCAACTGCCGTGGCAGGATTTGAGCCTGGGTCCCTTGGATATAATCTCTGGATTAACAGTCCAACGGTAATACCATTAGGCCATTGCTTCCCCTTTCCTTGTTCTTTCTGTTGTATCATACAACTCCTATTTCTGTTTCTGCTGCCAAGTTCTAGGTGTCTCAATATAATAACTATCATTTTTGATGTACATCTAGACCCTTCTCATCAGGAACAGGATTTGTTAAAATGTATTGAGCAGCAATTATGTTGTGATTCAGTTAACAGACTAATCAGGAGGCCTGGATAAATGACCTGGAGACATGAGATCAACCCTCACCTCTATGTCAAAAAAGAACTCTTGTTTTCAATAGAAACAGTAATAACAAGCCTGCTGGACCAGTTTCCTGAGTTCCTTAGGCCAAAGCGTCTTTATCTGACAGCTGGTCTTTGTTATTTTATTTCCTTGACCTTCTGTTTGTAACACAGGTAAGTTGTAGCTTAGTCATTTGCTATGTTTCCACATGAGCAATCAACCCTCTCTAGACAAGGATACTCAGTTAAATGAGACACTGTTTCATAAATCACAAAGAATTAAGTTCAGTCTAAATAAGCTCCCAGCATTTAGAACACCACTGCTGGTTTGGTTTTGGACCAGGGTTGGTGATAAAAATGGATAATTGGCAGTCCAGAATAAGAAGAATGAACTGGAGGAGAGCTGAGTTCAATGGGCAAAGAATGGAGCTGAGCCAGAGAGACAGGAACAAAATTATGGTGGGAAAAACAGTCACTGAACAAAGGGCTATGTTTAAAATAGACATGATTCAGGTACAATCAAGGTATGTTCCCTCAAAAAGCAAAAGGAGAACAAACAAATGCAGAGCTCTGAGGATGAACAAAGGAGATAGAATACAAAATGAAGAAGAAAAAGTGAGGTTATGATGAGTGTCAAGACAAAAACTTCAAGCAGAACACTAAGGTTCAAAGGGGAAGTGAAAAGCATATTGGAGAAGTGAAGGGGGTTTAATAAGAAGATTAAGGTCAGAGGTAAAGCCACCATGGGTCTACTGGGCCACAGAGAGTGATGGTTTAATGTGAGAATCACCACACCTCAGGGAAGGGGAGAGGTTGATACTTCGTGGTATCTTCAGCTGGTGCAGGAATTGAAACGCACCTCTGACATCTCTCAGCATTTCAAGACAGCTGTCCAGCCAAATGTACTAACTGATGAGAAAGCACTGATGAGAAAGCACTGTCAGCCAAACATATCAAGGAATTCCAAAGTCTTCTATAGGCACATTAATAGCAAAATGAGGAGTTGAGTCAATTAGGGTAAAAAAGGTGGTTTACACAGTGAATCATAGAATCCTATAGTACAGAAGAGGACCTTTGGCCCTCAAGTCTGTACAACCAAAATTATATTAATTCTACATTAATCTCACTTTCCAGCACTTGGCCCACAAGTTGAAATATAGGAAATATGGAGACAAGAGACATGACTAAGGCGTTAACTGAATACCTTGCATCTGTCTTTACCAAGGAGATGGAAGCGACACCAGTTATAGTAATGTAGGAGGAAGTTCTATCACGATAAAGATCAATATTCACCAGGAAGAAGTTTTGAGTAGGCAATCAATATTTAAATTGACAAGGTCCAGAAGCAGGTGTCATGCATCCAAGAACATTTAGGGAAGCAAATGTAGAAATTAAAGCACCACTGACCATAATTTTCCAGCCTTCCCTAAACTCAGGGGAGGTGCTGACTGGTTAGACAATTGCAGACGTTACGCCTTTATTTGTAAAAAAAACCTGTGAAGGTAAGCCCAGCAATGACAGACAATTCAGTTTAACTTCAGTGGTGGATAAAAATCTGTAAACAAATATTAATGACAGAATCAGTTGAGGCATAGATAAATATGTGGGTTAATTAGGAACAGTCAGCGTGGATTTCTAAAAGGCAAATCATGGCTGACAATTCTTGAAGAGGTAATAGAAAGGATCGATGAGGGTAATGTCATTGATGTGGTGTACATGAACCTTCAAAACTCACTTTAAGCAATGTTACACAGCAGACTTATGAAGAAAGTTATAGCTCATGGTATAAAGGAGGTAATAGCAGTCTGGATACAAAATTGGCTGGGTGAAAGAAAATGGAGAATAGTGATCACCAAATATTTTTTGGGTTGTAGGAAGGCTTGTAATGGAGTTCGCCAGAGATCGGGATTGGAACAAAAACAGAAATTGCTGGTGAAACCCAGAAAGTCTGACAGCATCTGAAGGGAGAAAGCAGAGTTAATGTTTCAAGTCCAGTGACTCATCATCGAGAAATGGTAACTCCACTTTCTCACCAGAGATGTACCGTAGCTGCTAGGTTTCACCAGCAATTTCTGTTTGTGTTTTTGATTCAGATGTCCAACATCCATAGTTCCTTGTTTTACATCAGTTGTGGGAGCCCTGCTTTTCCTGCTTTATTTGCAGGGTATAGACCTTGTCTTGTAAGGGACAGTTTCAAAGTTTGGAGATGACATGAACCTTGGAAGGATTGTAAACTCTAAGCAAGAGAGTTGAAAAGTCCACAAGTTCACAGACATGTTGGTGGAGTGAGCAGGTAGCTTCCAGGTAAAGCTCAATGCAAGAAGTTTGAGACGATCCATTTTGGGGAGAGAAAACATTTGTAACGTCAGGGGTGCAGTACTTAAGAAGTGCAGGAGTGGTCTGGGCAGCTTTTCACAGATCATTGAAGATAGTAGGATATGTAGAGAGAGCATATGGTATCCTGGGCTTTAATAATAGAGTTATTAGGGTATAATAGCAAGAAGGTTATGTTGAACTTGTATAAGAAATTTGTTAATTCTCACCAGGTGTGCTGAGCACTGTTGTGAATGCTACAATATTGGAAGGATGTGAACACTTTGGAAGAATGCAGAAGAGATCGACAAAAATGATTCCAAAATGAGAAACTTAATGTATGAGAATACATTGGACAGATTGGGTCATTCTCCTTAGAGAGGAGAGGAGGGGTCAAGAGAAGATGTGACAGACATTGCCAAACTCATATGAGGTCTGAATAGAGTAGATAGGGAGAAACTGTTCCCCTTTGTGAAAGGATCGAGAATGAGATGGCTCAGATTTAAAGCGATTTGCAAATGTAATGAAGAAGATCTTTTTCATGTTCAGGTCTGGAGTGCACAGCTTTGAAATGTGATGGTGAGTCAATTGAGGTATTGGTGATTATTTAATTGGAAAAAGGGTGTGAGGAAGGGGTGTGTGGCAGGAGTCATAATGCTTGCTGGGGAGCAGTGTGGACATAATGGGCTGAATGGCCACCTTCTGTACTGTAACAATCTATGATTCTGTGACTCTTTCTCTTGTTTGTTTGTGGAATGTGAGTATTGCTGGCTAAGAAGACAGTCAACAGGATGTGATTTATCCATTCCCTGCAGCCTTACAGTGCAGTGGGCAGGATAAATTTCCTAATAATGGGGCTCATGCCAATCACCAGCAGGAAGAGGTGCCATCCTTAGCAAGAGTATCCGATTGACCAGCCATTCCACCAGTGTCAGCAGTGCCACAAGCTCAGTGGTGGGCACTGCTGGTACTGCAGGCAAGGCCACATGTGGGACCAAGGAATCTATAAATCCTGGATATTGGGTCGAGGAAGGTTTGGAAATCTTTGGTTGGGATGGATTTTGCAGAGCAGTTGAGCATGATGCTATGTGTAATTGGAGTGCCCCCAAGTTGCCCCCTGAAAACAACACCCTCCCTTCTTTCCTTCCCACCATTTTATGCATGTCTTTATAAACAAAATGTGGATTCCTACCGACTTGCTTTGCAAAATCCATTTCCAACTCTCCACCCTCAGTACCCTTGTCCCTTGATGAAGATTTCCAATTCCTTCCTGAAGGATCATCATTGAGCTGAAATGTTAATCTTATTCATCTCCCTGTTGAATATGTCTGCCCTGTTGAATAATTCTAGAATTTCCTGATTTCCATCTCAACCTTCCAGCACCTGAAATTCTTTGCTTTGTAAATCAACTTTCTTTTGTGCCTGGTGCCTGCTTTAGCTTGGTTGTGGGGAATGCAGTTTTGTAAAGTGCTCTTGCAGGACACTTGCCGAAGTGGTGAATGTTGAAGGTGTTCCTTGGTGAGTCAATTAAACAGGCAGCGTTCTCTTGGATTGTGTCATGCTTTCTGTGTTTCACAAAGTCCATAAGCCTCATCAATTGGATCACAAAACTGTAGAATAGAAATCAGAAGGAATGGTCATCAAACTTTACAGCACTGTGGTCAGACCTTACCTTAACTACTGCGTCCAGTTCTTCCCAACAAGACAGACAGACACATGGATACTGGAGACTGTAATGCTAGGAGCCACAAGACTGACCCCCTAGAATTGGGGTTTTGAGTTATGAGGAAAGATTCAAGAAATTGTACTTTTCAGGCTGCAGACCAGTTCATTTTGAGAGGTGATCTTATGCGGTTATAGAATGTGATTTTACTCAGAATATTAAATTTATGAGATTGGAGAGCTTGGTTTAAAATGAGGAAAAGCAATTTGAGAATTTATGTCTGGAATTCTGCAACACATGAAGAATGATTGACACACAGCACTAATTTCTGCATTGAGCAGTGGAGGCTAAAATCTAGAAATCATTGATGAAGCAATCAGATGTTGCAATATCAGGGTGTTCACCAATTATTCACGTCTGTATGAAGATGGAGTGATGACCTTCCTCATCCAGGATAAAGCTGTGGTCTCTATATTTATTGCTGCCTTTAATTCCCACGATCGCAGTAATAAAAAGAAAATATTTTGACTAATGTTGCAGATTTAATTTAATAAAGACGATTGCAATTTGAGCAGAGGGAAAGTTGATGAGGAATATGTGTCATCTGAGAATGTAGTAGAGGTCATGGGAAGGGGAGATATCTAGAGGACTTTTGTGAACATTTCATAAATATCATTAGTACAATGTTCCCAGGAAGTTAAAACAGTGAATAAAATATTGAAAGGCATGGAAAGATCATAATATATAAATCCAGAGAGGTGTTGCACCTGACCGAGATCACATTTGGACAGAATCATAGACTCTCTGCAGTGTGGAAATACCATTTAGCCCATCAAGTCTGCATTGATCCTCTGAAGAGCTGCGCACCCAGAACCAACCTCTACCCTACAACCCTGCGTTCCCCATGGTTAATCCGCCTAGCCTTTGCATCCCTGGACACTATGAACAATTTAGCATGGTCAATCCACCTAATTCACATATTTAAAGTCTGGTTGAAGATTTGTAGCTCGGGTGTCCGTTGTTGTGGTTCTGTTCGCCGAGCTGGAAGTTTTTGCTGCAAACGTTTCGTTCCCTGGCTAGGGAACATCATCAGTGCTATTGGAGCCTCCTGTGAAGCGCTGCTTTGATGTTTCTTCTGGTATTTATAGTGGAAGCAGCAAGAACAAACCACTATAAATACCGAAAGAAACATCAAAGCAGCGCTTCACAGGAGGCTCCAATAGCACTGATGATGTTCCCGAGCCAGGGAACGAAACGTTTGCAGCAAAAACTTCCAGCTCGGCGAACACAACCACAATAATCCACATATCTTTGGACTGTGGAAGGAAACCAGAGCACCTGGAGTAAACCCACACAGACATGGGGAGAACTTATAAACTCCACACAGACAGTCACCCAAGGGTGGAATCAGACTTGCATTCCTGGCATTGTGAGGCAGCACTGCTAACCACTGAGCCACCGTGCTGCTCCATGCAAAATTGATTGTTTATTTCAAAAAAGAAAAATGGAACACAACTAATTCCAGCCCTTCAAGGAATGAGAATAAATCGAGGAAACAGGGTATTTTGCGGTTGAGAAAAGATAAATTCTTAAATCCTTTTAATGTCTATTTTAAAGATTTGAATGTTATGTTTTTTTCCATTTAATGCTTTCTAATTTTCCATTTCATTTTAGGTTGGGATTTATTGGTTACATTTAATGGATTATTTCTGTACTGGATGGATTCTCATTGTAGTTGCTCTGTTGGAACTCATTGGTCTCAGCTGGATCAATGGTGGGTATGACTGGAAAAAAAAATTACAATTGAAATGTATTTATGAGAATACTTTCACCTCTTCAGAGAACACTACAAAATCTACACTGGATATTGTGCAGATAACTATGGGGTTTGAACAGTTAGTGAGGATTTAGACTTGAGTCAAATGAATAATGACAGAGGCAAAAGTTTAGGATTATAAAATTCATGAACTAATTTTATTGAACTATGTTTCAAAATCACAAGGCTATGATACAGATATAACAGGTGAACAACATCATGCATGTCCCACAGTGAAAAGCAAAATTTAGAAACTAATTGACTTGCTATTCAATCATGCCCTCACTTGATAACCCCACAGCAACTGAATCCTTCCAATCCAATTAACCTGTGGCATATTTGCCTTCATTGGAAGTGGCATTGATTGTAAGGGTAGGCAAATTATGCTGCAGCTTTATGGAACTTTAGTTAAGTCACACTTGGTGTATTACATACAGTTCTGGTCACCACAGTAGCAGATGGACGTGGATGCTTAGGAAACGTTTACCAGGATGTTGCAGGGTATGGCGATTTTAGCTTTGAAGAACATTTAGACAGACTGGGTTTGTTTTCATTGGAATATGAAAGGTTGAGGGGTGACTTGATAGAAGTTTAGAAGATTGTGATGGCATGGATTGAGTGGAAGGGAAGAGGTTTTTTTACCCAGGGTGGAGGGATCAATTACTAGGGGACACACTTTCAAGGTGTGGGGGGATGTTTCGAAGTGATCTACAAGGCATGTTTTTCACACAAAGGGTGGTGAGTGCCTGGAACACGCCTGCTAGAGGAGATGGTGGAAGTAGACACAATAGCAGCATTCAAGAAGCACCTGGACAAATACATGAATAGGAAGGGAATAGAGGGATACAGATCCTGTTCATGAGGACAGTTTTATTATGGAAGAGCAAAATGTGTAAGCGCAGGCTTAGAGGGCCGATAGGCCTATTTCTATACAGTTGTGTTCTTTGTCCATTCTGACTGTTTCAAAACTCCCAAATATTCCCTTCCACCTTCATAACAGAAGCATCACATGGGTAGATTCTTAACATTGTTTCAAGACTTCTCACTTCCCTGACCACAATGATGATCCTTAATGAGATTGTTCCTGTGAGTGTCTTGATCATCATAGAGATTAGGAACATTAATATGCTTCCTGATCCTTTATCTTGGGACACAGGAATAAGAGTAGGCCATTCAGTCCATCCAACCTGTTTCCTTATTTAATACCATCATGGTCAGACAACACTCCAATGTCTTTTATCTGTGCTATCCATATCTATTCATTCCATTGGACAAGTTTCTTGGTCATTTTCTTGCCCTATGGTGCCCTGAGAATACAGCCAAGGGAATACTATTTACTGATTACCTGTTTACAGGAATTAACATTAGCCATTGTTTCCATTCCCTTAACTATTGTTCACACAAAGATCAGGCTCATCAATTCTAAAGTGATGAATGCAATTTCTGAGCCGACATTTTACATTTCCAGATTTTGGGAGACCAGGCATTGGCTGGAAGCTGTACACCAGGATCAGGCAGATGTCCCAACACACTGGCTATATGGGAATTGCCTGGGAATGTATGATACTCATGGAAATACCCAGTGTCAAAAATCCTCTGAATAAGTTCCAACTCTGAGTTAGAGACAGAGACTTCAGAAAGTTCTGACTGACTTATAATTACCCAGGAAATGTTAGAAGGATTAAAATCTGCTCTCATTATAAAAATGACTCCCTCAATCATTCACGTTGACCTGACAATAAATAACATTAACAGTCTCCCACCAAGTCATTCACCTGTGACATCACTTCCCATGGGCATGTGACCACCCACCACTCTCTATTCCAGACAACACACACCTCTCATCTCCACTATCAAACACTCCCAACTCCATACCTGACCAGATCCAAATCTTCCACAACCCTGCTTCACAACCAACATGACTTCACCACATCATCAATCCCCACTCATTGGCACCTTTGGCCTCAACCTGCCACCTCACTTCATCTCCCATTCACCTTGAACACTTGTCTTCTCGAAACAGTGTGAGAGTTCCTTCAAGACCTTTAAATCTTGGAGTACAGATAATCGATTTGGTGATAGGGAACACCCTGTTCATCCAATTTGAAATCTTCAGCAATCCTTTCTCTGTTTAACCTGTTCATCAATGCCACCTGTACAAGATGAACTTCAACAGAAAACAAGCTGCCCTGAAGACAGGACAGCGCGAGTGATGGTGTCTCTCTGCTTCCTTGCCATTCACAGGGATAAACAGATTCATCAAGGACAATGAGATGATGATTGGGAAAAGGAATTGGCTTTTCTGGCTCTGGTGGAGAGCTTGTTGGATTCTGATCTCTCCGTGCATTTTAACCGTAAGAATATGTTACATCTTTGAGTGATTTAAGCTGAATGTAAAAATGTACAGTAAGTCCCTTTCATCATGTTACTGATTTTACTTTCTGTGTTTATTTCATTCAAGCAATCTTAGTCCGGTCCTTAACAACATTTGCCCTTCCAACATATGGACCAGTTGAATACTCTGTCTGGTCAATAGCGCTGGGCTGGTGTATGATCATCTTCTGTATTATGTGGGTACCCATAATAGCCGTGGTGAGAGTTGTCCAAGCTGAGGGCCCCACCTTGTGGCAGGTGAGGAAATGTTTGAAAGATCAGGAAACAGTTTCTGTGACAACCTCTCAGACTCCTACTTTACAGCAACTTTTAGTAATACAGTGCCTCTACTGCTATATTATATCCCACTGTACTCCCAAGAAGTGTCATAAAGTAAAATCTTACACCAAACCTCACGACAAATTACACAGTAGAAGAACAGAAGCTTGGCTGAACCAGTCGGTGTGAAGATATGTTGAGAAGGAGAAAAGAGAAATAGAGAAGTCTAACAGTGAATATGTAACCACTGGTGATTGTCATTAAAATGCATTTGGTTTACTAATGTCCTTCACGAAAGGACATAATTGATTCTTACCTATTTTGAGAGCAAACAAAACATCCGACATCAACCTAAGCACCAGACAGGACAAACGCAGCCTTGCCGACACTGTGATGTCCTCCTTATTTACATCTGGGGACTTGTTGCTTAATCGGAATAGCCTCTCCTATCTCTGCATCATGCACCATTAGGCTAATACTTCCCAGGTTATTTCCTCATATCTCCCCATGTGATAGTAATGCTCTTTCAGGTAATTTCAATTTTTCTCAGGAAGATAACCCAATCATTTATCCCAATTTTTGACAACTTCCTCATTGTCCCATTTAATTTGAGGAATGTCCAATTCAGAAGCCTCTGAACTTGGCTCTTCCTTCTGTGCTGTAATCATTAACACCTTCTCTTGCTTTCCTTCCCTGTCAAAATATCTTTTGAGTATCCCACAAGACACACTCTGTGAGATTTCTTCCAGTCTGGGGTCCATATCAAGTAGTTTACCTCACTCAATGTCCTTTCGATTTTATAAGATCCACTAAATCCTGCTTTTAAAGGTTCACCTATTACTGGAAGTACCACAATACCTTATCCCTGATAGCAAAATAGCGATATTTTGATTTCTTATTCCACTTGCTGAGTCATTGTGAGCTGTGGTACTTTTAAATGCTGTTGAGTCAACTCGCTAGCTCAATTTAATCATTCTCTAAAATTTGACACAAAGTCCAAATGGGTGGTCTCTGAATTCTGACATATTAATTTCTCCTTAATCAATTTTAGTGGTCCTCTCACTTCATGTCCAAAAACTAATTCAAATAGACTGAATTAGGTGGATTCATTTGGTACATCTCTGATCATAAAAAGAACAACCAAATTCCCTTATTCCAATCATCTGGATAATCCTGACTATAAGCCCTCAACATGGTCTTTAGTGTTCAATGCCATCTTTCTAACGTTTCCTGCGATTCTGGATGGTACGCAGTAGATTTGAATTGTTTTATGTCTAAACTGTCCATAACTTCCTTAAATAGTTTGGATGTGAAGTTTGACCCTTGATTTGACTGTATCTCTGTTGGTAGTCTGTATCTAGTGAAAACTTTGAGTAATTCCTCTACAATCCTTTTAGCTGTGATATTGTGTAATGGAACAGCCTCTTGAAATCTTGTCGATGTATACATTATTGTTAACAAATATTGGTTCCCACTTTTTGTTTGTGGTAGGGGACCTACTCAATCAATTAAGACTCTGGTAAAAAGTTCCTCAAAATCTGGAATAGGTATTAAAGTTACAGGTTTTATTACCATCGGTGGTTTTCCAATCACTTGACATGCATGACATAGCTGGCAAAATTCAACTACATTCTTGTGCAGTCCAGTAAAAATGTCTTTGTATTTTAGCTTGTGTTTTCCTCACTTCTAAATGGCCTCCAAGTGGTGATTCATGTGCCACCTGCAACATTTCCTTTCTATACCCCACTGGCAATACAATTTGATGAATCTCTGCCCATTTCTCATCTGCTTGAATATGTGATGGTCTCTGTTTCCTAATTAAGACATCATTTTTCAGGTAATAGCACACAGGGATAAATTCAGACTCCTTCTCTGTATATGCCTTTTGATACAATTGCTTTAAGTTTTCATCTTTCTGCTGAACCTCAATGGGTTTTGCACAGGTAAAGATATTTGCATGATTATTTATTTATTCCTGTTTTATCTTAACTAACTGATTGAATACAGTCTCTGCTAATGCCACTTCAGATTTCTTATCTGTACCCTTTGATCTCTCCTCCTTCAACTGGTGACTCTGTGACCTCATTACTACACAAACAGGGAAGATTCCCAAGTAAGATTCTTGCAGTGCTTTAGTTGCTTGAGTATCCACAGGTCTTTCAACTACAGTAGGCAGCACACCTACCAGTGAATCAGCTGTATCATTCACAAGGACAAATTGTTTTCCTGGAACCGAGACTTTGTCCAGTACTCCTATACACATTCTCCACTCTTTTCTAGTCACTCTAGCATCATTTTGCATAATTGAGCACTTCTTGTCTCACCATGAACTCTTGTTACCAGTAACTTTTCTGGCAATAGTCCTTCAGGAGTATATTCCTCCACATCCTTCAGCATCACAGACTGAGAGAATCCTGTGTCCCTTAATATTATAACCTCTTTACTTGCTACTCTAACATGAAGAAACTTTACCTTTTCAGGTATATTTTTAAAGCAGATCTGGCATTTCTTCCTTAACCAACCTCTGATCAGCTTGTGCACTCTGATGCAGCTTTCTAGCTCCCACTGTTACCACTCCAACAACACTTCCAGGGTTATCCTGCTTTCCCATGCCTGGCTTTCCTGTGCTTTTCCTAGCCCACCAACACTGTGATTTCATGTGATCTACTTTATTGCAATAAAAACACTGGAGCTTTTACCTTCTTCGTCCCCTTCTGGGGTTTACTTTTTACGCTGTGATAAGGTCTCCTTATGATCTTCACTGAGATCTATCTTACCCTTTCCACAGGAGGATTTCTCTTTTCCCCAACTTCTATCCCTCATGGATTGAAATTGATGCAGGAAGTCAGACCGTGATTTATGGACCAACTCATAATCATCAGCCACTTCAATTGCTAAGCTTGACATTTTTAACTCTCTGCGCTGCCAAATGAATTTGCACTATGTCAGGCAGTGAATTTTTAAACTCCTCCAAAATAATTGTCTCTCTAAGGGTATTGTAAGTTTGTTCTATTTTTAAAGCTCGTATCCACCTACCAAAATTACTTTGTTTAATTCTTTCAAACTCAATATAAGTTTGACCAGGGTTCCTCCTTAGATTCTTTAAACGTCTATAGGCTTTCTGGTACCAATTCATATGCACTTAAGATTGATTCTTTTCCTTACTCATACTCCCCAGATACCTGCTCTGATAGCGATGTGAATTCCTCACTAGCTCAACCCACAAGTTTGGTTTGGATCAACAAAACCCACACACTGACTGGCCATTGCATTTGTTTAGATTCTTTTTCAAATGAAATGACAAGGGCTTCCACATTCTTCTCATTAAATTTAGGCCTTGTTTGAACATACTTAAACATTTTCTCACTAGGCTTCTGACTGCCAGGGGCTTGCTCATCCTCACTCTCTTCCTCACTAAACCTACCTTCAGCCTGCATCTCCATCCTTTTGTGCTGACTTCCCTTTTTAAGTGTCAATTTCTAAAGTTCAATCTCTTTGCTTTTTCTTTCTCTTCTGCTAGAGTTCTTCATTATCTTTCTTTCTCTGTGGCTAAAGCCCTTAATGTGTTTGCTTTTTCTCTCTCTTCTGATTTTAATTGTAATTCAAACTGTTTCATTTCTGCTGCCCTTTCCTTATCTCTCCCCTCTAACTCAAGCTGCTTCATTTACAATCGAATTCTTGCCATCTCTACAGATCCTGATAGTGTTTCCAGCAAATTTGAATACTGAGCTACTGCTGAATTCATCTCATCTTTCCTCACATTAGGAGGTAAATTCAACCCTAGCTTGTCTATTAATTCCTGCAGTTTGGTCTTATCTGCCTTTTGCAAAACCCCCGAGGTCACTTCTTCCACCTCCAGGAACTCCTTGGTGATTGAAAGAGCCATTGCCATCCGAACACGGTTTAAACCAACCAAATCAACACCCGAAATAAAAGACACTAGCAACTACCACTCGCTGTTTAAATCCTGCAAAAAGCCCCCAGTCTGTCATGGACTAGGTCTGACTGTAACTTTGCTATTTGTTTAATGAGGTGTACAGTGGATATTCCTGGAGTACATCAGCTTGGTCAACTGCCAGGTTTTAAACAAACAAAATTTATTTGCAAAATTATAAAATGAACTACAAGGAACAGAAAACAGAATACCCGATAACTTATCCTATCCAAACCCTACCTAATGATGCTGTTCTGAAAATTCTTGCAACAATCCCAGTACACAGATCCCTAAGCACAAACAGCAAACAATGGCACAGGCAGCATACAGTTCAAAATCAGAAGGGCAGAAGGACAGAGAGAAGGCTTCCAGTTTCCCCCATGACTCTCCTCCCTCCCGTACTGAACTGAACAGCTAGAGAGCTGGCCACGTCCCCTTGACAAGACCAAGTTTTCAAAAGGTCTTTCAAGCTTTTGATCTGAAGCAGTATTTGTTTGGGGAAACAACAAGGCCCCAGTGAACCATTCAAAGTTCAGGCACGATGGAGCCTGGCCAATTATCCCCTCTCTAAAAAAAAACTCAAGGGCAAACTAACTTGTACCAGACCATTATTGTGATAATTGTTGGGGGCTTATAATCCAATCCAATCAAAGTGATCACCCCTTTCTTATTTTTAGTTCATCCATATAGCTAGACAATCACCCAGGAATATTCTAAGTACAAGTTGAATTCCCTAATCAAAAACATCATTCCCTCACCTCTCTTGTGCACCTTTTTATCCTTCCGATAGCATCAACATGCCAAGCATTAAGCTGCCAGTCATCATCCTCCCTCAGCCAAATTTCTGCAAAGGGTATGATATCCCAGTCCCCTGTTCCTATCCATACCCTACGTACATCTGCCTTACCTGTCAGTCCTCTTGCGTTGAAATAAATGTGTTTAATTCATTGTTTTTCCTCATAGCCCGCCATGCTCTTGCCTGCCTTGTTTATTGAACTTTCTCCCTTTATCTTCTGTATCAGTTCTCAACCTTCTCTCTTTTCTCATTGTTGCTCCCATCCCTGACCCCCATCACGGTTTAAGAAAATGCAGTCAGAGAGGAGAAGGGTATTATTAAGCAGGAGAGGGGTCAGAAGGGATTTACCAGGATGTGGCCAGGTATGGAAGGTTTGAGTTATAAAGAAAAGCTGAAATGTTTTTTCACTGGAGCATAGGAGGTTGAGAGGTGACCTGATAGAGGTTTATAAAATAATGAGAGGTATAGATAGAGTTGATGGTAGTTGTCTTTTCCCTAAGATGGGGAATTTCAAGACTAGGGGGACATTTTTAAGGAGAAAGTGAGGACTGCAGATGCTGGAGATCAGAGCTGAAAATGTGTTGCTGGAAAAGCGCAGCAGGTCAGGCAGCATTCAAGGAGCAGGAGAGTCGATGTTTCGGGCAATTTTTAAGGTGAGCAGTGAGAAGAGAGAGATTTGAACAAGATATGAGGCAATTTTTTTACACCAAGAGTAGTTTGTGTGTGGACTTCCTGAGAAATGATGGATGTGGGTACAATTACAGCGTTTAAAAGATATTTTGATGGATACGTGAATAGGAAAGGTTTGGAGGGATATGAGCCAAGACCAGGCAGGTGAGACTAACTTAGTTTGGGATTATGTTCAGCATGGACAGGTTAAACCAAAGTGTTTCCATGCTGTATGAATCTATGACTCTGACCAATCAGAAAGAGGCTGGCAAGAAGTCAGGAAAGCTCCAGAGTGCATTGCGATCCGGAACAGATTAGTGTTGGATCACCACATTTATTTCTGGAGAAGGTGGGACGTACAAGTGTTCTGGTTTTCTGAAGGTATTGCTGAATGTGATGGTGGGATTTAAAACTAATTTTGCAGGGGTCTGGGATACTAAATGGAGGTTCAGTAAAGGTTAATGTACTGAAAAGTATTGAAGAACCCACCATTGCAATGCAGAAATTCGTGCAAATATATTCAAGTTAGTGCAGAATGGAGTGTGGCAAAGATGGATGGCATTTTTTTAATGCAATGAGTCTTGTGAGTAAGGCAGAAGAGTTGTGCGTGTTTATTAATGTATGAGGATCTAATATCATTGCTATCACAGAGATGGTTGTGGTTGAGGAAAGAACATGATTGTCAGCACAATATTCTGGGTTATAGAATCTTCAGGTGAGATAGGGGAGATGGGTGAGGGTGTAAAAGAGCTGGTGTCACCACATTGATCAGGGAGTCAGTTACTCCAGTAAGCAGGAATAATATCTTAAAAACAAACACAAACAATGCTGCAGAACACAGAAGGTCTGGCAGAATCAATAGAGAGATAAACAGAGTTAATTAGTTGAGTCCAGTACAAGGCTTCTTCAGAGTTGAAAGTTGTAGGAAAATGGGCCTTTATACTTTTGTCCGAGACAGAGGAGGGTGTAGGGGCCAGAGGACCAGTGCAAAAGACAGGGGGCAGCAGCAGCAAGAGAGAACAGCTCCTTCGGGTGATTGATGGCGGTTGCAGCTGCCATGGTGATCGGTCTTCCTGTGTTTTTTTTTGTTTCTGCACGGGAGTAAGTTGGGGCAGGGCCCCATGCAGTCCCAGATCCTTGGCTGGCTCTGGCTCTTGCACTGAGGTCACAGATGAGGCCTGAGCCAGGATCCCGATGACTGGTGGCAGCTTCGCAGGAAGAGCAGTAGGTAGGAGATCAGGCCCATGGCTCCAGCTCAGACATAGAGGCTTGTGGGAGACATGGCAATGGCAGGGGTGGGTCCATAATTAAGAACTCAGAGCCCAATGACAAGACCCTGGAGCCAGTTACAAAGACCCTGGCTGATGTTAAGCAGTGAATGGAGGAGGACTGGAGGGTATCAAGAAGAAGAGGGAAAGATGAACTCAAAAGCAGTAAAATTTTGCATTAAACTCAGTCTTTCAAGATGACACTGAATGTGGTGACACATTGCATTTTGCACAAGAGAATACACTTTTTGTTGTATTTTTATATGCAAACATCACTCTTCCAAACCCACTGGTGTTTGTGATTCAGCCAAAAGATCATGCACCTAGCAAAGCTTCTAATGATCCAGCCAGATGGCTAAGCTGACCAGTAAATAACATTTGAAAGCAATGGAAGTTTTTCAGTAATTAGCTCTGGATCTCACACTGAGAGAGCCCTATCTAATCATACAATTCAGAATATTGCTTTACCCTATCTATAACCTACTCCAATACAGATGAAGACTTTTTGAATATTAATGTGCTGCACTTTCAATTGGTGACTTGCTGATAGTCAGAGGCAACAGTGCAGGAACCATACTATTTAATAGTTACTTAACTTTTCCAACTATAGAACTATTACACCTCACTTTAGTAAGCATAGTTATAATTTAGGCGATAACATTTCATGATGGAATGCTAAGAAAGCAATACAGATTTACTTCTCTCTTATAATCTTCTAACTTTAAACATTTGGTTAGAGGTGAGACTGCCAGATCAATGGACAAGCAATCATGTTTTTCCCAAATCCATGTACATTTCATCTTATATAGGGATTACAAAACTGCAGCCACACATTCAAAACTAATTAAAATTTCATTACGTAAAATGAACTCGGGTAGCAGGGGATGACAATTATATTTCTAATATGGGAGAAGACCCGTTCATTTTTAGAAGAAATCTTAGATAGCTTTTCTTTGGCTGAAGTTCAACTTGGTTTGGATTCACTTGGAAGCTATTCCTTTTAAAACCAGCACTTTGCCCAAACCCTGAGGACAGGGAATGAATGCCCTTTGATCGTAACTGTTCTGAAAACAAATCATTTAACTCAATAGAAATGTTTAGTGTGGAAATTGAATGATTAGCTAAGTAGAGTTACACCTGTTATGAAACACAGTAAGAGGCTGACTTCTGACTCAACAAGAATAATCCATTCATGAGAAGTTGAAGGACTTTTGGCCAAAAGGAGTGTCCTCATTTTACTTCCAATTCTTGTGCAAGTGGAAGAATAGTTCATTGATGTCTGAAAATGGACCGAAGGCATTTATTTCGGTTCTTACTGAATGACAATCAGCCAAACCCTCCACAGGATACGGTGAGTATTTCAACAAAACAAAACAGTAAAAATCCATGTAAGACAATTTGAGATACTGTTGATTTGTAGATTTTGGTCGTTGTGAATTGTAGACTCTCTGTGGACATCTGGCTGTTTCTAACCTGACAGACATTGCTGCTAAATAGAGAACTGCACCATTTTCCGATAGTTGTGGGAGTGGTGACTATACATTTCACTTGAGATCTAGTCTGAGAAAGATTAATGTCTGAGCTTGCCATTTCAATTCTTTCTCCCAGGATACCGCCAATGAACATGGTGCTGTGGGTGATGAGAATGTGGAACGGGGTAACTGGTCTTCGAAGACTGATTACCTGCTCTCAATGATTGGTAATGCAGTGGGTTTTGGGAATGTTTGGAGATTTCCTTACCTGGCTTACAAAAACGGAGGAGGTATGGTAGAGAAATTAAAAATATCGGAGAGTAAGAAAGGCAGAACTAAATGGATCGATTTATTGACTTATCCTGAAAATTGTAGTTCAGTAAATAACAAATGTTTATTGCACTAAAAATGATATAGTAAATAATGCAGAGTTAAACAATTTCAATGTGAACTGGTAAATTCAATCCCACAGCTAACAAGTTTGACTACTATTTTCTTATGAAGAGAGAGATATGTCAAGGTAATAGTTTAAAATTAGCAATGTGATGCATCAAATATATGCTATTTATAAACCAAAGTAAATGGTTCATTTATTAATTTGCAATGTATTTTCAGTTGATATTGTTTAGAATGCATGAGCCATCCACCTCAGATATATTTACTGCACAATATGTGAAATCCTCAGAAGAGCAGGGTCCTCAGTCAGACCCTGTGTTCAGGTTTGTACATTATCATCAAAACTGCTCAAATCAGGGCTCTTCACAACCCACACCATTGGATTGATGGAAACCAAGGACAAATGCATTAAAGAAATGTCACGACATGATTGTGTAAAGTGACCTGAAAAGATATCTGATTGTGTTAGAGAGTGAAATTCACAAAACGGGAATTTGGACATTCGTAGAGATTTCAGGGTAAATTTTAATCCACCCCACACAGCGTAAGCATGGAGTTTCACTTGAAAATTGAAATCCTTTCCGCTATTTTCCAGGTGCATTCCTTATTCCCTATTCTGTCATGCTGGCCCTTGTTGGGATACCATTGTTTTTCTTGGAGTGTTCCTTTGGTCAGTTTGTCAGCCTTGGGCCTGTTGCAGTGTGGAGAGCTGTGCCTATGTTACAAGGTGAATGTTTATTTTATCGATACAGTCACAGCAAATTTGGAAAAGTAATAGTGTTGATTTAATAAATAATAATAAACCTCCCTTATCTGACAAAGGTTAAAGCCAAGCTTGTGAAGTAATGTTGCACTCTGATCTGCCATACACGTTATTAGATGTGGTACATGCTGTCTATTGGTTTTTGGCTCATAGTTTGTCAGGTTTTTTTATAAAAATGATGAATTGAAACCCAGGATTCGGGACCTAACACAGCAGAGTGACATCACTGGTAAGGCATAAGTTCATTGGTTGATAATAGCTACTAACATGACTATTATTGGCTACTTTCAGGTTGAAGGTAAATAAGGGAAATATTTAAGGTTACAAATTAAAAGATCAGTTGGAATTTTTTGAAAAAAATCAAATTAAGAACTTTTTAAATAAAATCGAGATGCAGGGCTAGGCAATATCTTGTAACTGCATGAAATTGGAGTTGATGGACCCTACTGAGGAGCTGAAAATGTGTTGCTGGAAAAGCGCAGCAGGTCAGGCTGCATCCAAGGAGCAGGAGAATCGACGTTTCGGGCATGAGCCCTTCTTCAGGAATGAGAAGAGTGTGCCAAGCAGGCTAAGATAAAAGGTAGGGAGGAGGGACTTGGGGGAGGGGCGTTGGAAGTGCGATAGATGGAAGGAGGTTAAGGTGAGGGTGATAGGTTGGAGTGGGGGTTGTGGCGGAGAGGTCAGGAAGAAGATTGCAGGTTAGGAAGGTGGTGCTGAGTTCGAGGGTTGGGACTGAGACAAGGTGGGGGAGGGGAAATGAGGAAACTGGAGAAGTCTGAGTTCATCCCTTATGGTTGGAGGGTCCCTAGGCAGAAGATGAGGCACTCTTCCTCCAGCCATCGTGTTGCTATGGTCTGATGATGGAGGAGTCCAAGGACCTGCATGTCCTTGGCGGAGTGGGAGGGGGAGTTGAAGTGTTGAGCCACAGGGTGGTTGGATTGGTTGGTCCGGGTGTCCCAGAGGTGTTCTCTGAAATGTTCCGCAAGTAGGCGGCCTGTCTCCCCAATATAGAGGAGGCCACATCGGGTGCAGCGGATGCAGCAAATGATGTGTGTGGAGGTGCAGGTGAATTTGTGGCAGATATGGAAGGATCCCTTGGGGCCTTGAAGGGAAGTAAGGGGGGAGGTGTAGGTGCAAGTTTTGCATTTCTTGCAGTTGCAGGGGAAAGTACTGGGAGTGGAGGTTGGGTTGGTGGGGGCGTGGACCTGACAAGGGAGTCACGGAGGGAGTGGTCTTTTCGGAACGCTGATAGGGGAGGGGAGGGAAATATATCCCTGGTGGTGGGGTCCGTTTGGAGGTGGCGGAAATGATGACGGATGATATGAGGTTCAATGTGACCACATCTGTGACAAGTGTTGGTTTCTCTTGTGTATGACCTGTCCTTCTTTGTGTGTGGCTGCATCAAGCTGTGTGTAGCTCCTCAGTACACAAACACTAAATCTGACTATGTACTGAGGTTCTACTTGTCCCTGGTGTTGTGAAGGATGGGACTGGTCTTGTTGCTGCAGACTGCTCCAAGGAATTTGACTGTTCCATATCGCTTTTCCTTTGTGAAGAATTTCAAAACACTTTTCATCACAGGTCTATTAGGAAGAGGTCAGTATGTAGCATCCTCAAGACCCTGTTGGAAAAGGACAGGTTAGTCAGCAGACTGTCAAAGTCATTTCGCAGAATGCCTCATCGCCAGAATTTTCCAACAAGCACCATGACATCACTTGGCTCATGGTGAGAAGGGCAGTACCTGTGAGAATCTTCTCGTACGCCTGGATTGTCTGCGCCACTGCATGTTGCCTACAAAGTGGTTTAAGGAGGGGGAGTTTGTGACTGTCTCACATCTCCTGCTGGAATATGCCTTTGCAAAGAGAGACTGGAGAGAGATGCCACAACTGTGTCACTCGCCCATCTCCACTGACTTGCAGCTGTCTGCACTGGACCCGCTGTTATTGGAGTCACCATTCTTCAGGCGCCATCTCATCACTGCTGGGCCCATTTCAATGCTGCCTCCAATACTGGGTAAACTGTTGGGCCCCACAACCAAGAGTTCCCACTCCGGGCCTCCCGTGATTCCAGCCAGGAGTCTCCTGCTCCGCTGATGCCTTGGTGACACCAGGTGTCCCCGCTCTGGGCCTACTGCGAACCGGAGTGCCTCATTCCACTGACAGGCCAGTCCGCTGGTGTGCCAAGATTCCCACTCCAGCCACCGTCCTCCAATATGCCAGCACTGGCACCTTAAAGAGTCCATCACCTCCGTCTCCGATTGCTGGAGGAGCAGGGGAATGTCCTTGCTACCATCACTGCCACCTCCAATTACTGGAAGGCTGTCACCACTCCGTGTAAAGCCTGCTCTTGTTGCCTCTGACCAACCCACCAAAGAAACGAGAAATGAAAAGAAAAAAAATCAAGAGAGAGCAGAAATTAAAAGATTTTTAAAACGTAGCTGGAAGTGGATGAGCTCTAGATAAGAGTCTGCATGCAGCCCTGCTACACTGTCGCCATCTTGGAAAATTGAGGGTTTGCAGAGCAAAAATGACCCTGACGAGAGTTATGTCCAGGCCTCCCAGCAGCAGTCAGGATATGGGTCAGAAAATAAATCAGGAGGTAGAAAAGGCATGTAAAAAATGATGCACAATTGCAGTAATCATGGGAGTCTTCAATATACAACTGGACGAGGAAAATCAGGTTGGTAGGGGATCCAATAAAAAAGGGATTTGCAGAATGTCTCCGAGGTGATTTGTTGGAGCAACTTGTGATAGAGCCCTCCAAGGGACAGGCAATTCTGGATTTGGTGCTGTGTAATGAGGTAAACTCGATTAAGGAGCTTAAGGTGAATGATCCATCGGGGGCAGTGGCCATAATATGATAAAATTCACCCTTCAGTTTGAAATGGAAGAGCAGGAATCTGGTGTAAGATCTTTACAATTGAGTCAATACAACCAGAAAGCCATGAGGGAGGGGCTGAGCTGAGTTGATTGGAAGGGGACCATAACAGGGAGGACGGTAGAGCAGCAATAGCAGGAGTTTCTGGAGGTAGTTTGAGGGGCAAAACAGAAATTCATCCCAAGGAAGAAGAAACATAGTAAAGGGAGGATGAGGCAACCACGGCAGACAAGGGAAGTCAGGAATAGCATCAAATCAAAAGGAAAAGCATCCAATGTGGTGAAAATTAGTGGGAAGTCTGGAAATTTGGAGGCAGTTAAAAACTAGCAGAGGATACTTACAAAAGCAATAAGGGGGAAGAAGATGAAATCTGACGATAAGCAGATTGTAATATAAAAGAAGATTGCAAGAGTTGCTTTAGATGCATAAAAGGTCAGAAAGAGGTGAGAGTGGACATTGGACCATTAGAAAATGAGGCTGGGGAAGTAGTAATGGGGAACAAAGAAATGGTGAAGAAAGTGAATAGGGACTTTGCATCAGTCTTCACTGGTGGAAGGCACCATTAGTGTGCCAGGATGTCAAGAGTCAGGAGGCAGAGGTGAGTGTAGGGGCCATTCCTGTGGGGAAGGTGCTGGGGAAGCTGCAAGGTCTGTAGGTGAGTAATTCAGCTGGGTCAGATGGACTACACCCCAGAATCCTGAAGGTGATAGCTGAGGAGATTGTACAGGCATTGTTGGTGAACATTCAGGAATCACTGGAGTCAAGGAAGTTGCCAGACAACTGGAAAATGGTTAATGTAACATCCCTGTTTCGGAAGGTATGGAGGCAGAAGGGAGGAAACTATAAGCCGGTTAGTCTGACCTTGATCATTTATAAGATTTTACAGTCCATTATTAAGGATGAGATTGTGGAGGGTTTGGAAGTGCATGGTAAAGTAGGGCTGAGTTAGCACAGCTTCATCGAGGGTAGGTCATGTCTGACAAGTTTGTTAGAATTCTTTAAGGTGGTAATGAGCAGGTTAGACGAAGGAGAACCAATGGATGTGATCTATTTGAATTTCCAGAAGGCCTAAAATCAGGAGCCATGTATGAAGCTGCTAAATGGGATAAGAGCTGGTGGTGTTAGGGGCAAGGTCCTGACATGGTTAGATTAGTGTGGAAATAGGCCCTTTGGCCCAACAAGTCTACACTGACCCTCCAAACAGTAACCCATCCAGACATGGATAGAGGATTGGCTGACTGTCAGAGGGCAGAGATTAGGGATAAATCCACCAGTTCCACAAGGACTGTTGGGACCACAACATTATACATTAACAATCTGGACAAAGGGACTGGGGGCATCGTTGCTACGTTTGCAGTTGTTGCAAAGATTGGTAGAGGGACAGGAAGGGCTGAGGAAGTGGGAAGGCTGCAGAAGTACTTACAGTAGTGAGGAGAGTGGGCAAAGAAATGGCAGATGGAATACAGGATGGGAAATTGTGAGAGTTATGCAATTTGGTTAGAAGAATAGAAACAAAGACTATTTTCAAATTGGGGAAAGGCTTTGGAAAACCGAAACATAAAGGGTAGGAGTTTAGGATTCCCTTAAAGTTAACATGCAGGTTCAGTTGGCAGGTAGGAAGGCAAATACAGCGTTAACATTCATTTCAAGAGGGTTAGGATATAAGAGCAGAGATGTGCTACTGAGGTTCTATAAGGCTCTGGTCAGACGGCATTTGAAATATATGAAAATGTTTGGACCCCATGTCTCAGAGAGGATGTTCTGACCTTGGAGGGGTCCAGAGGAGGTTTACAAGAATGATCCCAGGGATGAAGGGATTGTCAAATGAGGAACAGTTAAGGACTCAAAGGAGCCGAGGAGGATTTACAGAATAATGACATTTACAGAATAATGAAATTTACAGAATAATGAATGGTCTGAATAGAGTAAACCTGGAGAAGATGTTTCCACTAGTAGGAGAGACTGGGACATGAGGGAACAGCCTCAAGCTGAAGGGACAACTCATCAGAACTGAGATAAAGAGGAATGTCCACAGCCAGAGGGTGGTGACTCTGTGGAACTCATTGATGCAGCAGGTTGTGGAGGCCAAGTCATTGAGTATACTCAAGACAGAGATAGATAGCTTCTTGGTGGTAAGGGGTTCAAGAGTTATGGGGAGAACTCAAGAGAATGAGGTTCAAAGATATATCAGCCATGACTGAATGGCAGAGCAGACTCAGTGGGATGAATGGCCTAATTCTGCTCTATATCTTATGACCTTATGGCCTAAGACTGGGCATGTGTGATTATCACCACTCACAATGATAATGGTGTCCTAAAGAATTAGTGAGAGGGCATATAAAGGTGAAGACAAGGAGCATCATTCTTGTAATCTAGACAAAGAACTATAACATAATTAACATTTCCTGTTTAATACAAAAAGCCTTTGAAATCTTTACTGTTGGACACTGAATGTTGAAGCAGCCAACATAATCGATTAAACAAAACCGATATTTCCCCAAAGGTGTGGTCAGCCACGGCAGTCTCCCTGTTCTGTCCTGTGCTCACTGAAAGAAAATCCAATTTGGTTGAGTGACCAGCCAAATGCATGTCAAATACATTATTTTAAATCAATAACTCACAAACCAGACTCCCCTGTTCTTTCTTCTGTTTTCAGGTGTGGGGATTGTTATGATGCTTCTGATTACAATGTCCAACATTTCGTACAACTGCATCGTTGGCTACAGTCTATACTACCTGTTTGCTTCCTTCCAATCACCCCTACCATGGGCAGACTGCTTCAGTTGATGGGGATCAGATGAAACATGCAGCAGGACCCCCAAAGGTACAGTGTTAGCTTCTACTGGGGAAAGTGTACACACTGACTGTTCATTGTTCATTCTGTCAGTCTGAGTGAGGGAGAGAGATGAACAATAGTTTCAGTGACCATCCTCATTGTGGCCATACAGCAGAAAGACTCGGATAGAAAGCAGCAGCAGGAATCATGGCACTGAGTCACTGGAATAGCAGGACAGTCAGTCAGAAATAAATAGTGAAACATCAGAATTTAACAGTCTTTCACATGTCTCACGTTTACTTTCACCTTGTCAATAAGTCTGTGTTGTGTTCTTTCTGACTGCGTTCATTGTTTGTATCTCTCTCCATCCCTGTATTGTGTCTCACACTGACTCCCTTCTCTGTCTATTACTGTGTTTTTTGCAGCTATCATTTTCTTAACTTATTCTCTTTCTCTGAGTTTTTCCAAATATCGATCATCTCACATATATTTCTTACACAGTCTGACTCTAAGACACACAGAGTTTTTGTTGCAATTATTTAAATGTCTCATCTCTTTAATTTCATCTCATCTTCCACAATAACACTATTTAACTCAGGATGTCTCGTGTCACTATCAAAGGTTCATGTTGTGTGAATTGACAAGACTTAATGTGAAATCTTGATGTGAGTCAAGTTGAAATTTCTGAAACAGAGGACAAAATACTTCAGCTTTGAAAGAAAATCTACTTTTAAATAAACTGGGATTGTGGGTGTTCCCCTGACCACACTGTACAGACTGGGGCTGTGGGTGATCCTGGACATCAACTACAGTCTGCACAATATGGTGATAAATCACCCACAGTCCCAGTCTGTACAATACAGATAGGGGTCACCCACAGTCCCAGTCTGTACAATACTGTCAGGGATCACCCACAGTCCCAGAGTGTACAATACAGTCAGGGATCATCCACAGTGCCAGTCTGTACAATAAAGTCAGGGATCACCCACAGTCCCAGTCTGTACAATACGGTCAGGGATCACCAAAAGTCCCAGCCTGTATAATACAGCCAGGGATCACCCACAGTCCTAGTCTGTGCAATACAGCCAGGGATCACCCACAATCCAAGTCTGTACAATACAATCAGGGATACACCTACAGTCCCAGTCTGTACAATACTGTCAGGGATACACCTACAGTCCCAGCTTGTACAATACAGTCAGGGATCACCCACAGTCCCAGCCTGTACAATACAGTCAGGGATCACCCACAGTCCCAGCCTGTACAATACAGTCAGGGATACACCCACAGTCGCAGCCTGTACAATACAGTCAGGGATCACCCATAGTCCCAGTCTGTACAATATACTCAGGGATCACCCACAGTCCCAGTCTGTACAATACAGTCAGGAATCACCCACAGTCCCAGAGTGTACAATACAGTCAGGGATCATCCACAGTGCCAGTCTGTACAATACAGTCAGGGATCACTCACAGTCCCAGAGTGTACAATACTGTCAGGGATCATCCACAGTGCCAGTCTGTACAATACAGTCAGGAATCACCCACAGTCCCAGAGTGTACAATACAGTCAGGGATCATCCACAGTGCCAGTCTGTACAATACAGTCAGGGATCACCCACAGTCCCAGAGTGTACAATACAGTCAGGGATCATCCACAGTGCCAGTCTGTACAATACAGTCAGGGATCACTCACAGTCCCAGAGTGTACAATACTGTCAGGGATCATCCACAGTCCCAGTCTGTACAATACTGTCAGGGATACACCCACATTCCCAGAGTGTACAATACTGTCAGGGATCACCCACAGTCCCAGTCTGTACAATACAGTCAGGGATACACCCACATTTCCAGTCTGTACAATACAGTCAGGGATCATCCACAGTCCCAGTCTGTACAATACAGTCAGGGATCACCCACAGTCCCAGAGTGTACAATACAGTCAGGGATACACCCACAGTCCCAGTCTGTACAATACTGTCAGGGATCTCCCACAGTCCCAGAGTGTACAATGCAGTCAGGGATCATCCACAGTCCTGTATTTTTGCATTGAAGAGCTTCACATCTTTATTCCAAAAAAAAACTCTCGAAATTTTAGGACATTTCCATTATCCAATATTCCAGAAGAAAAGAACTCAGTTTTTCTCTGCCTCAGACAAAGTGATGGAAGCTGGTACAATTAAAAGATTTAAAAGTTAGCTGGATGTGTATATAAATGTGAAGGGTTGAGATGGATATTGGGCCAAATGTTGGCAAATCGGACTAGATTAATTTCGGGTATGTTTTTTAGCATGGACAAGTTGGACTGAAAGGTCTGTTCCTGTGCTGTACATCTCTCTGACTCGATGACTCTTGATGTTATTTGTTCCATTTAGTATTTCAAAATCCGTGACGAAGTCATCTTTTTAGTTTTTAATTTATAAAGAATAGAATCATTGTCTGTCTAATACCATACAGTTAGGGACATCTATCAACACCCAGGAGACATGGATTTTCCATTATACACCCACAGAATTCAGTGATGGAAGTCCTTATCTCCATAGGCTTGGACTCATTCAAGTAGCGATCGATTTCTACATCTTCTACTTCAGAATTTGGAATGTTACATCTTGCCAAAAATAATTCAGATATGAAGAAGTTATTTTTGAGCTAAAATTACAATGTAATTTTTGAAAACAGTTGTTTCATCTTATCCTTGAAATTTATGTTATTTGAAATTTCATTTTTACATTGCTAGTTTCTGAAAGTGAATTGATAAGAGTACATTCAACAATGTGGTTCATCTGGGCTCAGAGTAATTATGGATGTCCGTAAGATCATAAGACCATAAGATATAGGAGCAGAATTAAGCCAATTGTCCCATCAGGTATGCTCCACTATTCGATCATCACTGATATGTTTCTCAAACTCATTCTTCTGCCTTCTCCCTGTAATGCTTGATCACTTTACCAATTAAGAACTATTTTATCTCTGCCTTAAATTCACCCAATAACTTGGCTTCCACAGCCCTCTGTAGCATTCAGTTCCATAGATTCATCACTCTCTGGCTGAAGAAATTTCTCCTCACCTCAGTTCAAAAGGGTTATCCCTCCACTCTGAGACTGTGCCCTAGGATCCTGGCCTCTCCTATGCATGGAAACAACTTCTCCACATCTACTCTATCCAGGCCTGTCAGTATTCTTAAAATTTCACTGAGATACACCCTCAAGGAAAGACACAGAGTCCTCAACTGCTCATCATGTGATAAGCCCTTCATCCCCAGGATCATTCTTGTAAACCTCCTCTGAATCTCTTCCAATGCCAGCACATCCTTCCTTAGATACAGGGCACAAAACTGCTCACAATATTCCAAATGAGGCCAGACCAAAGCTTTACACAGACTCTACAGTACATCCCTGTTCTTGAGTTCCAGCTCTCTTGAAGTGAGTTGCATTTGCCTTCATAACTGCCAATGAAACTTGCATGTTAACCTTAAGGGAATCCTGAACCAAGACTCTCAAGACCATGTGTACTTCAGATTTCTGAAGCCTTTCCCCATTTAGAAAATAGTCTATGCTTCTATTCTTCCTACCAAAGTGCACTTCCTCACACTTTTCCACATTGTATTCCATCTGCCACTTCTTTGCCCACTCTCTTAATCTCTGTAAGCCTTCTATAACCTCCTCACTTCCTCACCACTACCTGTCCCTTCACTTAGCTTGTCTCATCTGCAAACTTAGCAACAATGCCCTTAGCTCCTTCATCCAGATTGTTAATGTATAATGTGAAGGTCCCAACACTGATACCTGCAGAACTCCACTAGTCACCGGCTGCAATACCCAAAAAAGCCCCTTTATCACCACTCTCTATCTTCTGCCAGGCAGCCAATCCTCTATCCATGCCAGTACTATGCCCCAAATGCCATGTGCTCTTATCTTATTTAACAGCATCCTGCTTCAGTCACCAATCAGCTGAAAGGCTTTTAAAATTAAATGCATCACAAACTAAATATAAATGCATTCTTTTTGTGTGTAACCAAAGCTAGAGAAGGAGATCTTCTTTATGAAAATCCTCCACCTCACGAAGAAAGCTTCAGTACAATCAATAATTAACAATCTGCTCTGAAAACCCTGCACATGGCTTCACAGCTGTGACACCCTGCCCCCAACTTCCTCTGGAAATGTGATATCACCCCCAGTTCTCTGCCGATATGAAACTTGACCCCACCCTCCCATTCACTGTTACCATTGGACTCCATCCCCCTCCACCAATGTTGTTGCTACTGGAACCGACCAACAAGACTGCTCCCTTCCCCCCAAAAATTCTCCTATCATCCTCAAGTTACCCTCAACACTGGACTATTTAGCAAACTCCATTGGTATCCTGCACCATGGCATCTTACCCACTTGGCACCCTACACCTCCTCAGCTGGCACCTTATCCACCTGGCAACCTGTCACCCTGCTCCTATCCACATGGAATTTTACATAGCTCTCGATTTGCATATCTGCACCCTACCTACATGCACCCTATTTAGCTGGCACCCTTTTCCTATCAGTTTAGCACCTTCCCTTCCCTGCACCCTAACACACATTTATGTTATGAACTTCCTGTTTGACAGCAGCTGTCAGGAACATTAAAATGTGAGAAGACAGCAGTTGTGAAAAGGGGTTTTGCTTTCCCCTGGCAGGCTCTGTGCTGTGAAAGCACTGTCAGATTGAAAATGTGGCTCCCCATTTCTGAGAGAGCCCTGAGTTGAATCTACCGCTCAGAACTGTGGAGCTCCATTCATTCATTTTGTAAAACAAGGAGTGGTGTAGCAAGGTATGTGAGACTCTCCTTCCCTGGATAATCCAGCCCATTATAATCCTTAAAGTCTTCTACAATAACTACTAGTGAATACTTTTGAAGTAACTTTTTATATACAGTACCATTTTAATTTGGTTTTCTAATTACTTTTATGCAGACTTTTATCCAACAAGAGATTAAGCAGATTGAGCACCAGAGCAGGACTGTGCTGAGAGTGAGTGCACGGACTGTACCTCTGTGTTCTGATCTATGCATAACCTTACCCATGTAATCAAAAGGATTAACTAATTCAGTCAGAGTGAAACAGTGACCCTGGTTATATTGAAATGGAATGCAAAATTGATGTATAATACTGAAACATATTTTCCAGAGACTCTCTGCAATCTCACTCTGACTGATGGATATTTTGAAATCGTTAATATAACACAGCTGCAGGAAAACAATGGATGTTGTCCAAATGGATCAGAAATCTCCAATCCTCACCAGGGCCCGAGTGAGCAATACTGGGAGTAAGTACCTTGCTGCAGATAGCTGCACCAATAACCTACACAGCTGGGCCAGTAACTCCTCTTGGGTTGGTTAGTTTGTTTATATGTGTTTAATGAGAGAGAAGCTGTTTCATTTTGATTGAAGTATTATTTACATTGCACACTTGTAACAAAATGGCATCATGGAAAGGAAACTTTTACTATTTAATATTCATCTGGTTTCTAAGTATTGTAACTTTGACAATATTTATAAAGCAAAACACTTTTCTTTGTTTTCTTGCTCTTCAAGGATAATATTCATGACCAGAATTCTTAAACATGAAATGGTTAGAATCATGTTCATTTCTCTGCTTTTAATTGTAATAAGTTATTATTTTAACACACAGTCCTGGGACTGGATTTAGATTAACTGTCTGGAGGTAGATACCATGTGTAGGAAGATGAAGGAGCTGAATTCATTGGAAGACATAGTGACTAAACCAGATAGGTTTCACAGTGCATTGTGAAGCAGTCAGTGAAACATTGTCAGAAACTCTTTCACATCAAATCAGCTGCAGGGAATCTCATCAACTTGTTTGAACAAAGCTTTACATTGAAAAATATCAATACACACGAGGAAAAAAATGTCATACAGAATATCAAACTTCACATTTATTTCTGAGTGCAAGAATCAAAGCTTCTATAAATCAAAAATTAATTTAGATATTATACAACTCTGTTTGTTAAATACATTGATGCACTATGTCTAAAAACATCTGTGTGTAATGAAGAGTGTCCTAACTTACTACATGTTTTTGTTCTTATTTTCTGTAGTAAAGCAGTTTTACGCCGTTCCAGTTCAATGGATGAGACTGGGGAGGTAATCTGATATTTAGCCCTCTGTCTGCTTCTTGCCTGGCTAATAGTTGGGGCAGCATTATCAAAAGGACTCAAATCTTCAGGAAAGGTAAATGATTGGTGATAAATAGAGTTAAAACTCGTGACAAAGTAACAGTAAAGCTAGAAACGATAAATAATTTGTGAAGTGTCTGGTTTATCTCCCAGGTGATGTTAACAGTGTCTCTATGGGAAATGGGAGATTCATAATTCATCAACATTTCAGGCCTGAGGGAGATCTGAAGAACTTTCTCCTGAGGGAAAGAACAGCAACTTCCCCAAACCCCTGCAATGTGTCCCTCATTCTAAGGGTTCACTCACTGACACTGGAATTCTGGGTGAATTTCCAATTGCTGTGGAAGGCTGAGGAAGGATTGGGGGTTGGGGGGGGGGGTGTGTGGTGGCGGTGATGGGGAAGGATAGGATCAGGGTTTTATTTGAGTGAAATGAGATTTGTTTGGCCGTGAGAATGGGACTGAGACCTGAGGAACAATCATTAGGTGAAAACAATAAAATGCTGGTAATGCTCAACAGCTTATGAAGCACCTGTCAAGACAAACCGAGCTAATCTTTCACTTCCATGGACTTTCATCAGACCGAGAGAAATAAATAACAGTTTAAGAGGTTTCTTAAGACAATGGACATGGGGAATATGGTTCGGTGAGGAAAAGGAAGATTCTGTGATAGGTTGGAGGACAACAGAGGTTAACTAACAAAGCTCTGACCTTCATCCCCGTTGTATTGTTGGATAGGTTCCAAACCAAAGAGCAAATGTAATTTTAAGGCTGTTAGGAGAATCACAACATGTGACATTCCAGTGTAATGTGCCTTTAGTAGTTACTAATGTTGAAGGAATATGTTGTAACAGCCGTGGGTGGAATCTGTTAGTGACATGAGCAGCCTGTGCTAAGGTGAGATTTAATGCAGAATCAGGTGAGAAATCTCATAAGGTCCAACTTGACGTCAGGAACAACTTGCTGTGTCTTTTATGTACCTACCCAGTGAGGAGGTGAGCTTCTTGGGTAAGAATTACCTTTAACTGATTCTTTTCATTGTGTAATTTCTGTTATTATGTCTGAAGACCTGTGTCCCCTTAAGAAGGGTTCGAGATCGGTCAAAGGAATCGACAAATGCGGTCTATTCAAAAAACAAGGGTCATTAGTTGATTCAGTTAAGGTACCTTGATGCAATTCTATCCAGCAACACAGAGATTGAAGCTTCTGTGTTCTGGGGAAAAGTTGCGCAATTACATTAGAAAATTACACATTATTTACATGTTTTTAAAGAAATAGTACAGTCTTAATTACAAGAAAGACCAATCACATATGATTTACAGTGAATTAATCTAATGATATTTTCTGGGAAAGGGTTCTTAACTACAAAAAAATGTCCAATCAATTGTAATATGGTGATATGATTGAAGACAGGCTAATCCAATGGTATTTCCTTTAAGAAGGATATCTAATTTACGTAAATTGTCATGCCATGTATTAGTTCAACGTTTGTTCAAATGCTCAATTAATGTATCAGTGTTTATCTTATGAAAACTCTATTGTCCTCATCTTTCAACTGCAAGTTAATTCTGCAAATCAGCATTATGTTCAGCAGTATGATTCACAGGCCATTTTATAGTATTCTTTTAAATCGAGAAACCATTTTGTTGTAATAAAAATCTTCATATTTTGTTGCCTAAATTCAAATTTTAGATCCTCATGTCTATAGTGTTTAAATAAGCACATTATAACAAGGTATCACAAAACAAAGTCTCAACATGCAAACCCTGTGAACTAGATGAAAACGCAATCCTTGCGTACATCTTCCATGTTACTATTCCTCTTCAGTTTGTCATCTGTTCCCTTCGATGCATTGATGAGAATCCATTTAATTTGCCATTTGGTTGGATAATATTGTCTTTATTCCAAGGTGAATGATGTATAAAAGTAGGCAAAACTTGCTACAAAGGTACAGCAGCTACTGTTTTGGCCTTAGTTAGGGGGTATATTTGTATTGGAGAAAGTTCAGTGAACGTCTTTGTATTAATTCTTTTGAAAATATAAGTTTGAGCCTGTACTCACAGGAATTTAGGAGACCGAGAAATGATCTTCAAAGATTTCGAATGGTCTTAGAAAGCTTGACCTTCTCAGAGAATCTCGAACAGGGAGCAAAGTTACAAAATAGGGTTCTCCAAATGAGATAGAGATGAAGTGGAATTTTTAATCTTTCAAATACTCTTCCTCCGAAAGCAGTAGAGGTCAGATCATTGAATATATGCAAGGCAGAGTTTGACAAATTGTTGATGTACAAGAGAGTCAAAGGTTCTGGAGAGGGCAAGTGTCAGGGTGATCAGGCAGAATCTTATTGCATGGTGGGGCCACATGGCCTTGTACTGCTTCAAGGTTTTATTTTTTTCTGTTGTACCAGTAATACAGGAAAATCTAACAAGGTGCTCTCCATGCTCAGGTGGTTTATTTCACTGCGACATTCCCTTCCGTGGTTCGGACCATACTCCTGATCCGAGGGGTTACCCTGGAGGGAGCTTCTAAAGGAATTGAATTCTACATCGGAAGCCAGTCAGACTTCTCCAGACTGGCTGATGCTGAGGTAAATACAGCAATATGAATGATTGAGTCTCATTAGTATTTTTAGTTGAATCGATTCGTGCCTCAGCACATGTACTTTGTTAGCTTGTCATCATTGATTTAAACTGAAAATGTGTTGCTGGGAAAGCGCAGCAGGTCAGGCAGCATCCAAGGAGCAGGAGAATCGACATTCCTGAAGAAGGGCTCATGCCCGAATCGTCAATTCTCCTGCTCCTTGGATGCTGCCTGACCTGCTGCACTTTTCCAGCAACACATTTTCAGCTCTGATCTGCAGCATCTGCAGTCCTCACTTTCATCATTGATTTAAAATCAGTGTATTGCTATATAGTGAGTCCTTAATTCAATTCTTGGAAATTTTTAACAAAGCTTGTGATGAATTCAAAGAGTCAGTTTAAGGTCTATATCATCCTGCCATTAACAGGAAAGAAGGTCAGGGCATCAGCTATGATGGACGAGAGGATCGAAATTGATGAGGAATTATGATAGGGATTGGGATGCAATAGAATTCTTCCTTCATGCCTCCTCCTTTCTGAAATCTTGGAAATGATTTAGGAGTTTCGGGTGAAATACCTCATTGACCTACACAGCAAATACTGACCCACATTTTGCTGTATCAGGGCAATAGAAAGAGCCACTCTTGATGAGCCTTGTCCTTATCCATTCTATGTCAATGATATTTGGTGCTGCAAGTATCTGGAAGTGGGAGATGGAAATGAAAGAACATTGTCTATATCTGAAATCTACATTGGAGTGAACATTGGAAAGCAACTGATTATATCTTGAACCAGTCAGATTATCGTACTTGGAATATAACAATGCAAGGACTGAGACAGAAAAGGAAGTGTAAGTTTGAGTGGGTGACTTCCAAGCTGTGATTCCATTCTTCCAGTAGGTAATTTAAGTGCCCGAAATTGTGACTGGCAGTAAGTAAATGCTTGGCACGTCATTAAAAGGCTATTTCAATGTCATGTTTCTTGAAACAAATCTCCGAGGTGATTCAGTCAACAGCATAAGGACAGAAACATCATGGAGCCCAGTGAATGCAAATAGGCAGACTAGGCAATACCACATTTGTGAAGCTGACAGTGTCCTCATGCATACTGGATAATGATGGCTGGAATTTTGTATTCAGTCCAAAGATACAGCAGTCTTTGTGAATAGACAATGGTGAACACTATTTATTGCTTAATTTTTTCTGACAGGAATTGGATTTTGATTTCCATTTAAATCATTTAACCATTGTTTACATAATCCTAGAAATTACAGTGTAATTTTACTGGTTCTTGTTGATATTAAGCTACTGTGATATTATTACAATATGAAAGTGATCATTATTTATGGTAAAAGGTGTTCTTTGTTGTTACTTTCACGAAAAGAATGGAATTAACTATGTACAATACTGCAAGTGAGTCAGTCACTGAAAACCATGGCTGGTGAAAGAGTATACAGTCACGTCTTCGATAGTGCAATAGTCACGTTCCGTGTGACCCTGCGCTATGCAAGAATCACGCAATACAAGGAGCAACTTACAGTGTTGCCGATGTAATCATGTTCTAGCCAACATACTTTTTGAATTTTTGTACTTTAGAAAAGCGTCCCCAATCGTCAATCACGGTACAGGTAATTTGTGTTAATGAAACGTTCATTATACCAGAAAGACCTGTGTCAGATATCCCAGAGGAAATTTAACTGTAAATAATCGACTGTAGTGATGACTGTTCTGTTTAAGAAGAGTTACTGTTGACCAGAGGGAGCTACTTTGCTCAGTTCACCATGGATTAACCACACGAGTTCTCATTATCTTCACATTAATGTCGTTTATCTGTTGTGCATGTTTGTGTTTCATTTCCCTCCAGACATCTATTCTATTTTGAATTTACCAGGTCTGGAAAGATGCTGCGACTCAAATTTTCTTTTCTATCTCAGTGGGTTGGGGCACTTTAGTAGCATTGTCGTCTTACAACAAGTTCCACAATAACTGCTACAGAGATACCATCATTGTCTGTGTTGTTAATTGTGCTACGAGTGTGTTTGCTGGATTTGTCATCTTCTTCATCCTGGGACACATGGCTCACATACAAGATAAGCCCATTTCAGAGGTTGCCCAGTCAGGTAAACTAGAGCTGTTAAAATTGTCAAGGATCAGACAGCTTTAATGTTCTCTCTGAAGTGATTCAACCCAACATTCCAGTGATTCCAGTGTCCAGACACAATAATCAATCCTCAGATCCAAACTGATAGCCAGGCTCTGAAGACACATTGCCATGATGTTTGGTTTATACTGGACAGGGATTGGAGCTGAATAATGCAATGGTATGCCCGGGGTTGAACCCTAGCTCTTAAAAGTGAGCTTTTGAAATAATCACAGAATAGTAAATTTCAAAAGCACTCAGTTAACACTATATTCCGCTGTAAGATTTGCTGTTTACCTTAGAATTATATTTCATATGAGCCACATTTTATATTTAAGAAGTAAATTTTGAATGAATTCCATAATATTGTGCTTTTAGGTGAATCAGAGACAGTTTTTATTTATTGACGATTAGTTACTAATTATGTGCTCAAATATTCAATTTGACAGTGGTACATTTTAAAAAATGTTTAATATGAAGAGCAAGAAACATGGAAATGTTCTGTGCTAAGCCACTTGTATCGGTTGATGATGCTGTGATAAGTAATTAATGACCAGGTAAAGTTACAATAAAACACAGTTCACACATTCTGATTACTCCAGTAGTCTGAGCACTGAGTGGTTTGACAGCCTAAACCGAGGCAGGAACATAGGAACAGGGGTAGGCCACTCAGTCTGAGTAGTTTGCCTCACTACTCCATGTAATAATGAAGGATCAAACATTTCAATGTTTTTTACTCATTCCATTCCCTGACCTTGTACACCACTGAGAATCAGAAATATAATAATCTCAATCTTAAATCTACTCAAATCTTGACCTCCACAGCCCTCTGTGCTGGACAATTCCAATGTTTCACAACACTCTGAATAAACTAATTTCTTGTCAGCTTGGCCCTCAGTGGCATCCCCCTTAGTTTTAAATTATGGCCGCTGGTTTTAGATTCTGCAGACAGAGGAAATATCTTACCTGCAGCTACTCTGTTGTTCTCTTTAACTACGTTGTAAGTTTCAATGCAATTGCCTCTCATTCTACGAAACTCTAGAGAGTAAGGCCCAGTTTTCCCAATCTTTCTTCATCGGACAGTTCTACCATTCCAGGAGCAAGTCTGCTGAACGTTTGTTGCACTCCCTCTATGCAATGACATTTTTACTGAGAAAAAATGACCAAACTGTACACAGTTTCCAGGTGTGGCCTAACCAAGCTGCTATACAACTGAAACAAGACTTCACTATCCCTGTACTCAAATCCTCTTGCAATAAAGGATGACATTCCATGAGGCTTCCTAATAGCTTGCTGCACACACATGTTAACCCTCAGTGACTTAGCACCAAGGAGACTGAGGTCTCTTTGTACAACTACACTTTACAATCCCCAACCATTTAAGAAACACTCTAAATTATCCGTTCAATTATTTCTCCCCATTCTCTACTCTCCAACATTATTCCCTGTTTTAAAATGCCAGTTTCACCAATATATTAGAGAGATTCTTTTTTTGCTTAGATTGCAAATGTCACTCTGAACTCAGTGTTCACTGCTTCTAAATATTATAATTTCTGAATTGAAAGTGATTAGTATTACAAATATATAATAACTAATGTTTTTTATTGTAAACACATATCCGCACAACTTTGGTGACATGAATAGTTTTGCAAATGTTGGCTAATATTGGCAACTGTAATAAATTAAATGAAATGAATGTCAACAACAAGTTAATAGCAACGTTCATTATGTCATTTCAATTCTATTCACTGTTCAGGTTTCGGTTTGGTCTTCATTGCCTACCCAGAGGCCCTTGCACAGTTACCGTGGGCACCATTATGGTCTGTTTCATTTTTCTTCATGCTGCTCACTCTGGGAGTTGACACACAGTTTGCAGGTTTAGGTAAAAATGGCATTGCATCACTTAAAAAAATCATTTCTTTTGAAGAAATTATGACAGTGTTGGGCAAAAAAGTGCTGTTGGTGATGTTAGTGGACAAACGCACAACATTTCTTTGTAGCAATTGTTCCCTCATTGTCTGAAAGAAGAATGCAGCTCTTAGTCTTAAATGATTAGCACCTGCATCAAAATAAAAATTGGGGAAAAGTTGCATCGGCATCCAAATGATTTCACAATACAATTTGCACTAACAGCGATGGTGAGGGAAGGCATCATAGAAGATCAAAATGTGAGTTGGAGGAAATGAGAGAGATGAGGTTCAGTGTTATTAGTAAGTAAGAACGGAGAGTGTATGAGCAAATATTAAAAGAGAAAGACAAACCAGTAGAACTTATTAGCAAAAGCATGCAGCATTCAGAGTTAAGTTGATGACCTGACAACACAAATAGAGACCAGTCACACCACCTGGTGAAGATTATTGAAATGTGGTTGCAGGAAGATCAGTACTGGGAGTGAAATGTCCTAGGGTAATGAGTATTCCAAAGGGATAGGCAAGTAGGAATAGGAGGTGGAGCTGTTTTATTGGTTAAGGGAGATATCAAGGTGCATTAAGAAAAGATATTGGCACTACGAACCAAGATATTGAATCAATCTGAGTGGAAATAAAAGGCAAGGGAAGAAACCCCTTGATAGGAATAATTTACAGATTCTCAAACAGTACTTCCAAAGTAGGGCTTAGTATAAATGAGGCAGTAATGAGGGCTTATGAGCCAGCCACAACAGAAATTATGGGTGATTTGTACATAGATATTGATTGGATTCATCAACTTGGCAAGGGTAGTATTGAAGGAAGATTCATAGAGTGTCTGAGGGATTCTTTCTGATGGCAACGTGTCATGGAATCAACTGGCTGCTTCACATTTGGTATTGTGTAATGAAGAAGGATTGGTAAATGATCATGTAGTTAAGGATCATCTTGTAGGGTGTGATCACAACCTTCTATAGTTTCAAATTCAGATGGCAAGAGTGAAGACAGAGTCATATACAGGAGTTTTATTGTTGGCCAAAAGTCATTATACAGGCCTGAGAAAGCAGTTGGCCCTGGGGGACTAAGGAAAAATATTAAAGGAGCAGGCCATTTGAAAAATGGTGGCAAATGCTCAATGAGTTACTAAATATCTGTCAATTAAAGTATATTCCTGAGAGGAAAAGGAATTATAGAAAGGTAAAAGATAATCCATGGCTTACCAAGGAGGTCGAGGATAACATAAAGACAAAAACTAGGGCATATCATACTGCAAATGTTTGAGACACTCTGGAGAATCAGGAGATCAATAAAAGGAAACTAGCAAAAACCATAAGCTCTGACACCAAAAGCTTCTATAAGTATATAAAAAGGAAGAGAGTAGTGAAAGTAAATGGTGGCCCTTTAGAGGATGGAAATGGTGAGGTAATTATGGGAAACTCAGAAATGGCAGAGGCACTAAACCAGTATTTTGTGTCTTTTTGCAGTGGAAGATTATAATTTCTTCCCAAAATCTGCAGTTACTATAGAGGAACTCGGTGAAATTACTAGGGAAAAGGTATTAAGTAAACTGATGGGATTAAAGGCAGATTAGTCCCCAGGACCTGATGGCCTGCACCCTAAGGCAGCAGAGATAGTGGATATATTAGTTACTACATTCCAAAATTTCCTCGATTCTGGAAAGGTGCCAGTGATTTGGAAACACTTTAATGTGAAGCCTGTATTTGAAAAAAGAAATAGGCAAATCATGGAAAATTGTAGATCAATTAGTTTGACCTCGGTCGTGAGGAAGTTGCTGGAGTCAATAATAATGACCACTTGGAACAACAAAGCTCAATTCCCCAGTGGCAGCATGGTTTCATACAGGACAAGTTGAACTTGACAAAATTGTTGGAATTTTTGAGGATGTAACTATCAAGTTGGATAATGGGGACACAGTGGATGTGTTATATCTAGACCTCCAGAAGACATTGATAAGGTGCTGCATTAAGACTGATACAAAAGGTTAGACCGGAGGGTGTTTGGGGTAGAGTATTGGTTCGGATAGAGGATTGGTTGACTGACAGAAAGCAGAGGGGCGGGATAAATGGGTCCTTCTGGCGAACTGTAACTATTGGGGTAGCACAGGGTTCAATCCTCTGACATCAATTGTTGACAATCTATATCAATGAGCTGCCAGGAGGGACAGAATGTAACAAAACAAAATTCACAGCTAGAGAATGAACTAGAATCTGGCAGATGGAATTTAACGTGGATAGGTGCGAGGTTACATATTTTGGCAAGAATAATGAAAGAGCAAATTATTAATTAAATCAGAAGCAGATTCAAAGTGCCTCAGTGTAGAGGGATCTGGGTGTCCTTGTGTATGAATCACAGAAAGTGGGTATGTAGGGGCTGCATCTAATAAGAAAGGCAAGTGGAATCTTGGCATTTATTGCAAAAGAACTGGTTTATAAAAGTAATGTTGTCACAATTATATGAGATGATGTTGAGACCATACTTGGAGTATTGTATCTAGTTCTGGTTTCTTTACTTGAGGAAGGATGTGGAGATCAGAAGAATGAGGGATGATCTGATTGACACACATAAAATGCTCAAGGGGATTGATAAGGTAGATGTGGAACAGATATTCCTCCTTGTCGGACAGTCTTGAACAAGAGGTCATAGATATAGCCTGAGAGGAAGTAGGTTCAAAACTGGGGTGAGGAGAAACTATTTCTCTGACAGGGTTGTGAATCTGTGGATCTCACTGCCCCAGAGTGCAGAAGAGGCAGAATCAATCAACAAATTCAAGAAAGAAATAGATATGTTTTGATGAAAAATGGGACAAAGGGCTGTGGGAAACAGGCAGGAATTGCAACCACAATAAGAACAGCCATGAATGTGACAAATGGTCGAGTGGGTTTGAAGGGCTGAATTGTCCACTCGCTCCTAATTTCTATGTTCCTCTGCCCAATAGCTCTTCTGGTGATCTTCAATCTCAGATGTTAATGTTCTATATCTTTTCTTTGCTCTCATGCCTAGAATTTATCTTTTCGTTGAGACAGATCTTGCTGTTCAAGAGATGGGGATTTTTATTTACCTGCCTTACAGGGAGCAGGATGGTCAGCAAACTTATTCACTCATGTTGAAACTCACTCATGTTGAAACTCACTCACGTTGAAACACCCTACGTGATATTTGAGGATAACGATGATGCAGTTTTCCTCTGCATCAAAGCAACAGGAAAAATACAACTGGGGGAAAAATACATATCTCAGAGCCAGAAAATGGATGCAGAAACCTTTTACTCCGGGGCTTTGGTGTGTCCAGTGATGTTTTGTCCTGTCATTGTGCAAGTTATTAATTAATGTCTTCATTTGACATTTTCTTCCATCAGAAACAGTTATGACAGCCCTGCAAGACCAGTTCCCTACATTGGTCCAATCAAAGCGCCTTCTTCTGACAGCTGGTGTTTGTTCGTTATTTTATCTGCTTGGCCTTCTATGTGTGACACAGGTAGGTTGTATTTCAGTGATATCAGCTGTTTTCACATGTACTCAGTAACTGTAAAAGGTGATCAAATTCACAGGATGAAAAAATAAAGAAGGCATTAGTGTTCTGGTCCTTTCTTTTTGCAGTTGTTTAATGTTGTGCAGTGATCATGTCATATTGATATCTTGCTGTGATTCTGAGTTTATTCTCAGATAATCCACTCTTACAATAGGACTGGGAAACAGGACCACGGTTCAGTTTTTAATGTCATAAAATTGCTCAGCAGACACATTCGTTATCGCGGTTAGTTGTTACAGGGAAGCATAGCTGCTCTCCCTTCGCAATATGTACTGCACACTGAACAAGTCTATAGCTGTCAGTGACATGTATTATATCAAGGTTATATGCTCATCAGCATGTTCTTCTTAAAATGATATTACTATATTCCTATAACATACATGAATGAAAATAAATATTTCTCAGACTGGTTGTGAGAACTATCACTCCAAAAATAGGTCACTGTGCTTAGGAGTTTAAGAATTGAACTGTTTAAGACTTTAAGTGGTTGTACAATGAATCAATAATTTAATAATCCTTCCAGATCTCATGATCTTCTTTCTGTCCTGTGATCTAGATTTATCAACTGACTGTTCTTGGCTCACTGATATTTTGGTGACTTTCCTTTTGTTAAAGAGGAGATTATTTTCATGGTTGCGTTCAACATTTTCATTCCCTGAGTTTACCTCTGGTGGTGCTCTGTGCACAGTCAGAATGCTCAATGTTAGAATGTTGTACAATTCCCCAAATTATTTTCTATTCCTCTTTCTCATTGTTCCATTAGATATTGTGACTCCTTGAGTTTAAGGCTCACTGCACTTTCTGAGTACTTCTGTGGGTGACCATGTTCCCTGGATGGGATGTATGATTCAAACCTTTTACCACTCTCACAAACTAGATAATTCCACACCCAGATGTCAAATGAGTGCTGTTTTTATTCTGCCTGAATGTTCAAGATGTTTATCCCATATTTACAGGAAATTGGACTGTTCATGACTTGACAAATGTGTCCTGACTTGCTTTTTAATGTGATTGTTGCTGGTAATAGAAAGCCCATACCTAGACGTATTGTTATGAAGTGTGACATGGCAATATGGAGATGGTGTCCGGTTGCTCACTTCATGACGGATGGCTGAATAGTATGAACCATTTCATTCAGCAAAAATATTGGGTCTGGGATAATGTGGTGAGGCTGTCACATGATTTAGACCCCACGTAGTACACATCCAAGGTATCCTAGGTCCATAAGATATTTATCAGTGCAGTATGATCCAATTTCAGATATTTTCTCCAGGTACACAATGCACTTTATACTTATGGTGATTACCATGGGTGTAGTTGAGTAATCCTTCCAATGTCTGGTGGTTGGAAAATTGGAATATTACTCAGTGACTTGGTGGAAATTGTCACCGTGGATGGTAAGTAAATCTGTTACAAGCTTCAACCAAAGATATATTGGAATCTTGTGAGGGTAGAGAAATTTTTTTTCTGTTGATGTGGTGGCTGACTTTGACATGCCTGATACACCCTCACAGTCTTCTCGATTTTTCTGTTGTGAACTGAGCAATACACAGTGAGCTGTACAGGGGCCTTTTTCACCCTATGCCCATATGCCCCTGGTATAATGAGGCAATAGAGTTTACTAAAGAGCTTCAGCTACAAGCATCTGTTTATGTTTGAAAAGCATGCCTCTTGAAGAAATGTTTTCTGTCCTATGTTCAAACAGTTAGATTGTTATTGTGATAGAATATTGGATCCAAAAGCAATGAATTTACCATTATGTATGCCCCAACACTGTTTTGACAAGGTCAGGCCCAGTGGGAGGGATGACATGGATGAAGGTGCTCAGGCCCGAAAAATATTGAACTTGATATCGAGTCCTGACAACTGCAGGGACCCCAAATGGAAATGGGATGCTGACCAGAGTTTCCAGATGACCTTGGGCTCCTTTCATCACAGCTAACCCATTTTCACTCACTAATGGTCCCCATAAGCAACTTTTCTTTCACCCAGGCTCAACAGTATCCATTCCTTTGTCTGCCCAACAAGTGTTCTCTCTTTGTGTGGGCTCCATCTCCACCTGTTGTTCACTCCGTTCTCCCAATCCCTGTCTTCAGTGTATATCCCATCTTTTCCTAGCAACAATGAGTTCTGAAGAAGGATCACTGGTCCTGAAATGTTGACTCTGCTTTCTCTCCACAGAAGCTGTCTGACCTGCTGAGTTTCTCTGGCAAATTTTGTTCTTGTTTCAGATTTCCAGCATCCACATTCCTTTGCTTTTAGAATTCCGCAGGTGGCCTGATCCCTATGCCCTTAACTTCCAGATACATGTACCTGTGAATGCTCCTGCATGGCTGTATGTGGAATACTCTCTGCTTCCCACCAGCTCCACCACCATTGTCACTGTTGGTGCACCCAAGTGCTTCTCTCTGAGAGAAATTATGTTTGAGACACGGAATTGTTCATTCACTTTTAATCTGTAGCAAAAGCTTCCCTTCATTGCCAAGCCTTCAAATGAGGCCTTGTGCAATCATATTCTTCAATTTCTGTTTCTGTTGGGTATAATTGCGTTGTGCAGGAAGAGATCTTGAACCCTTCCCATTATAGTGCACATTCTCTGCTAGCCCTCTGTATGAGCCAGTTAAGAGAAAGATGCGGCCGTTAATGTTTCCTTTGATTTGTTCACACTCTACCCTCCTCCTCTACATTATATACCCTCCCCACCTCTCCTAGCCTTCTCCCTTTTCACCGATGTTCCTTCTGTTTCTCTTCAGTCTCCTCCTGTGATGATCAGCTCCTCCACTATCCCCTATGATATTCCTGCTTATCCACCACCACCACACTGTTTTCTTTTGGCTCAGTTGGCTGGATGGTTGGTTTTAAAGAGAGTGATGCTGGAAAAGCACAGCCGGTCAGGCAGCATCTGAGGAGCAGGAGAGTTGATGTTTCGACCATAAGCTCTTTACCAGGAAGATGATTCCAGCACCACACGTTTTGACTCTGATTTCCAGTATCTGTAGTCCTCACTTTCTCCTGGATGGCTGATTTACAATGGGGGGGGGGGGGGGGGGGGGGGGCGGAGGGAGAGGGGCACCAACAACACAGGTTCAACTTCTGCATTGACTGAGGTTACCAACAAACAATAAAAATGTGAATTAAGAAGATTGATAATCCAATCATCAATAAATCGTTTTGGAGGTTTGACAACTCATTCTGACCTGGTGATTGTATACCGATTTGAAGAGAAGTGTGTTATTTTCAGTTGCTCTTGACTGGTAACTCAGTTGCCTTGATGTTAGATGCTGCAACTCAGCATCATGTCATGATCATCGGCATCAGAATTTTCTCCCTCACTGTCTGCAAACATGCTTAGCTTAGCCTAGCCTTAGGGGAGACAATGGCCTACTGGTATTATCGGTAGACTGTTAATCCAGAGATCCAGGGAATGTTTTGGGAATCCAGGTTTGAATCCTGCCACAGCAGATGGTATAATTTGAATTCAATAGACTCTGGAATTAAGAGTCTAATGAATTCAAATGAATCCATTGTTGATTGTTAGAAACACCCCTTTGGTTCACTAATGTCCTTTACGGAAGGAAACTTCAATTATTACTTGGTCGGGCCGACATGAGAAAGTGAGGACTTCAGATGCTGGAGATTAGAGTCAAAAAGTGTGGCGCTGGAAAAGCACGGCTGGTCAGACAGCATCTGAGGAGCAGTAGAGTCGATGTTTTGAGCTTAAGCCCTTAATCAGAAATGAAGAGCTTGTGCTCAAAACGTCAACTCTCTCTTTTCGCAGCAGAGAGCGGCGGGAGCTGGGCGGAAGTTCAGGCGGAGCGCAAAGTCGGTCGGGAAGGTAAGTGATTTGCTATTAGAGTGGGTGTGTTAAGAACCTAAATTAAGAGTCCACAGGCTTGCTACAAAACAAGGGTCTAAGGAAGTTTTTAATCGAAGAGTGAGGCTTCAGCTCAGGAGTCTTTGAAAAGGAGGTTGAGTGAAGTGACTACGCCACAGTTGAAGAGGGTGAAGACATGACTGCCCAGCTGGTTCAGTGCGCTATGTGCTTGATGTGGGAGGTCAACGACTCTGGTGTGTCTGACTCGTACATGTGCGGAAAGTGGGTGCACATTCAGCTATTGACCGAGCATATTGCAGCGCTGATGAAAGAACTCGAGGACCTTAGGCTCATCCGAGGGAATGAGATCTTTCTGGACAAGACCTTCAGCGAGGTTATTACACCAATCATGCCAGAAGAGAGCAGAAGAGAGCAGACGATGAGGAAGGCAGAGAGGAGACAGGTGCAAGAGACCCCAGGAGAAGTACCTGTCAGGAACAAGTTGAAGCTGTTGGAAACAGTGGAGACTGATGACACTGCCAGTCCGCGAGGCGGCCAGGTCTGTCAATCAAAAGTTGGCGCAGAGGCAGAGCGGAAGAGTCGGACATCGCATAGAGCCGTGGTAATAGGGGACTCCATCGTGAGAGGAACTGACCGGGGTTTTTGTGGCAGCAGACGGGATTTAAAGATGGTGTGTTGTCTTCCTGGTGCCAGGGTGAAAGACATCGCGGACAGAGTGCAGGAAATCCTCAAGGACGAGGGTGAAGAGCCAGAGGTGGTGGTACATGTCGGCACAAATGATGTCGGGAAGAAGAGGAGGCACATACTACAGCGGGACTTTGGAGAACGAGGATGAAGGCTGAAAAGCAGGACGTCCAAGGTGGTTATCTCTGGTTTGCTTCCAGTTCCTCGGGCTGGTGAGGCCAGAAACAAGGAGATAATGGACTTGAATGTGTGGTTGGGGAACTGGTGCAGGAAGCAAGGATTTAAGTTCTTGAATCACTGGGGTACATTTTGTTGCAAACATAAATTCTACAAGAGAGACGGTTTGCACCTTAACAGGTTAGGGATCAGCATTCTGGCAGGCAGGTTTTCTACTGCAACACCGCTACATTTAAACTAAGTAGCGGGGGGGAGGGGACAAACTGGATGTACAAAAAGGAAGTTGAAGGAAAAGTTAGAACAAGAGAAGTCAAGAAAGACAACTGTATCAATGAGGCAGAAAATTCAAAAAGGGATCATGCTGTAAGGTTGAGTGGAATAGGGGTTGATGGGAAGGGTGAGAGCAGTAACAAATTAAAAATGCTGTATATGAACGCACGAAGCATTAGAAATAAGATGGATGAGCTTGAGGCTCTTTTGGAAATTGGCAGATACGATATTGTGGGGATAACTGAGACGTGGCTTCAAGTGGACAGGGCCTGGGAAATGAATATTCAAGGCTACACGTGCTATCGTAAGGACAGACTGACGGGCAGAGGGGGTGGAGTGGCCTTGTTGGAAAGGGACGATATTCAGTCCCTTGCGCGGGGGGACCTAGAGTCAGGGAATGTAGAGTCAGTGTGGATAGAGCTGCGAAATACTAAGGGTAAAATGACCCTCTTGGGAGTCATCTACAGGCCCCCAAACAGTAGTCTGGATGTCGGATGTAAGTTGAATCAGGAGCTGAAATTGACCTGTGGTAAAGATGTTACTACAGTTGTTATGGGGAATGTTAACATGCAGGTAGACTGGGAGAATCAGGATGGTATTGGACCTCAAGAAAGAGACTTTATGGAGTGCATCAGAGATGGATTCTTAGAGCAGCTGGTGCTTGAGCCGACCAGGGAGAAGGCAATTCTGGATCTAGTATTGTGTAATTAACCAGAATTGGTCAGAGACCTCGAAGTGAAGGAGCCATTGGGAAGTAGTGACCATAATACATTAAGTTTCAATCTGCAGTTTGAGAGGGAGAGGGTACAGTCGGAAGTGACAGTACTTCTGTTGAATAAAGGGAACTATGGAGCTATGAGGGAAGAGCTGGCCAAAGTTCAATGGTGCAATACCTTAGCAGGGATGACCGTGGTGGAACAATGGCAGATATTTCTGTGTATAATGCAGAAGTTGCAGGATCAGTTCATTCCTAAAAGGAAGAAAGATCCCAGGAGGAGGCATGGGTGGCCGTGGCTAACGAGGGGAGTTAAGAAACATATAAAGTTAAAAGAGAAAAAGTATAACATAGCAAAGATAAGTGGGAAAACAGAGGACTGGGAAGCTTTTAAAGAACAACAGAGGATTACTAAGAAGGAAATACGCAGAGGAAAAATGAGATACGAAGGTAAACTGGCCAATAATATAAAGGAGGATAGTAAAAGCTTTTTCAAGTATGTGCAAGGCAAAAAAATGTTTAGGACTAAAATTGGGCCCTTGAAGACAGAAACAGGGGAATATATTACAGGGAACAAAGAAATGGCAGAAGAATTAAATGGGTACTTCAGATCTGTGTTCACTGGGGAAGACACAAGACTGGGGAAGACCCTGAGGTAGCAGTGACCGAAGGACCTGAACTTAAGGGAATCTGTATTTGCCAGGATTTGGTGTTGGAGAGACTGTTAGGTCTGAAGGTTGATAAGTCCCCGGGGCCTGATGGTCTACATCCCAGGGTACTGAAGGAGGTGGCTCGGGAAATCGTGGATGCGTTGGTGATTATTTTCCAGAATTCGATAGATTCGGGATCGGTACCTGAGGATTGGAGACTGACTAATGTTATACCACTTTTTAAGAAAGGTGGGAGAGAGAAAGCAGGAAATTATAGACCAGTTAGTCTGACCTCAGTGGTGGGAAAGATGCTGGAGTCTATTATAAAGGATGAGATTACGGCACATCTGGATAGTAGTAACAGGATAGGACAGAGTCAGCATGGATTTATGCACAGCTCCAGAGACCCGGGTTCAATTCCCGCCTCAGGTGACTGACTGAGTGGAGTTTGCACATTCTCCCCGTGTCTGCATGGAGTTTCCTCCCACAGTCCAAAGATGTGAGGTGAATTGGCCATGCTAAATTGCCCGTAGGTAAGGGGTAAATGTAGGGGTATGGGTGGGTTGTGCTTCGGCGGGTCGGTGTGGACTTGTTGGGCCAAAGGGCCTGTTTCCACACTGTAAGTAATCTAATCTTCTGGAGTTTTTTGAGGATGTAACTCTGAAGATGGATAAGGGAGATCCAGTAGATGTAATGTGCCTGGACTTTCAGAAAGCTTTTGATAAAGTTCCACGTAGGAGGTTAGTGAGTAAACTTAGGGCGAATGGTATTGGGAGCAAAGTACTAGATTGGATTGAAAATTGGTTGGCTGACAGGAAACAAAGGGTAGTGATAAACGGCTCCATTTCGGAATGGCAGGCAGTGACCAGTGGGGTACCGCAAGGATCCGTGTGGGACCGCAGCTTTTTACAATATATGTTAATGATATAGAAGATGGCATCAGCGATAACATTAGCAAGTTTGCTGATGATACAAAGCTGGGTGGCAGGGTGAAATGTGATGAGGATGTTAGGAGATTACAGGGTGACCTGGACAAGTTAGGTGAGTGGGCAGATGCATGGGCAGATGCAGTTTAATGTGGATAAATGTATGGTTATCCACTTTGGTGGCAAGAACAGGAAGGCAGATTACTACCTCAATGGAATTAATTTAGGTAAAGGGGCAGTACAGAGAGATCTGGGTGTTCTTGTACACCAGTCAATGAAGGCAAGCATGCAGGTACAGCAGGTAGTGAAGAAAGCTAATAGCATGCTGGCCTTCATAACAAGAGGGATTGAGTACAGAAGCAAAGAGGTGTTTCTGCAGCTGTACAGGGCCCTGGTGAGACCATACCTGGAGTACTGTGTGCAGTTCTGGTCGCCAAATTTGAGGAAAGACATTCTGGCTATTGAGGGAGTGCAGCGTAGGTTCACAAGGTCAATTCCTGGAATGGAGGGATTACCTTACACTGAAAGACTGAAGCGACTGGGCTTGTATACCCTTGAGTTTAGAAGACTGAGAGGGGATATGATTGAGACGTATAAGATTATGAAAGGATTGGACACTCTGGCAGCAGGAAACATGTTTCCGCTGATGGGTGAGTGCCGAACCAGAGGACACAGCTTAAAAATACGGGGTAGACCATTTAGGACAGAGATGAGGAGAAACTCTTCACCCAGAGAGTGGTGGCTGTGTGGAATGCTCTACCCAAGAGGGCAGTGGAGGCCCAGTCTCTGGATTCATTTAAGAAAGAGTTGGATAGAGCTCTCAAAGATAGTGGAATCAAGGGTTATGGAGATAAGGCAGGAAGCGGATACTGATTAGGAATGATCAGCCATGATCATATTGAATGGCGGTGCAGGCTCGAAAGGCTGAATGGCCTACTCCTGCACCTATTGTCTATTGTCTCCTGCTCCTTGGATGCTGCCTGACCAGCTGTGCTTTTCCAGCACCACACCTTTTGACTCTCTGACTGGGTTAGAAAATATAAATCTTTTATTCAAAAAGAAAGAAATACAGAGCAGTTAACTTACTATCTATTATAAGTAAAATGTTAGCAATTATTATTAAGGAATTTGTGGCATGACAATGTAGGTTTTGAAGTAGTCAAATAGAGCCAGTACGGTCTTGTGAAGGGAGAGAACATATTTCACCAATTTGTTAGAATTATGTCAGAAATAATATGAGTGTTTGGATAATGGGGAAATGGTGGATGTACTTTTTCTTATATTTCCAGAGGCATTTGATAAAGTGTCACATTAATATTTATTGTAGAACATAGGAGCTCATGGTACAGGGGTTAGCATATTGACATGGACAGAAAATTAGCTGGCTAATAGTAAACAGAGAGTCAGCACAAATGTGTTTTTTTTTCAGGTTCTCATGATGTAACAAGTGGCGTGCCTCAGGGTCAATTCTGGCATTTGAATGATTTACAATTTACATCAATGACATAGATGAAGCAGTAGAAGACACAGCTACCAAAGTTGCTGATGACATAAAATTGGAAAGTAATTTTCAAGGAAGACATAAGGGGGCTATAAAAAGAGAAAGATGGTTTAAGTCGGTGGGCAAAGATGTAGCAAATGGAGTATAATGTAGGAAAACATGAAGTGTTTCCCTTTTAGCAGGAAGAATAAAAAATAAAACATCATATCAAAATGATTAGAGATTGCAGAACTCTGAGAGACAGAAGGATGCGTGACAATCAAAAGTTACTGTGCAGATGCAGCATATAGAGTCATAGAGATGTATAGCATGGAAACAGACCCTTTAGTCCAATCTGTCCATGCTGACCAGATATCCCAACCCAATCTAGTCCAACCTGCCAGCACCCAGCCCATATCCCTCCAAACCCTTCCTTTCATATACCCATCCAATTGCCTTCTGAATGTTGCAATTGTACCAGCCTCCACCACTTCCTCTGGTAGCTCATTCCATACACGTACTACCCTCTGTGTGGAAAAAAGTTGCCCCTTAGGTCTCTATTATATCTTTCCCCTCTCACTCTAAACCTAGGCCCTCCAGTTCTGGACTCCCTGACCCCAGGGAACTTTGTCTATTTATCCTATCTATGCCCCTCATAATTTTGTACACCTCTATAAGATCACCCCTCAGCCTCCGACGTGCCAAGGAAAACAGCCCCAGCCTGTTCAACCTCTCCCTATAGCTCAAATCCTCCAACCCTGGCAACATCCTTGTAAATCTTTTCTGAACCCTTTCATATTTCACAACGATGGCACAGTGGTTAGCACTGCTGCCTCACAGCGCCAGAGACCCGGGTTCAATTCCCGCCTCAGGTGACTCTCTGTGTGGAGTTTGCACATTCTCCCCGTGTCTGTGTGGGTTTCCTCCGGGTGCGCCGGTTTCCTCCCACAATCCAAAAATGTGCAAGTTAGGTGAATTGGCCAAGTTAAATTGCCCATAGTGTTAGATGAAGGGGTAAATGTAGGGGAATGGGTCTGAGTGGGTTGCGCTTCGGCGGATCGGTGTGAACTTGTTGGGCCGAAGGGCTTGTTTCCACACTGTAAATAATCTAATCTAATCTTTCCAATAGGAAGGAGACTAGAATTGCACACAATATTTCAACAGTGGTCTAACCAATGTCCTGTACAGCTGCATCATGACCTTCTAACTCCTGTACTCAATACTCTAACCAATAAAGGAAAGCATACCAAATGCCTTCTTCACGATCCTATCTACCAGCGATTCCACTCCAAGGTCTCTTTGTTCAGTAACACTCCCTCCGCCCTTACCATTAAGCATATAGGTCCTAAGATTTGCTTTCCCAAAATGCAGCACCTCGCATTTATCTGAATTAAACTCCATCTGTCACTTCTCAGCCCATTGGCCCATCTGATCAAGATCCTGTTGTAATCTGAGGTAACCTTCTTCGCTGTCCACTACACCTCCAATTTTGGTGTCATCTGCAAATTTACTAACTGTACCTCTTACGCTCACATCCAAATCATTTATATAAATGACAAAAAGTAGAGGACCCAGCAGCAATCCTTGTGGCACTCCACTGGTCACAGGCCTCCAGTCTGAAAAACAACCCTCCAATATATTTAGGAAAAACGAAGAGTGTGCTGCTGGAAAAGCACAGCAGATCAGGCAGAATCCAACGAGCAGGAAAATCAATGTTTTGGGTATGAGACCTTCATCAGGAGTGAGGCTGGTGGCCCAAGAGGGCTGACAGATAAATGAGAGAAGGAGTGGGCTGGGGGTAAGGTAGCTGAGAATGCGATAGGTAGATGAAGTTGGGGGTGAAGGCGATAGGTCAGAGAGGAGGATGGAGTAGATAGGTGGGAAGGAAGATGGACAGGTAGGACAGGTCAAGAGGGTGGTGTCCAGTTGGAAAGTTGCATCTGGGATAAGGTGGGGGGAGGGAAAATGAGGAAACTGGTGAAATCCACATTGATCCTATGTGGTTGGAGGGTCCCAATGTGGAAGATGAGGCATTCTTCCTCCAGGCATCGGGTGGTTAGGGTTTGGCGGTGGAGGAGGCCCAGGCCTTGCATGTCCTTAGTGAATGGGGAGTTAAAGTGTTCGGCAATGGGGCAATGGGATTGTTTGAGCGTGTGTCCTGGAGATGCCCTCTGAAACGTTCTGCAAACTGGAGTTCTGTCTCCCCGATGTAGAGGAGACCACATTGGGAGCAACAGACATAGTAGATGATGTGTGTGGAAGTGCAGATAAATCTCTGACAGATGTGGAAGGCTCCTTTGGGGCCTTGGACGGAGGTAAGTGGGGAGGCGTGGGTGGAGTTCTGCAATTCTTTTGGTGGCAGGGGAAGGTGCCAGGATAGGAGGGTGGGTTGGTGGGGGCATGGACTGAACAAGGGAGTTGCAGAAGGAATGGTCTTTATGGACCATGGATAGGGGTGGGGAGGGAGATATATTACCTAGTGCATTCTCAACTATCCTCCCCCCAGCCTCATCCCTCTCCCATTTATCTCTCAGCCCCCTTGGCCCACAAGCCTCATTCCTGATGAAGGGCTTATGCCCAAAACATCAACTCTCCTGCTCCTCAGATGCTGCCTGACTGGCTGTGTTTTTCCAGCACCGCACTCTTCAACTTTGATCTCCAGCATTTGCAATCCTCACCTATATATTTGGGAAAGCTAATATAACTTTATCATTTGCTGCAAGGCTGAGTGGATACAAAAGTAGAGATGTTAAGCTTCAGTTATACAGTGCACTGATGGTTCCATAATGTGAGAGTCTGTATACAGTATTGCTTGTATTATGGAAAGAAGGACGCAAATATATTCAAAGCAATTCATAACAGCGGTAACCTTATTAAATTATGTGGAGGTGCCAGTGTTGGACTAGGATGTACAAAGTTGAAAATCACATATCACCAGGTTATAGTCCAACAGGTTCTTTTGGAAGCACTAGCTTTCAAAAGTTTGCTTTGAATTCTATGTCATACGATCTTATACTCCATAACCACCTGATGAGGGAGCGGCGGTCAGAAAGTTAGTGCTTCCAAATAAACCTGTTGGATCATAACCTGGTGTGTGATTTTAACCTTATTAAATGGTGGAGTAAGCCCCAGGGACAGGATGGCCTACTCCTGAGCCATGTTCCCTTATTCAGATATTTGTGTTGAATGGGAATGTAGTTCAGATACTGAGTGGGGAGAGTTGGTAATTTCACAAATCCCATTAATGCAATGTTCCCAGGCAGTTAAAACTGGAGGCAAAGAGTTAAGATGTACATGAGGGGTCATGATGTCTAAATCTAGGATGTATTTAGATTAGATTAGATTACTTACAATGTGGAAACAGGCCCTTCGGCCCAACAAGTCCACACCAACCCTCCGAAGAGCAACCCACCCAGACCCATTCCCCTACACCTAACACTACAGACAATTTAGCATGGCCAACTCACCTAACCTGCACATTTTTGGAGTGTGGGAGGAAACCAGAATACCCGGAGAGTGCTCACGCAGACACAGGGAGAATGTGCAAACTCCACACAGACAGTTGCCTGAGGCGGGAATTGAACCTGGGTCTCTGGCGCTGTGAGGCAGTAGTGCTAACTACTGAGCCACCATGCCACCCATAGGGTCATAAAGTCAGAGATGTACAGCACAGAAACAGATCCTTCATCCATGGTATCAGATATCCTAAATTAATGTAGTCTTATTTGCCAGCATTGGGCCCATATCACTCTAGACTATTCCTATTTATATATCCATCCAAAAGCCTTTTAAATGTTGTAATTATACCAGCCTCCAAAACTTCCATACACACACCACCTTCTGCATGAAACTGCGCCCCAAGGTCTCTTTGTTCAACAACGCTCCCCAGGACCTTAACATTAAGTGTATAAATTCTGCCCTAACTTACTTTTCGAAAATGCAGCACCTCACATTTATCTAAATTAAACCCCATCTGTCACTCCTCAGCCCATTGGCCCAGCTGATCAAGGTCCAATTGGACTCTGAGGTAACCTCTTCACTTATTTGATCACGTGAGATCACATTTGGAACACTGCAGGTAAATTCTGATCTCCCATTTCAAAAATGACTTTCAGGTGAGAATGGAGAAGAGGGAACAGCAACATAATTGAATCCCACACACAAATGAATGAGGGAATATTGAGCATCGAGTTAGAATTGTGTTGGAACAGTTCTGAAGATGAGTTGTACCAGACTGGAATCAATATGTTAGTTTCTTTCTCCACAGATACTGCCAGACCTGCTGATTTTTTCCAGGAATTTCTGTGTTTGTTTCAGATTTCCAGCATCTGTAGTATTTTGCTTTAGTTATGATGTGGAAGTGACAATGTTGGACTGGAGTGGACAATTTCAGAAGTCATACGATGTCAGGCTATAATCCAACAGGTTTATTTGAAATCAGAAGCTTTCAGAGCACTGCTCCTTCATCATCTGATGAAGAAGCTTGTGATTTCAAATAAATCTGTTGGAATATAACCTGACATTGTGACTTCTGAATTTGCTTTAGTTAGAATTGTGCTTTTATTATAAGCACTTACATGTATACATTTTTCAAATCTCATCAAAGTCTGAATTTGAAAGTAAGAGTACGATCATTTTCCTGTGTAACATTTTTGAATTTTCCATTTAATTTTAGGCTGGGATTTACTGGCTAAATTTAATGGATCATTACGTTACGGACTGGATTCTCGTTATAACAGCTCTCCTGCAACTCATCGGTCTCAGCTGGATCTATGGTCAGTCAATCATAAAAGAGACCGAAACAAATAAACATATTAAATTTAAAGTACTTTGTGAAAATTAAGGTTTCTTTAATAAAATCAGACCAAATGAATCAGATGCTGGCAGACGTGTATCAGAATTCACTTGCTCTTCCTGACAATGAAACCTAATTGGTTCCAGAAACCAGCATGAAACACACAACATCATTTTTTGCATCCTTCACTCAGGATCCACTTGTTTTTGCTGGATTTCAGCCAATTTTACTACAGTCATTGTCTTGTTAATTGCTGATACTTGTATTATTGCACAAATCCAAGATCACATAGGGAGTTTATCTTTCTGCTGTTAGATTGCTTCACAAATATGTGATGTACAAAGGTTCCTGACTGACCTTCAGTAGCAGTGATAATATTAGCAGCCAGCTTGCAGTTACTGTGTGTTTGTTGTATGTAGTGAGGCAGCACAGAGCCCAGACTGTGTAAGTATGAGTTTTATAGCAATATAAGTACTTAAGACAATGAGACCATAAGACAGAGGAGTTGAAGTAGGCCATTCACCCCACTGATTTTGCGCCACCATTCAATGAGGTCATGGCTGATTTGACTATCCTTCACTCCACTTTCCTACCATTTCCCCACAATGTTTGATTCCTTTACTGATTTACAATCTATCTTACATGAATAGACTTATATACCAGCCTCAACAGCACTCTGTGGTAAAAAGAATACCACTGCACTCTAAGAGCAAAAAGTCTTCCTCATCTCTGTCTTAAATATGTAACCTCTTGGTTCTCAGGAGATGCCTTCTGGTCCCAGACTCTAGCATAAGTGAAAACAGCCTCTATTCCTATATCTGATCAAGCACAATCGTTAACAATCATATACTTTTCAAAATAGATCGCCTCTTATTCCACGAAATTCAAAAGAGCTCAAGCCCAAACTACTCGAACACTCCTGAAAGAAAATCTCTCCATATCCGAAATTAATCTCATGAACCTTCTTTGGACTGCCTCCAAAGCCAATATTTTTTTTGAGGGGGAGATGATGACCTGATGATATAATCGCTGGATTGTTAACCCAGGTACTGCCTTAGGGATCCAGGCTCGAATCCCATCATGGCAAATGGTGCAATTTGAATCATAAAATCTCTGCAATGTGGAAGCGGGCCATTTGGCCCAACGAGTGCACACCAACTCTTTGATGAGCATCCTACCCAGACCCAGACCCTACCCTATCCCCGTAATCATGCATTTCCCATGCCTAACCAGCCTAGCCTGCACATCCGTGGACATTATAGAGGAAATTAGCACGGGCCAGTCCAACCAAGCTGCATAACTTTGGACTGTGGGAGGAAACTGGAGCACCTGGAGGAAACCCATACAGACATGGGAGAATGTGCAAAATCCACACAGACAGCCACCTGAGGCTGGATTTGAACCCAGTCCGTGGTGCTGTGAGGCAACATTGCTCACCACTGAATCACTGTGCTGCCCCGTTTTATTGAATTCAATAAAAATCTAGAATTAAGAGTCCAATTATGACCTTGAATCAATGTCAAAGATGAAAAAACCCCTCTGGTTTGCTAATGTCCTTCAGGGAAAGAAACTGCTATCCTTACCTGGTCTGGACAACATGTGACTCTGGACACATAGCAGTATGGTTGACTCTTAACTGCTCTCTGGGATGGACGATAAATTCTACTGAGCCAGTGGCATCCTCATCCCATGGAGGAATAGAAACTGTTCCGAATATTCCAGCCATGGTCTCACTAGTGCCTTGAACATTTATAACAAAGCTTACCTATTTTTGTATTCTGTTTGCTTTGAAATAAAGGCCAACTATCCATTTTCCTTCCCTCATACCCATAAAATTTAAAGGCCAGGCTTTTCAGATTTATGCACAAGGAACCCCAAATCCTTCTGTGCTGCACGCTTTCTGCAGTCTTTTCAGTCAAATAATATTCAATCTCCTCTATTCCTCCCGCCAAAGTGTATTACTCACATTTTTCCACTTTATATTCAACCTGGCTAGTTTTTGTTCTTTCACATAACCTGTTGTATCTCTCAATAGAATCTTTGTGTCATCCTCACCAAATGCCCTCCCACCTATTTTTGTGATTTGGAAACTTGGTGATTGTATATTTAACTTTCTTCATTCCCGTCATAATCGAGGCCCGAGCTCTAATCTCTGTGATACAGTTACAGGTTGCCATCCTGAAAATGTTCCCACTTTGGGTG
>NC_083411.1:59177062-59259827 GCF_020745735.1 Hemiscyllium ocellatum
TCTATCCTATGCCTATCATGATATTATACATTTCTATCACAAACTTCCTCAATCTCTTAAGCTCTAAAGAAAAAAGTCTAGGTTGTTCAACCTTTCCCTATAACTCAGACCATTGCATCCTGGCACCATCCCTGTAAATTTCTTCTGAACTCTTCCCAGTTTAACAACATCCTCCTCTAGCAAGGAGACCAAACTGAGCATAACACTCCAAATGTGGCCTCACCAACAACCTGTACAAGTGCAACATAACTTCCCAGCATTTATACTCAGTGCCCTGACTGATGAAAGACAGTATGCCAAAAGCCTTCTTCCCTGTCCTGTCTGTCTGTGACTCCACATCCTCGACAGAATTGACCGCTGGTCTCTACTGTCAATCTGACCTCCTGCCCAGCTGACATCCTATCTAGCTAGTGAACAGTCAGGAGGGAGTTGCCCTGGGAGTCTGCAAAATTGACGCCAGACCCTTGAAGTCTCATGGCTTCAGGTTAAAAAGGGGCAAAAAGGTCCTGCTGATTATCTCATACCATCCTCCCTCAGCTGATGAATCAGTACTCCTCAATGCTGAACAAACTTGGAGGAAGCATTGAGGGTGGCAAGGGCACAACATGTCCTTTAGGTGGGGGATTTCAACATTGACCATCAAGACTGGCTCAGCAGTAGCACTACTGATCAAGGTGGTTATGTCCTAAAGAACTTCACTGCTACACTGGGTCTGTGGTAGGTGGTGAGGAATCCAACAGGAGTGATGAACGTACTTGACTTCATCCTCGCCAATCGACTGAGGATTGAGTTGTAGAAATAGCGGAGGCGCTGAATGTGATCTTTCAAACATCATTGGAGTCGGGAAAGTTCCAGATGATTGGAAAATTGCTATTGTAACCCCTTGTTCAAGAAAGGATCAAGACAGAAGATGGAAAATTATAGGCCGATGAGCCTACCCTTGGTTGTAGGTAAAAATTCTAGAATCCATCGTTAAGGACGGAATTTCTAAATTCTTGGAAGTGCAGGGTCAGATTAGAACAAGTCAGCATGGATTTAGTAAGGAAAGGTCATGCCTGACAAACTGTTAGAATTCTTTGAAGAGGTAACAAGTAGGTTAGACCAGGGAAACCCAGTGGATGTCATCTATGTACACTTCCAAAATGCCTTTGATAAGGTGCCTCACAGGAGGCTGCAGAGTAAGGTGAGGGCCACTGGTGTTCAAGGTAAGCTACTGGCATAAGTTGGGGATTGACTGTCTGACAGAAGGCAGAGAGTTGGGATAAAAGGTTCTTTTTCACAGCTGGTGACAAGCGGGGTCCTGCAGGGTTCAGTGTTGGGGCCACAGCTGTTCATTTTATATATTAATGATCTGGATGAAGGGACAGGGTGAATTCTGGTGAAGTTCGCTGATGATACGAAGTTAGGTGGACAGGCAGGTAGTACTGAGGAGGTGGGGAGGCTGCAGAAGGATCTAGACAGTTTGGGAGAGTGGTCCAGGGAATAGCTGATGAAATTCAATGCTGCTACACTGGGTTTGTGGTAGGTGATGAGGGAACCAATAGGAGGGAAAAACTTACTTGACTTCATCGTCACCAATCTGCTGGCTGTATTGGTATGAGTGACACTGCACAGACCTTGTGGAGATGAAGTTCCACCTTCACATTCAGAATACCATCCATCCTGTTGTATTGCACTATCACTGAGCTAAATGGGACAGACTTCAAGCAGATTTAGCAACTAAGACTTCAGGCGCTGTGGGCCATCATCAGCAACAGAAGCATACTTCAGCACAATCTGCAAACTCATGGCCCAGCATCTCTCCCACTCAAGCATTACCATCAAGCCGGGGATCAGCCTGGTTCAATGGACAGTGAAGTTGGGGAGTCAGGAACAGCACTAGACATACCTAAACATGAGGTGTCAAGCTAGTGAAGCTACTAAACATGCCAAACACAATAAGCAGCATGTGATAGAGCTAAGCAACCAATCAGTCTGAACCAGACTCTGCTGTCCTGCCACATCCAATCATGAATGGTGATAGACATTTAAACAACTCACTGGATGAAGAGGCTCCACAAATGTCCCCATCCTCAATGATGAAAGAGCCCAACACATCAGTGCAAAAGGTAAGGCTGAAGTGCTGAGTGGATGATCCATCTCAATGTTCTCTACTTGTCCCCAACATTACAGATGCCAGCCTTCAGCCAATTTGATTCACTCCATGAGATAACAAAATACAGTTCAATGCACTGGATACTGCAAAACCTATGGGCCTTGACATCATTCCGGCAATAGTACTGAACGTCTGTGCTCCAGAACTTGCTGCACCCCTAGCCAAGCTCTTCAAGTTTAGTTACAACATCAGCATCCACTCATCATTGTGAAAATTGCTCAGATATGCTCTGCATACAAAAAAAAGCTGGACAAATCCAACCTGGCCCATTACACCCCATCAGTCTACTGTCAATGATCAGTGAAGTGATGGAAGGTGTCGTCAACAATGCTATCCAGCAGCACCTGCTCAGCAATAACCTGCTTGGTGATGCCCAGTTTGGATTCCACCAGGACCACTCAGCTCCTGACCTCATTACAGCCTTGGTTCTAACATGGACAAAAGAGCTGAATTCCAGAGAGGAGGTGATAGTGACAGCCCTGGGTAAAAACAATGGCTGCAAATGCTGGAAACCAGATTCTGGAGTAGAGTGGTGCTGGAAAAGCACAGCAGTTCAGGCAGCATCCGCGAAGCAGTAAAATCGACGTTTCGGGCAAACGCCCTTCATCAGGAATACAGCTGTCTGCCTGATGAAGGGCTTTTGCCCGAAACGTCGATTTTACTGCTCCTCGGATGCTGCCTGAACTGCTGTGCTTTTCCAGCACCACTCTACTCCAGATAGTGACAGCGGTGGACATCAAGGCCACAGTTGACTGAGTGTGATATCCAGGAGCCCTAGCAAAACTGGAATCAATGAGTGTCAAGGATCAAACACTTCTCTGGCCCCCAGGAAAGTGCATGGTTGCAAATCCTCAACACCATTCACAATTGCTTAGATACTGAAGCAGCCCATGTTCAAATGCAGATTTGGGATAACAAGTGGCAAGCACATTCATGTCACACAATTGGCAGAAATGACCCCCTCCAACAAGAGAGAATCCAGCCATTATTTTGTGAAATTCATTATCATGACCATTACTGAATCTCCCATTGTCAACAGCCTGGGGTTACCATTTACCAGAAACTGAACTAGACTCATACTCTGGTTACAAGAGCAAGTCAGAGTTTAGGAATATTGCAGCAAGTAACTCACCCCTAACTCCACAAAGCCTGTACATCATCTCCCAGGCACAAGTGCCAAACACTGATATTATAATGTAAAGGTTGAATTTATCATCAATCAGTGATTCTTTAAGATTGTCTACTGCTATCTATGATTGATAAATAAATTAATAGATAAGGAGATAATGTATTCCAACCCCAGATGAACAACTGGCAAATATCAACATATAACTTTATTCCCCTTCTAACTCCTCACACTCACAGTCATACACAGATAGAACATAGAACAGTACGGGCTCTTCAGCCCTCTATGTTGCGCAGACCTTTTATCCTATTCTAAGATCAAACTAACCTACATACCCTACATTTTACTATCATCCAAATACCAAGTGATGTAAGACTGACTGGTCTGTAATTCCCAGGGTTATCCATTTCCCTTTTTTGAACAAGGGAATGACATTTGCCACCCTCCAATCATCTGGTACTACTCCAGTAGCCAGTGAGCATGTGAAGATCATTACTTCTGTTGTAATGTCCTGTACCTTTAAGAAAGAGTGAATGCTGTTCTGCACTGAGAGCTTACAAGCACCTGTCATATGATTTAACTAGCAGTCTCAGAGTGTACTGGAAAATTGAAAATATATAACATTTGGCTGTGAAATGGAAACCTGAATTGTTTGCTGTTTTGGCAACAAATCCAATTTAAACAAACAGTTTAAATTATGCCTCAGGATACTAAAACCCAATCCAGTTTGAATTTATTGTTTTACCAACATCAAACTGATGATCCAATTTGGGGGAAAATGAAAAAGGCAGCCATTTTCAAAATCAGATAGAGCAACTGCAATCGAGAGAGAGAGAGACCCAAGACATTGAAATACTCTGTATCAAAGGTACCTTTCATACGAAACATCTTAACAGTAAAAAGAAAGAAGATGATCCAGTGAGGTCTTCAGCCGGAAGAAGAAAGACACCAAAGACAGCCACTGAAAGCTTTTGAAATTGATTTGATGTAATTTTAATAAATATTTTATTGGAACAGTATATTATAGCATTGGAGGCAGTTATTAAGCAGTTAAGAGAAAAGGAGCCTTAGTGTTGTGAATATTTGTTGCTTGATGTTCCCTTTTCGAGTTAAAGAATGAATTGATGTTATTTTCTTGAAATATTGGAAATATGAGGTGAGGTGAGCTTCTCTGGGTGTTTGGTTTAATGAAGAGAGGGGTTCACCGCTGTGTCATAACACTTTAGGCACAGCAATCTCTTCCCTCGCTTCCTGCAGCAAAGTTAGGTATATCCCGTCTGGTTCAGGCGACTTATCTATCCTCATGCTTTTCAAAATTTGCAGCATATCCTCCTTCTTAACATCAACCTGTTTGAGCATATCAGTCTGTTTCACGCTGTCCTCACAAACAATAAGGTCCCTCTCCCTAGTGAATACTCATACAACAGATTCATTAACGACCTCCCCAAATGCCAACTCCAGGCACAAGTTCCCATCACTATCCCTGATTGGCCCTACCCGCACTTGCTGTAAGTTCTCCGTAAACAACCTCAACATTTCTGTTGTACATTTCCCTGAGAATATCTACTCCCAGTTTATGATTCACGGTTCCTGCCTAATAGCATTGTAATTTCCCCCTTCCCCAACTAAATGCTTTCTCATACCATCTGCTCCTATCCCTCTCCATGACTATAGTAAAGGTCAGGGAGTTGTGATCACTATAACAGAAATGTTGTCCCACCAAGAGATCTGTCACCTGGCTTGGTTTATTACCAAGCACCAAATCCAAATGGCCTCCCCTTTGGTTGGCCTAGCTAAATATTTAATCAGGAATCCTTCTTGGACACACCTGACAAAATCTGCTGCATCCAAACTATTTGCGCTAAGGAGGTTCCAGTCAATATTAGGGAAGTTGAAGTCACCCGACACAAACCTGTTACGTATGCACCTTGTCAAAATCTGCCTCACAATCGGCTCCTCCATGCCTTTGTTGCTATTGGGTATCTATAAAAAACTCCCAATAAAGTGACTGCTCCTTTCCTGTTTCTGACTTCCACTTGTAATGACTCAGTGGACAAACCATCCCCGACAATCTCCCTTTCTACAACTATTATACTGTCCCTTATTAGCAATGCCACCCCCCCCATCTATTTTACCTCCATCTCTGTTCCTATTGGAACATTTAAATCCCGGAACATTCAGCAACCATTCCTGCCCCTGTGATATCAAAGCCTCCGTAATAGCCACAACATTGTAGCTTCAAGAAACTCCATGCTCCATTGTAGCTCCATGCTCTAAGTTCATCACCCTTATTCTTGACACTTCTTGCATTAAAATAGACCCATCACACTAACTGCAGCTTTGCCCTATCAACTGCCTATCCTTCCTCACAGTCTCTCTGCATGCTGTATCTGCCTGTTCACCAGCATTCACATCCTTTGATCTATAGTTCCAGTTCCCATCCCTCTGCCAAACTAGCTTAAACCCTCCCGAAGATCTCTAGCAAACCTCCTGCCCAGGATATTGATGCCCCTCAGGATCAGGTGCAACCTGTACAGGTCCCACCTTCCGCAGAAGATCCACATACCTGAAGCCCTCCCTCCTATACCAGCTCTGCAGCCACGTGTTTAGCTGCACACACTCTCCGCTCCTAGCTTCACTAGACAATGGCACCAATAGCAATCCTGGGATTACTACTCTGCTTTTACTAATTAACCTTACTCTTACTAATCTTTCAATGTTCCCTCAATACAGGAGTTGTCCCACTGGACTGAAGAATTGCAGACATTATTCCACTTTAGAACAGGGGCGAAAGAGGAAAATCAGGGATTTATAGATCAGTTAGCCTAACATCTGTACTGGGGCACTGGTTGGTGTCTCTAATTAAGGATAAAATAACTGAGCACTTCAAATTTCTTCAGTTAATCAGGGACAGTAGGTCATGCCTGACAAACCTCATTTAATTTTTTGAAGCCATGACTAAGATAGTGGACAGGGGAATGTCTATGGTTGTTGTTTGTATGGACTTCAGATGGCATGTGATAAATTGCACATAAGAGCTTATTAACTAAGGTAGAGGCTGATGGAATTGAGGGCAAATTACTTATATAGTTCAGAAATTGGTTGAGTGGCAGGTGCCAGAAAATAAGGATAATGAGTAGGTCCTGAAATTTGCAGGATAGGACCAGTGGTGTCCCCGTAAGGATCTGTGTTAGGGTCTCAATTATTCATATTTTTTATTGACAACTAGGATAATAACATAGAAAGTCATATATCCAAATATACTGATGACACAAAGTTAGGGGGCATTGTAGACAATGTAGTCAACAGCATAAAATTGCAGAGGGTTCTTGATAGACTCAGTAATTGGGCAAAAATGTAGCAGATGAAGTTCAATGTAAGCAAGTGTGTGGTTATCCATTTTGACCGATATAGTATCGATCTGGATACTTCCTAGATGGCATCAAGTTAAACACAATGGATGCCAAAAGAGACTTGGGGCTTCAGGTGCATGGACCTTTAAAGTACCACAAACAGGTACAGTAAATAATGAAGAAAGCTCATGGAATCTGGCTTTTACACCTCGAGGACATGAATACAAGGATGTAGACAGTATGCTGCAGATATACAAAACCCTGGTTCGACCACAATTGAAGTACTGTGGGAAGATCTGGGCACTACATCTAAGGGAGGATATATTGGCCTTGGAGGGAGTACAACATGGTTTTACAAGAATGATAACCTGGATTTTAGGGGTTTGGTTATGAGGAGAGATTCTAAAGATTAGGCCTGTTTTTCTGTTAGTATAAAGTTGCTGTTACCATCCACTTGAAACTGCAGAGTATGTTGGGAATTCACATCCATGGACCCTGTTTCACCTTTTTATTCTATTTTCCAGGTGTATTTCTTATTCCCTACTCAATCATGCTGGGTCTTGTTGGGATACCAATATTTTTCTTGGAATCTTCCTTTGGACAGTTTGCCAGCCTCGGGCCTGTGGAAATCTGTACCAATGTTACAAGGTTAGAGATTATTGAATAATTAAAACTCAGCAACAATTTCAATGCATTTTAATGTTTAATTCATATTAATAAACTAATTATAATTGAGTGATTAAATGAGAGTGTATCTGAGCCTTGCTGTCATTCTCTTTGAAAACTTTGTTATGTTACACCAAGATATGTCAGTGATTAACACTGATGTTAGTTTAGTTTCTTATTCATTAAATGCGCGTGATTGTGATTGTGTTCATTTCACCTGGATGGTTGACTCCAAATCTCATTGTTTTTTCAGAGTCAATTTTTCCTTAGATCATTTAAAGAATGATTAGATTAGATTCCCTACAGTGCAGAAACAGGCCCTTGGGACCACCAAGTCCACACTGACCCTTAAAGAGTAACCCAGATCCATTTCCCTCTGACTAACACAACAGACAATTTAGCATGGCCAACCCATCTTTGTTTTGTGGGAGGAAACCAGAGCACCTAGAGGAAACCCACACAGACACAGGGAGACTATGCAAACTCCACACAGACAGTCGTCCGAGGCCGGAATCAAACTCAGGTCCCTAGCGCTGTGAGGCTGCAGTGCGAGCCACTGAGCCACTGTGCTGCCCTTGTAAATTGTATCAAGTTGCTGTGGTGAGATTTGAACCCATGACCCTTGAGCATTAACCTGAGCTTCTTGACTACCAAGCCAGTGACTCCTCCACTACACCACCATCTCCAGGAAACTTGACTAGTAACATGCCCAACTATTGTAAACTAATAGCAAACTACTAGCTCAGAAATGTGTATGCTTGAGCAATGTAATGAATGAGTGTTGGGTTGCCCAATACCACAATATCATGCCCAGTTTCTGACATTGTGGGAGATAACAAAAGCAGTGCCCATCAGGTAAAACTCCCTGGTGGAGGCAAACTCACACCATAGCAACAGCAGTTACTATCTATTAAAGACATCATAGACGTACAGATTTAGAAAACAAATTGATGACCAGCATGACTTTGGAAGCAGACAGTTTGGAATAGGGAGAATTTTGTTATCCTTAAACAGCATCAGTTTTTCAGAGTACAGACAGTTGTACACATCTGTAGATGGAGCATTAAGCACGAGAACAATGGAACATATTTCTACTTTTCATTAGGATGCAAACTCTTTCAAGATAAAATACATTTCTAAGATTTCCTTGGTAATAAAAACAAATTAAAATGCTAAAGAATGCCCTTGAGCTATGACAAAGGCCAGTGCATTACAGAAAACTTGAATCCTAGAAAGCTCGGTTGATGGCAGTTAATACATAATGACAATTACAAACGTCTTTGTTCTTAAGGAAAGAGCAGTATAATTTGGAGAGACAAAAATATCAGAGACACACAGCAAAAGCTGGTGTTTTTGTAAAGGCCAACTCATGGATAGCAACAAAACTGGTATGGATTTGGCATCCAGCAACACCTTCACTGATTTTACTGTTCCAAAACTTCATGCAGTTCTATTTTGCAGATCAAGGTCTAGGTGAGGCCATGAAAAGAACTCTTAAAAATCTTGTCAGAACTCAGGGAGGCACAGTGGCCTTACATTGCCAGGGATCTGGGTTTGAATTGACCCTCAGGCAACTGTCTATGTGGAGTTTACACATTCTGCCCATTTCAGATGGGTCCCACCAGGTGCTTGGGTTTCCTCTCACGGTCCAAAGATATGCATGTTTGGTGGATTGGCTGTGCTAAATTGCTGATAGCATCCAGGGATGTGTAGGTTAGGTGGATTAGCGAGGGGAAATGGAGGGTTGCAGGGATAGGGTAGGAGATTGGTTCTGGGTGGGATGCTGTTCAGAGGGTCATGCAGACTCGATGAGCTGAATGGCCTGCTTCCACTCCGTAGGGATTTTATGACTTGACAAGGAGGAGCTTCACATTATTAACATGCACAGTTTTTCTGGGTGGATCAGAAAAGTCTGGATATGATTTGGAAAGATCTTGAAGAGCAGATCAAGATAAGAATTCACTTCAGGATGAACAGACTCCACATCATTTCAAATAGACAAGAATCCTCAAGAGACTATTCACCAGTTTGTTGGAGGATGCCAAAGCAAAGGGCATGAGTGTGACTTTACTGAAGAGGAACGGCCAGAGAATATTAATGAGTTAATTATCACATTCACATGAATTAAAGTCAGTTGGAAGAAACATTTGTGCAATAAGAAGGGCCACAGTCTTGACCTATTACTTGAGGATAGACAGATCTATGAAGATATAGTGGCAGGCCAGCAACAATTACATGCTTTAGGTGCTACCAATACTATTGCAATGGTCAGTAAAGCACAGAAACCCAACAAAAGCTCCAGTAGCAGTGGTTTGTTGCACTTCTCCAAAGTCCATGCTCTATTTTTTGATATCTGTAGCATCAAGGGACATGGCTATGTGCAGGAAATCTGTTTACAAAAGCCAAGTCAGGCCCTTACAATAAACCACAAGCGACCAACATGACAGTATAGAGTAATAACAAATCATCAGCAACAAGGAAATTGTTACCAAGGTGCACCAAGGCAACCACATTGATGAGGTTCAGAGTCAACCAAATGAAAGGCAAATTTTAGAAAATGAGCAGGCTTTACATGATGTTAATCTCACACTCTGTGTTGGGAGTAGAAAGCAATCAGGAGCTCTTTAATATCATGTGTCCTGAGAAGGCAGTGTGATACAAGATAAAAGCTAAAATCAACACCGGAGTTAGTGTTACCATGTAACCACTATATGGCCTCAATGACATGCACCTGAGCAAGTAATGTTCCATGGTACAGGCTATGAGAAACCATCTCTCAGTGGAGACAGCAGATCAACAATTGTATGTATTGTCAATGAGTGCCAATGCGCAAACTCTCCCTGGCTTCCCGAAATATTTAGTCTAACAGATACATGGTTACCAGTATGTACAGATCTAAGTGCAGTCTCAAATCATGACATTCAAACCACACCCACCATGGCAGAACAAGTCACATATGGTGCAATTGAATTAGTCAAGAATTGGCAAAGTTATAACTTTGAAGTAGTAATTAAGCCAGGTAGCCAAGATGATTGCATATGATTCACAGAACAGCTTATCCAAAATACAAAGATATTCATCTTGATCTGCACCATGATCACCTAAACTATGAAATTAAATGTGCTCTCAAGGCTGACATGTTATACTTTGGACAATGTGAATTGTTGTCATTGGGCGCAGTTTCAAATCATGCCCATGTTACCACAGGAACGCATGAGTATTGAAAGTTCAAAATGATTGGCATAACAATCCAGGGATGAATCGGGATATTCAATGACTCACGAATGCAATATATAAACAGTGGGAGACTCTATATCCATATGATATTTCATCCAATTCTTCAGCAAAGTAGCAACAGAGCTGTTCATATTGTATGGGGAGATTACTTCCTTGTGACAGATTACTTCTCTAAATCACCCATTTTTTTGGTGAATTAGCAACAAAATGAGTACAAGTGCCACTGACACAATGGTGGTATTTTTAGGTTATTTGGTGTCCCAAGTAAGAATCTCCAAAATTGCTCACTGGGCAGAGAGTGAGAGTTAGAAATACAAATCTTTGGATACCAGCAAAGGTTTCTAAAATATGCAACCAGCCCAGGTCACAGAAATGTATTGCAGCTCATGATATTACATGATAAAGGAACAGAAGCCAGCTCTGAACAATTTATGACAGACCAATCATGCATGAAGAGATTGAGAGTTGAACCCTCTGATGATGTTGTGTGGTAGGGTTGATTAATAGCAACCAGCAGCAACTAACCAAGTTGTCAAACAAGTGCAACAGAGATCAATGAGTACCTTTCCAGGTGGACATACATCCACCAAGTCAGGAAAAATTGTCAAACTTTCAAAACATTACATTGAATTTTGAAACATTAATCTTTAAACTCTGTCTTACCTGTGTGCATAATTGTCAAATTAATTCCATGTGCCTCTGCACAACCATGTATATCTGTTTTGGAAAAGTTATCCTTATTCTGTTGTAAAATATCAGCCCAGATGCTATTTTGCCTTAGGAGTGTACCACTTGTTTGCAATAGTTAATTGTAACAAATGTTTAACAGTCTCTTCAAACCCATGATATTCACACTCAGTTTCTTATGTTATTGGGGATCACATAAGCATTGTCACATCTGGTAAAACATCCTGCTGAAGATAAACTCACACCAGCAGTTGCTGTTCTACTTTGAATTAAATTAAAACTAAATCACAAGATATGGGTTAGCAATGCAGCTAGTTATGAGCTGCAGTGAGAACTCTGGAGCTGAACCTGTGCCCTCAGGTTAAGTTGGAAAACACAAACGAAGGATCTTGTCACTGATTCCCAATCCTTGATAAAAAAAATACCAAACTGCATACTACACTTTGGGTCAAGTCTGGACCCAGTGAGTTAATAGTTGATGGAGTTCAATGTTTCAGTGGTTAGTTTTTAGGTTGAAGAATGCTCACTTGGACATCAGATGTGGGATTAAACCCTCAAATGAAATAGACATTGAGGAAATGAGGGAGGAGCTAAAACCAACTCTGGTACTTATCAATGGTGCCAAGTTATATAGTCATCGAGTCATAGAGATGTACAGCCTGCAAACAGACCCTTTGGTCCAACCTTCCATGCCGACCAGATATCCGAACCCAATCTAGCCCCACCTGCCAGCACTTGGCCCATATCCCTCCAAACTCTTCCTTTCATATACCCATCCAAATGCCTTTAAAATGTTGCAATTGTACCAGCCTCCACTACTTCCTCTGGCAGCTCATTTCATACATGTACCACCCTCTGTAAGAAAAAGTTGCCTATTAGGTCTCTTTTATATCTTTCCCCGTTCACTCTAAACCTATGCCCTCTAGTTCTGGACTCGCACACCCCAGGGACAAAACCTTGTCTGTTTATCCTATCCATGCCTCACATAATTTTGTAAACCTCTATAAGGTCACCCCTCAGCCTCCGACGCTCCAGCGAAAACAGCCCCAGTCTCCCTGTAGCTCAAATCCTCCAACCCTGGCAACATCCTTGTAAACCTCTTCTGAACCCTTTTAAGTTTCACAATATCTTTCCAAAAGGAAGGAGACCAGAATTGCACACAATATTCCAACAGTGGCCTAACAAATGTCCTGTACAGCCGCAACACGACCTCCCAGCTCCTGTACTCAATACTCTGACTGATAAAGGAAAGCATACCAAAAGCCTTCTTCACTATCTTATCTACCTGCGACTCCACTTTCAAGGAGCTATGAACCTGCACTCTTTGTTCAGGTCTCTTTGTTCAGCAACAGACCCCAAGACCTTACCACTAAATGTATAAGTCCTGCTAAGATTGTTCTTCAATGAGCTTTTTTCTTATTCGTTCAAGGAACTTGTTTTCTCTGGCTGGGCCAGCATTTATTGCCTATCGCTAGTTACTCATGAGAAGTAGTGATGAGCTACCTTCTAGAACCTCTGCAGTCTATGCACTGTAGTTTTCCCTACAATGTCCTTTGGAAAGGAATTCCAGGATTTTGACCCAGTGACTGTGAAGGATCAATGGTATATTTCCAAGTCAGCATGGTGATCGTTTTAGAGGGGATTTTTGCAGGTAGTGGTATTCCCCTGTATTTTCTGCCCTTGTCTTTCTAGATGGAAGTGGTCATGGGTTTGGAAGGTGCTTTCAAAGGAGCCTTGGTAAATTTCTGCAGTGCATCTTGTAGGTAGCACAAACTGTTGCAATTGCGTATCGGTGTGAAGGGAATGGATGCTTGTAGATGTTTTGCCAATCAAGTAAGCAGCTTTGTCCTGGAGGGTGTCAAACTTCTGGCGTGCTCTTGGAGCAGGCAAGTCAGGAATATTCAATTAAACTCCTGACTTATGCCTTGTAGATGATAACAAGCTTGGGGAGACAGGAGGTGAGTTACTCCTGCAGTATTCCTAGCCTCTGACCAGCTCTTGTCACCATTGTGTTTGTATAGTAATTCCAGTTGAGTTTCTGGTTAATGGTGACAACAAGGATATTGATTGTGGGGGTATTCATTGATGGTAACACCATTGAATATCATGGAGCAGTGGTTAGATTGTCTCTTGTTGGAAATGGTCATTGCCTGGCATTTGGGTGGTTGGGCCTCAGACACTAACCTAGAACATAGAACAATACAGCGCAGTACAGGCTCTTTGGCCCTCGATGTTGTGCCGATCCAAGCCCACCTAACCTACACTAGCCCACTATCCTCCATATGTCTATCCAATGCCCGTTTAAATGCACATAAAGAGTGAGAGTCCACCACTGCTACTGGCAGGGCATTCCATGAACTCACGACTCGCTGAGTAAAGAATCTACCCCTAACATCTGTCCTATACGTACCACCCCTTAATTTAAAGCTATGCCCCCTCGTAATAGCTGACTCAATACTTGGTAAAAGGTTCTCATGGTCAACCCTATCTAAACCCCTAATCATCTTGTACACCTCTATCAAGTCACCCCCAAACCTTCTCTTCTCCAATGAAAACAGCCCCAAGTGCCTCAGCCTTTCCTCATACGATCGTCCTACCATATCAGGCAACATCCTGGTAAACCTCCTCTGCACCCGTTCCAGTGCCTCCACATCCTTCCTATAGTATGGCGACCAAAACTGCACACAATACTCCAGATGCAGCCGCACCAGAGTCTTATACAACTGCAACATGAGCTCAGGAATCCGGAACTCAATTCCTCTACCAATAAAAGCCAGTACGCCATATGCCTTTTTCACAGCACTATTTACCTGGGTGGCAACTTTCAGAGATCTGTGTACATGGACACCAAGATCCCTCTGCTCATCCACACTACCAAGTATCCGACTATTAGCTCAGTACTCCATCTTCTTGTTACTCTTACCAAAGTGAATCACTTCACACTTACCTACATTGAACTCCATTTGCCACCTTTCTGCCCAGCTCTGCAGCTTATCTATATCCCGCTGTAATCTGCCACATCCTTCCTCACTGTCAACAACTCCACCGACTTTTGTATCATCCGCAAACTTGCTCACCCAGCCATCTAGCCCCTCCTCCAGGTCATTTATAAAAATGACAAACAGCAATGGTCCCAAAACAGATCCTTGCGGAACACCGCTAGTAACTGCACTCCAAGATAAACCTTTACCATCAACTACTACCCTCTGTCTTCTTCCAGCCAGCCAATTCCTAATCCAAACCTCCAACTCACCCTCAATGCCATACCTCCGTATTTTTTGCAGTAGCCTACCATGGGGAACCTTATCAAATGCCTTACTAAAATCCACATACACCACATCTACCGCTTTACCCTCATCCACCTCCTTAGTCACCTTCTCAAAGAATTCAATAAGGTTTGTGAGGCATGACCTGCCCTTCACAAAACCATGTTGACTATCCTTGATCACATTATTCCTATCCAGATGTTCATAAATCCTATCCCTTACAATTCTCTCTAAGACTTTGCCTGATGAACTCTTCCAGAGATGTCCTAGAGCTGAGATGACTGGCCTCCAGCATCCATATCCATCTTTCAGTGTTCCAGGTATGACTCGAACAAGTGAACAGTTTGTCCCTTGACACTAATTGATTTCAGTTTGCTCAGGCTCCTTGATGCCACACACGGGCAAATGCAGCCTTGATGTCAAGGACTGTCACTTCCACCATACCTCTGGAATCCAGCTGTTTTGTTTAAACCAAGGCCAGGCACTGAGTGACCCTGGAGGAACACAAGCTGGGTGTCACTGAGCAGGTTATTTCCGATGATTGAGAGAGTGGACTGTTAGGGCAGTAATTGGCTTTTGTGTCCAGAACATATCTGGTCAATGTTTCATGTTGTCAGGTATATGCCAGTGTTCTTACTGTACTGTAAGAGCTTGGCGATGAATTCTGGAGCACAACTCTTCAGTACTGTTGCTGTAACGCTGTCAGGGCCCAAATCCCTTGCACTATGCAGTGACTCTAACTGTTTCTTGACACCAAGTGGAGTGAATTGATTTGGCTGAAGACTGGCATCTGTGATGCTGGCGACCGTCGGATGAGGCCAAGGTGGATCATCCACTCAACAATTTTAGCTGAACATTGTTGGAAATGCTGACCAAATCTAATACCCACTAAGACAATGGCAATACTAGAGGGATAGTTGTAACAACAGAATAATATTCTCTTGTCCAATTCTTGTTTAGATTCTGAACCTAATTGTCTGTAACTTTATCATAATTTCTGAACTCTGAGGATGACCTGTGCTTATATTCAAAACAGGGATAATAAAGTTGATGGCTTATTTTCAACTTTATAAGTTCAGACTGGAGAGAAGCAACATCAGTCAACCATTGCTGCCTTATTTCAAAACACTGTCTCCCTCTTTTTCTCTCAAATTACATTAAACATATTCTAGTTGAAAATACATTGCAATTGATTTCAAGAGAACAATTTTATTTCAAATAAACAGTATTGTTTCTAAGCTCTTTTTCCTTTGTTCAATTTTAAGGTGTTGGAGTCACCATGGTCCTTCTGATCATAATTGCCAACATTTCCTATGCCTGCATTATTGGTTACAGTCTGTACTACCTGTTTGCTTCCTTCCAATCACCCCTACCATGGGCAGACTGCTTCAGTTGGTGGGGAGCAGATGAAACATGCAGCAGGACTCCCAAAGGTGCAGTGTTCATTTTGACTGGGGACATTCCGTGACTGTTCATATTTTATTCTGTTGATCTGTCATAAGAAAAGTAGCCAATGCTTTTATTAACCAACTTCATTGTGATTGTACAGCAGAGAGACTTGGACAGGATCCAGCTCCAAGGATCATGTCACTGAGTCACTGAAGTGAAAGATTGTCAATAATAATTGCTTACAGGCAAGAGAGATGCTTCAAAGAAAATCATCTCTCCTTTAGTATTGTCACTGTTGGTCATTCTCAGCTGCTTTACTCTACCTGGATTGTAGTTGTAGGGAAGCTAAGGTAGTTTCAACCTTTTATTATCAGTACCTACATTACTACTGTCTGGTACAGAGTTCAGTTTTTCTCTTTGTTTTCATCTCAGGCTCATCTCCCTCAAAATCTTCATTCAACGTCATCAGTAACACAATGAATGATTTACATTCACTCCTTGACCTTTAGGATTAGGGTTCATGAGATTGGATGCTGGATTTTAAGCCTGAAAGGAAATTCGAATATCAGGACCAGGACGAGATTTCAAACGTCATTGGTTTTACAAATGGGAGTGAGAGTAGCAACAAGTTTCAGAACAACATGTGTGTTAAACAGAGATAGGTGGAGGGACAGATAATGTTGAGGAGGTAGGGAGGCTGCAGAAAGACTTGGAGAGTAGGTGAAGAAGTGGCAGATGGAACACTGTGGCAAGTGTGGAATTATGCACTTTGGTTGGAAAAGTAGAGCGCAGAATATTTTCTAAATGGAGCAAGTCTTCGGATATCAGAAGAACAAAGGAATTTCAGAGTCCTAGTTCAGGATTTTCTTGATGTGAATATGCAGGTTCAGTTGGGTGCTGGGAAGGCAAATGCAATTTTAGAATTTATTCTAAAAGGCTTAAAATGCAAGAGCAGGAATATACTGTTGTGATCGTAAAGGATCTGTTCAGATTACTTTTGGCAAATTGCAAGCAGTTTTGGGCTCTGTATCTAAGGAAGGATGTGCTGGCATTGGAGGAGGAGGAGGCTTACAAGAATGATCATGGGGATGAATGGCTTGTCATAGGAGGAGCAGTTAGGGACTTCGGGTTTCTACTTGATGGGATTCAGAAGGATGAGAGGGATCTTATTGAAACTTGCAAAATACTGAAAGGCCTATATAGAGTCTGATAGGACCCGAGACACAGACTTAGAGTGATGGTACAAAGCCTCAGAGCTGAGATGAAGGGTGAATCTGTGGGACTCATTTCTGCAGAAGACAATGGAGGCCAAGTCATTGAATATATTTAAGACAGAAAGATAGGTTCTTGATTAGTCAGGGGATCATAGGTTATGGGGAGATGGCAGGAGAATGGGGTTGAGAAACATATCAGCTATGATTGAATGGTGGAATAGACTTGATAGGTTGAAAGGCATAATGATCTTCCTATCTCTTATAGCCTTATGATCTTATTTTATTTCAAAAATGTTTAAGTTGTTTCCCTCTGAGTCAAGGAAACCAATGTATGACCTGCAACTGGTGTCAATTTTAAGTACCAATAGCCAATGACTTACAACAGTGTTTGCCCTTATTCAATACATTGGGAGGTGCTCTTCTAGTCAGCCGACTATGTACATATTCTTGCTGCATTTTGCCTCTTAAGGTAAGGTGTGAGTCTTGGAAAACAAGAAATTCATGATTTAAATAATACCTTTTAATTTCCATATATCTGCATTTTGGACTCACATTCCTGTCTGTGACCCTGTGCATGGGTCCAGGAAGTTACTCTCAATCTTTTCTTTGTTATAAAACACAATTCACAAGTTTTGAAGCCTGGAAAGTGATCGTACTGGAGTTAGGGAATCAGAAGTAATTAATTATCAGGATTAATATTCATTTTCTGATCCATTAATGAAAGCTTATCACATGGCTTTTGACAGTGTTAATGCCCCAACCTCTGACCCACAAGGTTCATTTCTAACCACCCCCCCAGAGATGTGTCAAAACAAGTCTGAACAAACTGATCAAGGGACGTGGGCACCACTGTCTATGCCAATGTTCATTGTTTATCCCAAATGCCCTTAGTAATGTGGTGGTGAACCACTGCAATCTATAATAAAGGTATAGATTAGATATGTATATTGTAAATATTGGGAGTTAGAACTTGTTCATAAGATGTGGATATGAAAATATAGTCATGAAAATACCTAAAAAATGTGTCAATATAATATCTGAGTTAATGTGTGAGGGATTGAGACCAGGGAGTTTGAGACTTAAGCTTATGGACCAGACTGAGTAAGGAGGCTGGGGTATCGTCTTTGAGGGATGGGATGTCTGAAAGCTCAGTGATTGGCTGGTCCTTCCTGAGTGAGTCTGAATACATTAACTACCACATGGCTAGCACAGACCAAGTGGATCTGAAGGGACACATTTGGCACCCATGTAGAAAGTTCTTTACTCATATGTCTCTTCTGTTTGTGCTCCACAATGCTGACATTTCTGTCAGCTTCAGACATGGTGTATGAGACACTTTTCTTAAAATCCCTAAATGATGCTGTCATTAGTGTGAACTAATGATGTGGAATACAAGGAGGGAGCTCAGTACATGTACCCAGCGTGTACAGTCTGGATAGAATGAAGGGCCAATTAAAACCATTCACAACCAATGGTGACTCAATGGAAATTTTTATCCACACAGCAAGAAGTTAGGATTGCATATGTATTGCCTGACAGTGTGGTGGAGGTTACTTTTATTCAAGACATTCAAATGGGAGATCGATCATTGTTTGAAAAGGAAGGAGTTCAGAGCTACTGAGTGGAGGAACTAAGTGAAACTCTAATTTGGATTTTCACAACAGTTTGCATCGTCTCATTCTGTGCTATAATAATTTAGTGATTCTCTGTGCTGTTGCAGACTGGTGCTCAACAAAAAACATTGTGTCTCAGTCCCTGTGTGATTTCTTTCACATGCAGGATATGCTGTTGAGTGTCATAGGATGCATCTTCATGAAGTGGGAACCTTCACTGTTGATGTACCTATTTGTGTGTTAAGGGAGCTTTTGGGCCACTTGCATCTACCACTAGTACCAAACACTTTATGGAAGCCAGTAATTGAACAATGCAATTTTCTTCTATGTCATTGGATACCTCTATTGGGCACCCACCTGAAAATCTACCCTCCTAGGAAACAACAGACCAGATAGAGTGAACCCACATATTGTGCTGCTTCCCCACCCCCACCCTTCAACACATACATAAGAATGCCAATGGCAGCCAGCATACCCATTTAAGACATCACTTAGGGAGTCAATTTACGTCTGGTAAGAAAGGCAATCCTCAAACCATCCTACCCTGGATTCAATGAGTGGACATTGGGAAGAAGAGAGGGTCTTCATTTTATATATTCCTGCCTCAGTCTATGCCTCTGATTCCACCTTATGTAATGGATGAGGTTGGGTTGGGTTGCCCAGAGACCCTGATTGTACCACTAGAAATGGCAGCATTGTTCAACAAGGAACAGTAAAGTTCTAAAACACATTCAACATTTTCTAGATCCATTTTGCAATCTTACTCTGGATGATGGATATTTTGAAGTCATTAATACAACATGGCTGCAGACGTATAATAACACTTGCCTAATTGGATCAGAAATCTCCATTCCTCACCAGGGTCCGAGTGAGCAATACTGGGAGTAAGTACATTGTTGTTTAGTGTGACAGACTTTGATTAATGCTGACAAAAGACACATTAAGTCAAAACTTCCTGTCTTCCATTCATTCTGAAAATTTGCAAGAAATACTAAAGTGAAGGGAAAATAACAGGAACAAAAAAAACCCAGAAATTGTTGGAGAAACTCAGCAGGTTTGGTAGCATCTGCAGAGAGAAAGCAGAGTTAATGTTTTGGGTCCAGCAATCTTTCTTCAGAACTGGACCTGAATCATTGACTTTGCTTTCTCCCCATAGATGCTGCCAGACCTGCTGAGTTTCTCCAGAAATTTTTGCTTTTGTTTCAGATTTCCAACATTTGTTTTATGTTAGTGGAAAATAACAGATGCTGAATGAGAAGTGCATTCCGATTGGTTGACAAGTGAACTCTGATTGGTTGAGTTGTTACACTGAGGGATGTGCCCATTAGAGCTATTTGACATTTACCTGGCAGATTTTGTTTAAATTTAAACCAGGAGGTTGATAGATTAGCCAGAGCATTGCCCGAGTTAATGGCTGTCATCTATTCTGTTCATTTGAATTGGGGCAGAGCTCATACACAGTTTTTCTGTCTACAAAGACGATCCCTGTGTATTAATATACAAAGTTTCCAGTGCATGCAAGTGTGCTACACTGGAAAATCATAATTGTAGCTTTATCCTAAATTTAATGCAAGTGTAATTACATAGAACATAGGAAAGTACAGCATAGAACAGGCCATTTGGCCTACCATGTTGTGCCAAGGTTTAATCCTAATGTAAAATAAAATAACCGAACCTACACACCCCTCAACTCACTGTTATCCATGTATATGTCCAGCAGTCACTTAAATGTCCCTAATGACTCTGCTTCCACTACCACAACTGGCAATGCATTCCATGCATTCACAACTCTCTGCGTACTGAACCTACCTCTGACGTCTCCTTTATACCTTCCTCCTAAAATCTTAAAACTATGACCCCTTGTGCCAGTCAATCTTGCTCTGGGGAAATCTCTCTGGCTGTTGACTCTATCCATGCCTCTCATGAGGGATATGGCCTCCTCTATATTGGGGTGACAGGCCACCTACTTGCGGAACGTTTCAGAGAACACCTCTGGGACACGCGGACCAACCAACCCAACCACCCTGTGGCTCAACACTTCAACTCCCCTCCCACTCCACTAAGGACATGCAGGTCCTTGGACTCCTGCATAGCCAGACCATAGCAACACGGCGGCTGGAGGAAGAGCGCCTCATCTTCCGCCTAGGAACCCTCCAACCACAAGGGATGAACTCAGATTTCTCCACTTTCCTCATTTCCCCTCCCCCCCACCTTGTCTCAGTCCCAACCCTCAAACTCAGCACCACCTTCCTAACCTGCAATCTTCTTCCTGACCTCTCCGCCCCCACCCCCCCTCCGGCCCATCACCCTCACCTTATCACCTTCACCTTAACCTCCTTCCACCTATCGCATTTCCAACACCCCTCCCCCAAGTCCCTCCTTCCTACCTTTTATCTTAGCCAGCTTGGCACACTGTCCTCATTCTTGAAGAAGGGCTCATGCTCGAAACGTCGAATCTCCTGCTCCTTGGATGCTGCCTGTTTGCTGCGCTTTTCCAGCAACACATTTTCAGCTCTGATCTCCAGCAACTGCAGTCCTCACTTTCTCCATGCCTCTCATTACCTTGTATACCTCAATCAGGTCACCTCTCTTCCTCCTAATCTCCAGCGAGAAAAATCCGAGCTTAGTCAACCTCTCTTTGTAAGACAAGCAGCATCTTGGTAAACCTTCTTTGCACCCTCTCCAAAGCCTCTGTATCTTTCCTATAATAGGGCGACCAGAACTGGACACAATATTCCAAGTGTGGTCTCACCAAGGACTTATAGAACTGCAACAAAACCTCGCGGCTCTTAAACTCGATCCCCCTGTTAATGAAAGCTAAAACACCACATGCTTTCTTAACAACCTTATCCACTTGGGTGGCAACTTTGAGGGATCTATACACTTGAACACTAAGATCCCTATGTTCCTCCATACTGCCAAGAATCCTGTCTTTAATCCTATATTCAGCATTCAAGTTCAACCTTCCCCTTCTAAAATGCATCACTTTGCATTTATCCAGATTGAACTCCATCTAACATTTCTCAGCCCAGCTCTGCATCCTGTCTATGAGGTGCTGCAACCTACAGTAACCCTCGATACTATCAACAGCACTTCCAACCTTTGTGTCATTTGCAAATTTACTAACCCACCCCTCAACCTCTTCATCCAAATCATTTATAAAATTTACGAAGAACAGAGGTCCAAGAACAGAGCTCTGTGGGACCCCACTCAACATTGACCTCCAGGCAGAATACTTTCCATCTACAACCATTCTCTGCCTTCTGTCAGCCAGCCAATTCTGAATCCAGACAACCAAATCTCCCTGTACCCCATACCTCCTAACTTTATGAATGAATCTACCATAGGGAACCTTATCAAATGCCTTGCTGAAGTCCATATACACCACACCCATTTCTCGACCTTCATCGACCTGTTTCGTCACCTCCTCAAAGAACACAATATGGGCGGCACGGTGGCACAGTGGTTAGCACTGCTGCCTCACAGCGCCTGAGACCCGGGTTCAATTCCCGACGCAGGCGACAGACTGTGTGGAGTTTGCACGTTCTCCCCGTGTCTGCGTGGGTTTCCTCCGGGTGCTCCGGTTTCCTCCCACAGTCCAAAGATGTGCGCGTCAGGTGAATTGGCCATGCTAAATTGCCCGTAGTGTTAGGTAAGGGGTAATGTAGGGGTATGGGTGGGTTGCATTTCGGCGGGTCGGTGTGGACTTGTTGGGCCAAAGGGCCTGTTTCCACACTGTAAGTAATCTAAAATTTGTGAGGCATAACCTGCCCTTCACAAAGCCATGTTGACTGCCTTTAATCACACTATGCTTTTCCAAATAGTCATAAATCCTACCCCTCAGAATTCTTTCCAAAACCTTGCTGACCACAGATGTAAGCCTGCCTGGTCTGTAATTGCCAGGGATTTCCCTATTCAATCTGCCATGTTTTATTGCCCACTCTTTTACTCTGCCTGTATCCCTCCAGTCTCTGTGTGTCATCCTCACCACTTGCCTTCCCATCTATTTTCATATCATCCACAAACTTGGCGATAGTCCATTCACTTTCCTCATCAAAGTCATTAATATATTGTAAATAATTGTGGCCCCAGCACTACAGCACTCCATTAGTTATAGGCCATCCTGAAAATGCCCCCATTATCGCAAATCTGTCTTCTATTAGTTAGTCATTCCTCTGCCTGTGCTAATATCCTTCCTCCAACACCACAGGTTCTTATTAACGAGCCAAGTGCATAGTATTGAATGTGTTTTCAAACTCCTCCTCCACAAATGGTGAGAAAGTGAGCACTGCAGATGTTGGAGATCAGAGCTGAAAAATGTGTTGCTGGAAAAGCGCAGCAGGTCAGTCAGCATCAAAGGAGCAGGAAAATCGACGTTTCGGGCATAAGCCCTTCTTCAGGAATCAGATTAATGAAGAAGGGCTTATGCCCGAAACGTCGATTCTCCTGCTCTTTGGATGCTGCCTGACCTGCTGCGCTTTTCCAGCAACACATTTTTCAGGATTGTCCAGTGAGGAATTTTGTGTGTCTGAATGAGATAATCTTTCATTCTTCTAAACTCTAGATCCTAAAACTACCTCTCTGTTTTAGGAGCAACCGTTTTACACAGCTAGCATTTACCAAGATTTCTGCAAATCTGCCTCAACTTGAAAATAAACAGCATTTTTCCCCAAACCCAAAAGACTTCAGAATCTTCGATCTGAGAGACAAATGTACGGCTCTGTTTATTTTGTTCCCTTGTAATTATTTGAACACTCAGGATTATCCAGTAAACATAGTTCAGTTTTAGAATCTCATCTAATATTAAACACTGTATCGTGAATTTGTATTTGCAGGCTGGCTTGGTACAGTTAGAATGTTTTTCTTGGGAAAAATTGAGTGAATTATTGATATGATCCATCAGTCTTTGGGATATATAACATTGAAACATGGCATCACACCAGCACTAAAATTAATATACCACATTATTTATTTGCTCTAAGCAAAACATCTTGTTGGTTTAATATCAGCATCATGTTCGTAACAAAAATAGTAACAATGTGAAACAGTTGACTTCAACTCTTGATCAAACATTGGAGATACCTTGCCCTTTCAGACCTGAGGAGGACTGGGCACTTCCAGGCCTGCCTTAGGGCCTGTGATGTCTGGTTGGAACATACATTGAGGGATTATCTGATCAGTGGCCATTACCTGCAGGGTGCTTGAGAAGTGCCCTACTTCAACATTACATTTACATGGCCAATAAATTTACAAGGTTGCTGATCATGCCCATTTTGCAGTATATGAAAACATAGGAATCTCAACATGTGTACTGACTTCTGAAGGTAGATCTTTGGTATATAGGAGTAGAGAACCCCTGGCTGATTTCCCAACTAGAACTCTAGCTAAGGAGATTAATTTGACTGTTCCATTTCAAGTGTAAATTTGAGCATAAGATGGAGCCCATTAAGGCATGCCACGAATTTTTTCATGCAGTTGCAGATTCAAATATAGCAAACCCACCCACATTCTGTTTGAATAAGATGTAGAAAGAGAAAAACATAAAGGACATCAAACTTCAGTAACCATTCTCTTATTTAAAAGTAGGACTTATTCTGTAACAACTGAATATTTTTAAAAGCCCTGTATATTGCACTAAATACTCAGATGCATTGAGCACATAGTATCTATGTGTAATAAACAGTACCCTTATGAAAAATATTTTCTCTTTTTTTAACTCAGTCAAGCAGTTTTACACCGTACAAGTTCATTGGATGAGACTGGGGAGATAGTCTGGCATTTAGCCCTCTGTCTGCTTCTAGCCTGGCTGATGGTTGGGGCAGCATTTTTGAAAGGAATCAAATCTTCAGGAAAGGTAAATGACTGGTGATGAAGACAGTTACAACTACTGACAAAATACAGATTCCCTGTAAGAATAAAACTAGAATTTATTGACTGTTGTGAAGTGCATAGTTTATATCCTTGGTGATGTTAACAGTTCCTGCAAGGTATAGAGAACAGAAAATGAACTAGTGTGCAGTAATCCTTTGTAGCTTCCACAGAGCATGGTTACCCTTTGAAGGGATACAGCCTTGAAGAGGAGCAGATATGACACCTCATGCTGCTCAATCACCTGCCAAGTGTTCAGCCACAAACTGTGTGGGTCCTGCCCTGAACAACACAACAATCAGAGAAATGACGAGGCTGAAATAAGTGTGAAAAAGAAGTGTGAAGAACAGTCACAAATTGTAATATCCACAACTGAAATTGAACATAACTAATTTCTAGCCCCAGCAATGCCCCCAAATTCCTGAATGTGTCCCTCATTCTAAGGGTTTCAGTCACTGACACAGGGACTCTGGGGGAAATTCCAATTGCTGCGGAAGGCTGGGCAGGACTGGGGGAAGGGACTGAGCAGATTAGGGTCAGGGTTTTATTTACCATTTGTCTGGACTATTAGAATAGTAAAGAATCATGAAATATGAAGTGTTAAATATATTCATGAAGTTCTCATCAATTCTCCTGAATACATCTGTCATTTCCCTGAATGTGATTAATTATAAAACTAAAAATAATATTGTAGAATTTAAACTTATTTCCAACATGTAGCTCAGTGTTAAATATCCACATCATGTAGCCAACTGTCTTCTGATTCACTCTTTGTTTATATTCCTATCAGTTTACAATCAGCTGGATCCAATAAAGTAAATGTTGTACCACTAATACAGGAAAATCTTTCAATTTATTCTCCATTCTCAGGTTGTTTATTTCACTGCAATTATCCCGTATGTGGTTCTGACGATACTCCTGATCCGAGGGGTTACCCTGGAGGGAGCCTCTAAAGGAATTGAATTCTACATCGGAAGCCATTCAGACTTCTCCAAACTGGCTGATGCTCAGGTAAGCTCAACAACAGAATCAATTGAATTTCAAAAATCACTTTTTTTTATTTAACTGTTCCTTCTTTTATTTTGTCTGATTGAGGTATTAAAATTTAGAATTGAAATGTACCTTTCAGTCTTTGTTTGTATTTGGAAAGATCATTTTGCACATGTTGCGAAAAGCTAGCTGAGACTTTGTGATGAATTCTAATGAGTTAGTTTATTGTTGTAATCATCTTGGTATGAGCAGGAGGGAATCAATGCTAAGGGCTAGGATGATGAGATTAGATACAACTGGATGAGATCGGCAGTGGGATGCAAAGGATTGTTTATTCTCAGTGCCTCTTTCTTTCTGAAATCATGGATTGATTCAGTAATCAGATTTTCAGTTACAATCACTTATGAGACTATGTCATCAATATTTGTTCAATATACATTGGTGGGATATGGGCATTGCTGGCTGGCCAGCATTCATTGCCCATCTCTACTTGCCCTTGAGAACGGCAAAGCTGTGGTAGTCCATTTGACATCTCCTGACCTGTTTAATGTCAATGATATTTGGAGTTTATCGAGAAGTGGGAGATGGCATTGTCACAATATCATCTGTACCTGAGATGTGACTACAGAGAGAAAGCAACTGAGCATCTGCTTAACCAAGTTAATTGTTTGATTGCAAAATTAACAGCACATGAACTGTGATAGTGAAGGAAATGTAACTCTCAATGAGTGAACTTAGAGTAGTTCAGAAATAAAATGCAGAATTTTATGCCCTTCCAAATGACAATTTGGGAGCAATGGGACATGAAATTGGGTGGGAAAGCATTAGTTTGTAGCTTCTTGTCACTCATCTATCGTGGTGGCAGAAGATTCATGGATGGATTTTGATGCTCTGCCATTAATTATGGTGTTTAAGTGGCCAATGAATGGCCATTGAAATGTCTCCTCCCTGGTTCTGCACCTACTTGTGGAGACCAGGGGACAATCATGAGGAAAGGCGAAATCAAAATCCTGTTGAATTCCTATCCGGCTTCCAAGAAGAGGGAATTCATCTAAAGGCATCAACACTTATTTGAAGGACTCTACTTCATGTAGATGGGTGGACTGGGGGGAGCTACTGAGAGCTAAGATCCTGCCTTTCAGTTGATCTTCTCCCCCTTCCCCCCAAACCCTTCTTCCACATCAACAATAATAATGTGACTCTACGCATGTACTAGGTAATTTCACACTGAGCCAAGTTTGTAAATGTCAGGAGATATCATTTTTATAACAGCAGAATGGTGCATATCAGAGATATTTCTCTGAACCTCTGAGTGCAGTCAGAAATTGCTGTGGAATTTACACATTAATAACAAGGAGCATCTGGAGCCTTACCATTTAAGTATAAGATGGTTCGTTACAAATGTGTACTCAGTTTGACATTCATACCTATTTTAAATCTAATTTAAATCATTTTTGTGATCCAAATTAACCCCAATGTATGCAGTTTGCATTTTGCTTAACAGACTGCAGTGCAGAAAATAGCAATGTCTTTGCAGAAGATCAGATTTTTGGTCCAGTGGGGTTTTATTTCTGCTATGAGTCAATTTTGGAGAGAAAATCTTAAAGTTGGCAGCAAGTAGTCAAAGGAAAATCAAATGATGGCCCTCCTATTAAGTGAGATGGTGTTGATCAGAGCTAGTTTAATTCAGTCAGATCACATTGAGCTGCTGGACTAACTCACACTATGCTTCTTGTGGTCAATGTAGTTTTTCAGTTGAATGAGTTCAAGTGAAGTCGTTCAGCGCTGATGAATTCTCCCTTCTATTTATCAGGTCTGGAAAGATGCTGCAACACAAATTTTCTACTCGACATCAGTGGGTTGGGGCAGTTTAATCACATTGTCATCCTACAACAAATTCCACAACAACTGTTACCAAGATACCATCATTGTCTGTGTTGTTAATTGTGCTACGAGTGTGTTTGCGGGATTTATCATCTTCTCCACTCTTGGACACATGGCTCATGTGCAAAACAAGCCCGTTTCAGAGGTTGCACTGTCAGGTAAATACAAAGTTAACCATACTGTTCTGCTGCACGATGGCACATATGTGTCATTTGTTTGACATCGATGGGGTACAAGAGGACACCTGGGCCTGAGTGTAATTTGCCCAAAAGAGCATTGAGTCAATGGGATTAATGGAATGAGAAAGGAACAGAAAAATAATTGAGAATGATAGTAACAGGGCAACAGGCAAACATAAGACAGGTGCTCAGAGAATTCAGTAACAGAAAGATCAACTTTTCCTACATTATTGGAATTGGTGCACAATGAAGTTCTCATGGAATGATTGTGTTTATTAGTGGCTTCTATTTCCGGATTTATTTTGATGTTAAATAAAAGTTGGGTTGATAGCTAGGGAATGGTAGAACAATTATTGCGTGGCAGTGATTAGATTACTGAATAACCTGAGTATCTGCCTCCTCCTATTCATTCTCCCAGGATAACTCTGCCATCCTGGAAGCAAGATTTGAGAGATTCAGCAAACCTCTAGTGATTTTGAGATGTACTCCATTTGAACTTGATTTGACACCTTCAGGAAGCCAGTGGTTTGATCCACCATGTTCCTGTTGATAGCAAGTGTTCCATTGTACACCAGCTTGAGTAGCAAGGAAGAACCACCAGCAAGGGCAGGTCTGGATATTCCAGTTGTTCTGAACTCCTTGTCACTGCCCCCTTGTTTGACTGAGGCTGGAGGAGTGCATTATCTCCCACTCATCCGCTACTCCATTGATAACAGTATGCATGTAAATGTTTTACCCAGTAACCACCATGGGCAATGATATAACTTAGCTAGAATGGGTTTAAACTTAGAAGATCTATCAACCAGGTTTCTTTGGGAATCCAAGATGGCGGCGACCCAGCAAGTCTGAGTTTACAGTGCTCCTCCCAAGACTTGGGCAAAGTGGGTCGCCCACCCCCACCGCACTCACCAAATCATTTAAAATAGTTTTTACTTAATGTAATTAGTTGTTTAGTATTGAATTTAAACAATTTCATCTCCAGTAAAAATGACTAAAGGGGAGCCTGCAGCTCTCAGCAAGCAGGAACTCCTCCCCCACCCTCTCCAGCTGCAGAAGAGGCGTCCGCAGCCGCCCCGGGGGACTTACTTTCGGTGGCGAGCCTCGTGGGAATAATATCCAAACTTGATGCGAAGATTGACGCTTTTACAGAAGAATCCTGAAGCAGATGGGACTCACTCTCGGCAGCGCTGAAATCGAGCGCTGAGTTGGAAGGTCGGAGCTAAAGGCTGCAACCTCCGAAACTACAGCACAATCAGCTGTGAATCAGGTCCGGATTCTCGAACAGCGAGCCTGGACCTTAGAGAATCACATTGACGACCTCGAGAATTGAGGCTGTCGAAAAAATATTCATTTGCTGGGCCTTCCCGAACGGGAAGAGGAAGGCCAGCTTACAGTGTTCCTTGAACAGTGGCTTCCACAGCTTTTAAATCTGGAGGCTGGATCAGGCCAGGTAAGGGTGGAATGGGACTACTGGGTTGCAATACGCGGATCCGGTTCAAACCAGCGTCCCCGCCCGTTCCTGTTCCGGCTGCAGAGTTATAAGGAGAGGCAGATACTTTTAGAAGCCTCCAGAAATCTTGGAAAAGATCTCCAAGCCACAATCTATAAAGGATCCAAGATCATGTTATTCCAGGACTTTTCCCCAGCTCTGGTCTGAAAGATGAAGGCGTTTGATGAGGCGAAGAAGTGTTTAAGGGACTTAAGTATTCAGTACTCCTTGCGCTACCCAGCGACGCTACGCTTTAACCATGAAGGGTCCATGTATAACTTCGGATCGCTGGAAAAGACCAAGGAATTTTGGGACTCTCTTAGATAAATTGTAAGAGATAATTGATGTTGGTTTGCTTTCCCCCCACTCCGGTTTACATCCCACCCTCCCTTTTTTTTAATATATTAATCATTTTTTTACCTTACTGTTTAATATTATCTTGGGGGGTGGGGAGAGGGATTTATTTATTTGTTCTCTTCTAAACTATTTTCTCCACCTCCTTGGTTTTTTCATATATATATATATATATATATAGGCTGGGGGGTCTAGTTAATGTTGGTGGGGGGAGGTGGTTACCTTATACTATTTTACCTCTGTTTCTAGGAGCGGGGTATACATGGTATTAACATGACCAAATATATCCAGGTATTGGTGTGGGGGGAGGGGGGGGTGGTGCGTAGGGTGCTCACTGTTAACTCTAGTTCTGTAGTATATTTGAATTTTCTTCATCCTATTGAGGGGCGCCTGGGTCAAGGGTGGGGCACTGGTTTGGAGGGGATACAATAGACTTTTGGAAAGGAAGTGATACCCCCTGGGAACAAGGGGGAAAATCTCCATTTAAATACGTTTTATATTTTTTTTATTTCGAAATAGTTTTTTATTTTACTGTTGTGAGTGTATTAGAGAGCCTTTATTTTGTGAATTTTATATGCTCTATGCTCGGGATGTTCTGGATAGGGTTTCCCCTCTCGAGGGATCTCGGATTTGCCTGGACGATTATGGTTGATCAGTCGGTTAAGTGGTGCACCTGGAATGTCAAGGGGAGTAATTCACCAGTCAAAAGGAAGAAAATATTATCAAACCTCAAGAAAGAAAGGGTTGATATAGCTCTCCTACAGGAGACACACTTATTGGATAAAGAACACTTGAAATTACGACAGGGTGGATTTGATCAGGCCTTTTTTTCTTCTTTTAGCTCAAAACGCAGGGGAGTTGTTATTCTTATTCAGAAGAATTTCCCTTTCAAAATCCTAAATCAGATAAAAGACGAATCTGGAAGATATATTCTGATTAAAGCCCTTATAAATGGAGAGGAATATGGGATTTTAAATTTGTATTGCCCCTGGCACTTCCTTTTAAATTTATAATGGAAGCCTTCTCAAAGTTGATGGCTCTCGGTGCCCATCATACAATTATAGCGGGAGACTTTAATTGTATTATGGATCCGGAAATAGATGGGATTCCCAAGAGTACTGCAGGAGTATCTCCCAGATCTAGACAATTGGTGGATTTGAACAAAAAGTTAGGACTAGTAAATATATGGAGATGCCTTCATCCACAGGGCAGAGATTTTCCTTTTTACTCCAATCCACACAAATGCCATACCAGAATTGATCTGTTTTTTGCCCCTCGATTTTTTAAAATTCCATATCATCCTGTAAAATAGGCAGTATTACAATTTCTGATCACGCTGCTGTATATATGGAAATCAAGGCAAGGAACAATGAGACATCACCCTGGCATTGGCGTATGGACCCCTTCCTGATGAAAGACAGTAAATTTGTAAAGTACTTCTCTCAAGAATTTAAAACTTTTTTAGAAATTAATTTAGGTACGGCTAGCAACCAATCAATGATGTGGGAGACCATCAAAGCTTACGCACGAGGTTTGATCATCTCATACTCAGCGACCCAGAAAAAATTAAAGGGAGAACAACAGCGACTGCTCGAAGCTCGCTTAAAAGCGGCTGAAACAGCATACGCTGACAGACCTTCTATTATCAAATTGCAAAGGATTACGGCCCTTAGGACAGCTCAAAACACCACACTTACCCAAACGGCTAAGAGGGAAATATTATTTGCAAAACAAAGGTCATATGAATTTTGTAAATACTTAGCATTTCTTGCAAAGAAAAAGAAGGCCCCTCAAATATCATGTCTATCAAGGAAAGTACTGGTATTTTTACTCATGATCGTAAAAGGATTAATGCAATCTTAAGAAAATTTTATTCTGATTTATATAAATCACAGGATTGTGAAGACAGGACTTGGAGGATGCAATCATTTTTTAAAAACTTGACCTTTCTGGACCTAACTCGGGAACAGATATCGGTCTTGAATGTTCCCCTAACAATCCAAGAAATACTTGACAAAATCAGGCAACTTCAGAGCAGTAAGGCACCTGGCCCAGATGGCTTTCAAGCTGAATTCTATAAAGAATTTACAGGAATATTGGCTGGTCCACTTATGGACATGTATAACTACTCATACAGTCAGGGCTGTCTCCCGCCTTCACTGAAAGAGGCAAATACCTCTCTTATCCTTAAAAAAGGAAAGGACCCAGAAGATTGTGCGTCATACAGATCAATATCCTTTGTAAATGTAGATTTTAAAATCCTCTCTAAAACGTTAGCATTGAGGCTAGAAAGGGTATTGCCACATATCATAAAGGAGGATCAGACGGGGTTCATTAAGGGCCGTAGATCATCCAATAATGTTAGAAGGGTTTTGAATGTGATTCAAGCCTGCCATCAGGGAAAGATACCAGGAATAGTAGTCTCATTAGATGCGAAAAAGGCATTCGACAGGGTTGAATGGTCATATTTGTTTTACACATTGGAAAGCTTTGGCGTTGGAAAGGTGTTTACCAAATGGGTCTCAACACTGTATAGTGATCCCAAAGCAGTTGTGATTACCAATGGATTAGGCTCGGATAACTTCAGTATGGATAGGGGCTGCCGTCAGGGATGTTCTTTCTTGCCATTGCCATTTACGCTAATAATTGAACCACTAGCAGAAACTATACAGGCTGACCCTAATATAAGGACCCCGAGGATTGGTACAGGTAAACATAAAATTACCCTTTATGCAGATGATGTTCTTCTATTCCTCAGTAATCCTTTGATGCCCGTGCCTCGCTTAATCCAAGTTATTAATACATTTAGTGTATTTTCAGGCTATAAAATTAATTTCTCAAAATCGGAGGCTCTGCCAATGGGTGGCCTTGCTAGTATATCCCACTTATTGGATGGATCCTACATTCCCTTTCAGTGGTCCCTGGAGGTTTTTTTATAATTAGGCATTTTTATTACCCCAGCATTTGGTCAGTTATACAAGGCTAACTTTGTGCATTTACTGGAAAGGATAAGGCAGGACCTCCAGCGATGGAGACCTTCCAATTTCCTGGCTAGGTAGAATAGCACTAATTAAAATGAATGTCCTGCCCCGTCTCCTATACCCTATGAGAATGCTTCTGGTGATGCTGCTGAGGCTGGCACTACGTAAATTATATGGCTGGTTGGGTTTCTTTATTTGGAATCATAGACAGCCCCTCATTAAGCTGAAGAAGCTACAGCTTCCACAGGCAAGGGGAGGATTGGATTTCCCAGATTTTAGGAAATATCAGTTCAGTTCCCTATTAAGTTACATAGCTGATTGGGTCTTGTCTGACCCGCAATCAATCTGGCTGGACATTGAGGCTTCTCAAGTAAAATGCCCACTTATTAACCTTTTATTTTCAGACAAGAGGAAAATCATTACGGATCACTGTAAAAACCCCATAATACTAAACACAATTAAAGCTTGGAATATAATGCGGCAAAATGAGGGCAACTCACATAAAACATCCCCTTATGCTCCGATAGTGGGAGCATGGGGATTTCAACTGGGGTTTACAAATGCCACTTTCAAACTCTGGAGATCCAGGAGTATCTGTTGTTTAGGGGGTCTACTTAAAGAAGGGATCCTGATGTCTTTTGAACAGCTGCATCAGAAATTCGGATTACCTAATGGAGACCTCTTTCGATACTTTCAAATTCGAGATTACATACAGAAGAAGACTACGTTATTAGATAGTCTTTATAAATCAGATAGAGAATGTAGAATGCTATGGCCAATGGGGGTATCTTCCATCAGTACTATTTATCATTTACTACATGGTGAAGTATCGGGAGATATAGACAATCTGCTTAAAATATGGGATCAGGATTTGGGACTAGAAATCTCTATAGAAACGTGGAATGACATTTGGGAAAATGCCAGAAGAATCACCATCTGCAACAGAACTCAGGCCATTCAGCTGAAGATACTTCATAGGGCCCATATAGCACCAGATCGATTGGCAAAATTTAAGGCAGGAACATCTCCGATGTGTCCCAAATGTAAAATACAGGTGGGCACTTTTGTACATTGCCTATTTACCTGTCATGAGATGCGTAGATATTGGACTAAAGTAGCAACTGCTCTGACAGAAATCTTAGGAACGGAAATTAGAGTGGACCCTGTATCTGTCCTTTTGGGCTTTTCGATCTTACCCTCCCTGGATATGCACGGGAAGAGATTATTTTCTATTCTCTCTATATATGCAAGGAAAAATATTTTGATAAACTGGGTGGCTGAGGGCCCCCCTGAACTTTCAATTTGGCACAGATTAGTTATAGAATGTACTCCCCTTGATTTCCTTACAAATATGGTGCACCAAAAGAACAAATTATTTCATAAAATATGGCAGCCCTTCTTGAATTATATAAATACATATATTTCGGACGTCCTAACAAGGGCTTTTATTTAATTGAAATGGCGATACTGGCTGGTCCGTGGCCCCTTGGGAGAGGAATCCCGCACGAATACGGGTTTTGTTACATATGATGTTAATACATTTCCAGCATGTATCTCACTATCAGTGTGTGTTGATTGTACGCAGGACTAATATTATCATTTGTTTTGTATCCATTGTTCAGGGTTTGGTTTGGCCTTTATTGCCTACCCAGAGGCCCTTGCACAGTTGCCATGGGCAACTTTATGGTCCATTTTATTTTTCTTCATGCTGCTCACTTTGGGACTTGACACACTGTTTGCAAGTTTTGGTAAGAATGACATCTTTTAAGTTCAACAATAATGTTACTTAATTTAACCAATCTCTTTCTACTTTTATAAAAGGAACTTATCTAAGCTATTATGTTTGGAACTACTGCTGATGATTGTAATGCATGAGAAAACAATGTTACTCTATAGTCAAATTCTCCACAATGTCTTAATGAAACCTCAGCTTGGTTGAATGAAGTGTGTTCCAAGTTGTAGGAAAGAAATATTCAGGTCATTGTTACCTCACATCTGGAAGATTTACAGTGGAATTCATGTTTTTTAAAAATCATGTTCAGTCGCTGTTCACAATTTTGTTTTTCTTCATTCATTCATGGGATGAGATCATTGCTGGCTAGGCAGCATTTATTGCCCATCTCTAATTGCCCAGATGGCAGTTAAGAGTCAACCACATTGCAACGGGTCTGGAGCCACATCTAGGCCAGATCAAGTAATGATGGCAGCTTCCTTCTCTAAAAGACATTAGGAAATCAGGTCAGCTTTTCCAACAATCAATTCATGGTCATCATTAGATTCTTAATTCCACCAACTGCCGTGGCAGGATTTGAGCCTGGGTCCCTTGGATATAATCTCTGGATTAACAGTCCAACGGTAATACCATTAGGCCATTGCTTCCCCTTTCCTTGTTCTTTCTGTTGTATCATACAACTCATATTTCTGTTTCTGCTGCCAAGTTCCAAGTGTCTCAATATAATAACTATCATTTTTGATGTACATCTAGACCCTTCTCATCAGGAACAGGATTTGTTAAAATGTATTGAGCAGCAATTATGTTGTGATTCAGTTAACAGACTAATCTGGAGGTCTGGATAAATGACCTGGAGACATGAGATCAACCCTCACCTCTATGTCAAAAAAGAACTGCAGATGCTGGAAATCAGAAATTGCAGGAAGAACTCAGCAGGTTTGGCAGCATCTGTAGAGAGGAAGCACAGTTAATGTTTTGAGTCCAGTGACCCTTCTTCAAAAAACAGCATTCTGAAGTAGGGTCACTGGATCTGAAATGTTAATTCTGCTTTCTCTCCACAGATGCTGCCAAACCTGCAGAGTGTTTCCAATAGTTTCTGGTTGTGTTTCACGTCAGTGTCTGAGGAATTTGAATTCAATCAAATAAACCTGGATGAAATAACATTGCTGTCAGTAATTTTGACTGTAGAGCTATCATTGTGTCAGAAAAACCCATCTGACACCTAATGCCTTTTATAGAAGGAGATTGTGTGTGAGAGACCTTCTTGAAAACCTCAGAACCATAATCATATGTTAGACCCTGGAATCCTTGATGTGCATTTTGCTTCAATGCTTTATGTGATTAAAGAATCTAACAGAATATTTATTGCAGCTCACTGTTATATACAAACATTATATCCATGTACGCTTCTCGGTGAGTATGAAAGTACTCAATTACAACATGCAGCACAGTTTGTCAGTATGTCATGCTTGAAGTGGCCCAAGTCAAGATAGTTTCTGAGATCTTTCTGCTCTTAAGTCACATAATTATGCAGGGTTTATATAATGCCTTACAGGTTATTATATTAGATAAGATTCCCTACTGTGTGGAAACAGACCCTTTGGCCCAACAGGTACACACCGACCCTCCGAAGAGTAACCCACCCAGACCAATTCTCTTACGTTTACTCCTGACTAATGCACCTAATACTACAGGCATTTTAGCATGGCCAATTCACCTAATTTGCACATCCTTGGATTGTGGGAGGAAACCAAGCATCCGGAGGAAACCCATGCAGACATCACAACCCACACTCATTCCACACAGACAGGCACCCAAGGCTGGAATTGAACCTGGGTCCCTGGCACTGTGAGGCAGCAATGCTAACCACTGAGCAACCTTGCTGCCCCACAGTGCTGTGGTAACATATTAATTGTGAGGCATGAAACAACAACCCTCTCTGAAATAAAGTGGCAAGCCACTCAGTTGTGGCTCATTGCTCCGATAGGAAAAATAAACCAGATGAACTGCCTGGCATCAGAAACAGCAAAGGTACAATCTTCCCAATCAGTGTTGCAAACTCTTCTGCAATACAATCTGAGAGAGTTCTCCCACACATTGTTGAACCAAATGTCTAATATTGTCATTCCCACTGAATCACAGCCTATAGCCCACATCTCAGAATCTTCTATCACCCACCCTGAGATGGTGAGTTACTTTCAGGAGACATTAGCAAGCCTCCATTTTCCAAACATTGCTCTTATACAATTCTGCCCATAGACAGAGAAATCTCTCCCCAATGGCTCCTTCAGTCCTCTTGGCTGCCATTTCTCTGGTGGTGGATTTATCTAAGACTTGGTATAAATCATTAATTAATCACTGATAACTCTTGTTTTCAATAGAAACAGTAATAACAAGCCTGCTGGACCAGTTTCCTGAGTTCCTTAGGCCAAAGCGTCTTTATCTGACAGCTGGTCTTTGTTTGTTATTTTATTTCCTTGGCCTTCTGTTTGTAACACAGGTAAGTTGTAGCTTAGTTATTTGCTATGTTTCCACATGAGCAATCAACCCTCTCTAGACAAGGATACTCAGTAAAATGAGACACTGTTTCATAAATCACAAAGAATTAAGTTCAGTCTAAATAAGCTCCCAGCATTTAGAACCCCACTGCTGGTTTGGTTTTGGACCAGGGGTGGTGATAAAAATGGATAATTGGCAGTCCAGAATAAGAAGAATGAACTGGAGGAGAGCTGACTTCAATGGGCAAAGAATGGAGCTGAGCCAGAGAGACAGGAACAAAATTATGGTGGGAAAAACAGTCACTGAACAAAGGGCTATGTTTAAAATAGACATGATTCAGGTACAATCAAGGTATGTTCTCTCAAAAAGCAAAAGGAGAACAAACAAATGCAGAGCTCTGAGGATGAACAAAGGAGATAGAATACAAAATGAAGAAGAAAAAGTGAGGTTATGATGAGTGTCAAGACAAAAACTTCAAGCAGAACACTAAGGTTCAAAGGGGAAGTGAAAAGCATATTGGAGAAGTGAAGGGGGTTTAATAAGAAGATTAAGGTCAGAGGTAAAGCCACCATGGGCCTCCTGGGCCACAGAGAGGCGACGAGTGATGGTTTAATGTGAGAATCACCACACCTCAGGGAAGGGGAGAGGTTGATACTTCATGGTATCTTCAGCTGGTGCAGGAATTGAAACACACCTCTGACATCTCTCAGCATTTCAAGACAGCTGTCCAGCCAACTGTATTAACTGATGAGAAAGCACTGTCAGCCATACATATCAAGGAATTCCAAAGTCTTCTATAGGCACATTAATAGCAAAATGAGGAGTTGAGTCAATTAGGGTAAAAAAGGTGGTTTACACAGTGAATCATAGAATCCTATAGTACAGAAGAGGACCTTTGGCCCTCAAGTCTGTACAACCAAAATTATATTAATTCTACATTAATCTCACTTTCCAGCACTTGGCCCACAAGTTGAAATATAGGACATATGGAGACAAGAGACATGACTAAGGCGTTAACTGAATACCTTGCATCTGTCTTTACCAAGGAGATGGAAGCGACACCAGTTATAGTAATGGAGGAGGAAGCTCTATCACGATAAAGATCAATATTCACCAGGAAGAAGTTTTGAGTAGGCAATCAATATTTAAATTGACAAGGTCCAGAAGCAGGTGTCATGCATCCAAGAACATTTAGGGAAGCAAATGTAGAAATTAAAGCACCACTGACCATAATTTTCCAGCCTTCCCTAAACTCAGGGGAGGTGCTGACTGGTTAGACAATTGCAGACGTTACGCCTTTATTTGTAAAAAAAACCTATGAAGGTAAGCCCAGCAATGACAGACAATTCAGTTTAACTTCAGTGGTGGATAAAAATCTGGAAACAAATATTAATGACAGAATCAGTTGAGGCATAGATAAATATGTGGGTTAATTCGGAACAGTCAGCGTGGATTTCTAAAAGGCAAATCATGGCTGACAATTCTTGAAGAGGTAATAGAAAGGATCGATGAGGGTAATGTCATTGATGTGGTGTACATGAACTTTCAAAACTCACTTTAAGCAATGTTACACAGCAGACTTATGAAGAAAGTTATAGCTCATGGTATAAAGGAGATAATAGCAGTCTGGATACAAAATTGGCTGAGTGAAAGAAAATGGAGAATAGTGATCACCAAATATTTTTTGGGTTGTAGGAAGGCTTGTAATGGAGTTCTCCAGAGATCGGGATTGGAACAAAAACAGAAATTGCTGGTGAAACCCAGAAAGTCTGACAGCATCTGTAGGGAGAAAGCAGAGTTAATGTTTCAAGTCCAGTGACTCATCATCGAGAAATGGTAACTCCACTTTCTCACCAGAGATGTACCGTAGCTGCTAGGTTTCACCAGCAATTTCTGTTTGTGTTTTTGATTCAGATGTCCAACATCCATAGTTCCTTGTTTTACATCAGTCGTGGGAGCCCTGCTTTTCCTGCTTTATTTGCAGGGTATAGACCTTGTCTTGTAAGGCACAGTTTCAAAGTTTGGAGATGACATGAACCTTGGAAGGATTGTAAACTCTAAGCAAGAGAGTTGAAAAGTCCACAAGTTCACAGACATGTTGGTGGAGTGAGCAGGTAGCTTCCAGGTAAAGCTCAATGCAAGAAGTTTGAGACGATCCATTTTGGGGAGAGAAAACATTTGTAACGTCAGGGGTGCAGTACTTAAGAAGTGCAGGAGGGGTCTGGGCAGATTTTCACAGATCATTGAAGATAGCAAGACATGTAGAGAGAGCAGTTAATAAAGCATATGGTATCCTGGGCTTTAATAATAGAGTTATTAGGGTATAATAGCAAGAAGGTTATGTTGAACTTGTATAAGAAATTTGTTAATCCTCACCAGGTGTGCTGAGCACTGTTGTGAATGCTACAATATTGGAAGGATGTGAACACTTTGGAAGAATGCAGAAGAGATCGACAAAAATGATTCCAAAATGAGAAACTTAATGTATGAGAATACATTGGACAGATTGGGTCATTCTCCTTAGAGAGGAGAGGAGGGGTCAAGAGAAGATGTGACAGACATTGCCAAACTCATATGAGGTCTGAATAGAGTAGATAGGGAGAAACTGTTCCCCTTTGTGAAAGGATCGAGAATGAGATGGCTCAGATTTAAAGCGATTTGCAAATGTAATGACGAAGATCTTTTTCACATTCAGGTCTGGAGTGCACAGCTTTGAAATGTGATGGTGAGTCAATTGAGGTATTGGTGATTATTTAATTGGAAAAAGGGTGTGAGGAAGGGGTGTGTTGCAGGAGTCATAATGCTTGCTGGGAAGCAGTGTGGACATAATGGGCTGAATGGCCACCTTCTGTACTGTAACAATCTATGATTCTGTGACTCTTTCTCTTGTTTGTTTGTGGAATGTGAGTATTGCTGGCTAAGAAGACAGTCAACAGGATGTGATTTATCCATTCCCTGCAGCCTTACAGTGCAGTGGGCAGGATAAATTTCCTAATAATGGGGCTCATGCCAATCACCAGCAGGAAGAGGTGCCATCCTTAGCAAGAGTATCCGATTGACCAGCCATTCCACCAGTGTCAGCAGTGCCACAAGCTCAGTGGTGGGCACTGCTGGTACTGCAGGCAAGGCCACATGTGGGACCAAGGAAGCTATAAATCCTGGATATTGGGTCGAGGAAGGTTTGTAAATCTTTGGTTGGGATGGATTTTGCAGAGCAGTTGAGCATGATGCTATGTGTAATTGGAGTGCCCCCAAGTTGCCCCCTGAAAACAACACCCTCCCTTCTTTCCTTCCCATCATTTTATGCATGTCTTTATAAACAAAATGTGGATTCCCACCGACTTGCTTTGCAAAATCCATTTCCGACTCTCCACCCTCAGTACCCTTGTCCCTTGATGAAGATTTCCAATTCCTTCCTGAAGGATCATCGTTGAGCTGAAATGTTAATCTTATTCATCTCCCTGTTGAATCTGTCTGCCCTGTTGAATAATTCTAGAATTTCCCGATTTCCATCTCAACCTTCCAGCACCTGAAATTCTTTGCTTTGTAAATCAACTTTCTTTTCTGCCAGGTGCCTGCTTTAGCTTGGTTGTGGGGAATGCAGTTTTGGAAAGTGCTCTTGCAGGACACTTGCCAAAGTGGTGAATGTTGAAGGTGTTCCTTGGTGAGTCAATTAAACAGGCTGCGTTCTCTTGGGTTGTGTCATGCTTTCTGTGTTTCACAAATTCCATAAGCCTCATCAATTGGATCACAAAACTGTAGAATAGAAATCAGAAGGAATGGTCATCAAACTTTACAGCACTGTGGTCAGACCTTACCTTAACTACTGCGTCCAGTTCTTCCCAACAAGACAGACAGACACATGGATACTGGAGACTGTAATGCTAGGAGCCACAAGACTGACCCCGAGAATTGGGGTTTTGAGTTATGAGGAAAGATTCAAGAAATTGTACTTTTCAGGCTGCAGACCAGTTCATTTTGAGAGGTGATCTTATGCGGTTATAGAATGTGATTTTACTCAGAATATTAAATTTATGAGATTAGAGAGCTTGGTTTAAAATGAGGAAAAGCAATTTGAGAATTTATGTCTGGAATTCTGCAACACATGAAGAATGATTGATACACAGCACTAATTTCTGCATTGAGCAGTGGAGGCTAAAATCTAGAAATCATTGATGAAGCAATCAGATGTTGCAATATCAGGGTGTTCACCAATTATTAACGTCTGTATGAAGATGGAGTGATGACCTTCCTCATCCAGGATAAAGCTGTGGTCTCTATATTTATTGCTGCCTTTAATTCCCACGATCGCAGTAATAAAAAGAAAATATTTTGACTAATGTTGCAGATTTAATTTAATAAAGACGATTGCAATTTGAGCAGAGGGAAAGTTGATGAGGAATATGTGTCATCTGAGAATGTAGTAGAGGTCATGGGAAGGGGAGATATCTAGAGGACTTTTGTGAACATTTCATAAATATCATTAGTACAATGTTCCCAGGAAGTTAAAATAAAATATTGAAAGGCATGGAAAGATCATAATATATAAATCCAGAGAGGTGTTGCACCTGACCGAGATCACATCTGGACAGAATCATAGACTCTCTGCAGTGTGGAAATATCATTTAGCCCATCAAGTCTGCATTGATCCTCTGAAGAGCTGCGCACCCAGAACCATCCTCTACACTACAACCCTGCGTTCCCCATGGTTAATCCGCCTAGCCTTTGCATCCCTGGACACTATGAACAATTTAGCATGGCCAATCCACCTAATCCACATATCTTTGGACTGTGGGAGGAAACCAGAGCACCTGGAGTAAACCCACACAGACATGGGGAGAACTTATAAACTCCACACAGATAGTCACCCAAGGGTGGAATCAGACTTGCATTCCTGGCATTGTGAGGCAGCACTGCTAACCACTGAGCCACCGTGCTGCTACATGCAAAATTGATTGTTTATTTCAAAAAAGAAAAATGGAACACAACTAATTCCAGCCCTTCAAGGAATGAGAATAAATCGAGCAAACAGGGTATTTTGCGGTTGAGAAAAGATAAATTCTTAAATCCTTTTAATGTCTGTTTTAAAGATTTGAATGTTATGTTTTTTTTCCATTTAATGCTTTCTAATTTTCCATTACATTTAATGGATTATTTCTGTACTGGATGGATTCTCATTGTAGTTGCTCTGTTGGAACTCATTGGTCTCAGCTGGATCTATGGTGGGTATGACTGGGAAAAAAAATAATTACAATTGAAATGTATTTATGAGAATACTTTCACCTCTTCAAAGATAACACTACAAAATCTACACTGGATATTGTGCAGATAACTATAGGGTTTGAACAGTTAGTGAGGATTTAGACTTGAGTCAAATGAATAATGACAGAGGCAAAAGTTTAGGATTATAAAATTCATGAACTAATTTTATTGAACTATGTTTCAAAATCACAAGGCTATGATACGGATTTAACAGGTGAACAACATCATGCATGTCCCACAGTGAAAAGCAAAATTTAGAAACTAATTGACTTGCTATTCAATCATGCCCTCACTTGATAACTACCCCACAGCAACTGAATCCTTCCAATCCAATTAACCTGTGGCATACTTGCCTTCATTGGAAGTGGCATTGATTGTAAGGGTAGGCAAATTATGCTGCAGCTTTATGGAACTTTAGTTAAGTCACACTTGGTGTATTACATACAGTTCTGGTCACCACAGTAGCAGATGGATGTGGATGCTTAGGAAACGTTTACCAGGATGTTGCAGGGTATGGGGATTTTAGCTATGAAGAACATTTAGACAGACTGGGTTTGTTTTCATTGGAATATGAAAGGTTGAGGAGTGACTTGATAGAAGTTTAGAAGATTGTGATGGCATGGATTGAGTGGAAGGTAAGAGGTTTTTTTCCCAGGGTGGAGGGATCAATTACTAGGGGACACACTTTCAAGGTGTGGGGGGATGTTTCGAAGTGATCTACAAGGCATGTTATTCACACAAAGGGTGGTGAGTGCCTGGAACACGCCTGCTAGAGGAGATGGTGGAAGTAGACACAATAGCAGCATTCAAGAAGCACCTGGACAAATACATGAATAGGAAGGGAATAGAGGGATACAGATCCTGTTCGTGAGGACAGTTTTATTATGGAAGAGCAAAATGTGTAAGCGCAGGCTTAGAGGGCCGATAGGCCTATTTCTATACACTTGTGTTCTTTGTCCATTCTGACTGTTTCAAAACCCCCAAATATTCCCTTCCACCTTCATAACAGAAGCATCACATTGGTAGATTCGTAACATTGTTTCAAGACTTCTCACTTCCCTGACCACAATGATGATTCTACAGAATCAGGAGATTCCCTTAATGCGATTGTTCCTGTGAGTGTCTTGATCATCATAGAGATTAGGAACATTAATATGCTTCCTGATCCTTTATCTTGGGACACAGGAATAAGAGTAAGCCATTCAGTCCATCAAACCTGTTCCCCTATTTAATACCATCATGGTCAGTCAACACTCCAATGTCTTTTATCTGTGCTATCCATATCCATTCATTCCATTGGACAAGTTTCTTGATCATTTTCTTGCCCTTATGGTGCCCTAAGAATACAGCCAAGGGAATACTATTTACTGATTACCTGTTTACAGGAATTAACATTAGCCATTGTTTCCACTCCCTTAACTATTGTTCACACAAAGATCAGGCTCATCAATTCTAAAATGATGAATGCAATTTCTTAGCCGACATTTTACATTTCCAGATTTTGGGAGACCATTGGCTGGAAGCTGTACACCAGGATCAGGCAGATGTCCCAACACACTGGCTATATGGGAATTGCCTGGGAATGTACGATACTCATGGAAATACCCAGTGTCAAAAATCCTCTGAATAAGTTCCAACTCTGAGTTAGAGACAGAGACTTCAGAAAGTTCTGACTGACTTATAATTACCCAGGAAATGTTAGAAGGATTAAAATCTGCTCTCATTATAAAAATGACTCCCTCAATCATTCACGTTGACCTGACAATGAATAACATTAACAGTCTCCCACCAAGTCATTCACCTGTGACATCACTTCCCATGGGCATGTGACCACCCACCACTCTCTATTCCAGACAACACACACCTCTCATCTCCACTATCAAACACCCCCAACTCCATACCTGACCAGATCCAAATCTTCCACAACCCTGCTCCACAACCAACATGACTTCACCACATCATCAATCCCCACTCATTGGCACCTTTGGCCTCAACCTGCCACCTCACTTCATCTCCCATTCACCTTGAACACTTGTCTTCTCGAAACAGTGTGAGAGTTCCTTCAAGACCTTTAAATCTTGGAGTACAGATAATCGATTTGGTGATAGGGAACACTCTGTTCATCCAATTTGAAATCTTCAGCAATCCTTTCTCTGTTTAACCTGTTCATCAATGCCACCTGTACAAGATGAACTTCAACAGAAAACAAGCTGCCCTGAAGACAGGACAGCGCGAGTGATGGTGTCTCTCTGCTTCCTTGCCATTCACAGGGATAAACAGATTCATCAAGGACATTGAGATGATGATTGGGAAAAGGAATTGGCTTTTCTGGCTCTGGTGGAGAGCTTGTTGGATTCTGATCTCTCCGTGCATTTTAACCGTAAGGAGATGTTACATCTTTGAGTGATTTAAGCTGAATGTAAAAATGTACAGTAAGTCCCTTTCATCATGTTACTGATTTTACTTTCTGTGTTTATTTCATTCAGGCAATCTTAGTCTGGTCCTTAACAACATTTTCCCTTCCAACATATGGACCAGTTGAATACTCTGTCTGGTCAATAGCGCTGGGCTGGTGTATGATCATCTTCTGTATTATGTGGGTACCCATAATAGCCGTGGTGAGAGTTGTCCAAGCTGAGGGCCCCACCTTGTGGCAGGTGAGGAAATGTTTGAAAGATCAGGAAACAGTTTCTGTGACAGCCTCTCAGACTCCTACTTTACAGCAACTTTTAGTAATACAGTGCCTCTACTGCTATATTATATCCCACTGTACTCCCAAGAAGTGTCATAAAGTAAAATCTTACACCAAACCTCACGACAAATTACACAGTAGAAGAACAGAAGCTTGGCTGAACCAGTCGGTGTGAAGATATGTTGAGAAGGAGAAAAGAGAAATAGAGAGGTGGAGATATATGGAGCAATTCCAAAGTTTAGAGCTTTGACTGCTAGAGACAGACTTAGAGGCATGTAGATCTCTCAAAACTTGTTGGATTTGAGGTGATTACAGAGGGAAAGTCCTGGGTATTCATGGAAAAGTGGGCCAGGTCTATGCCGAGTCCAAACCAATCCAGAGTCATTTAAAGATGGCAATGGGTTCTGATTCCAGTCGTCAGCCCCCTTCCAGGCGTGGCCAGTTATTGCTGGTCTAGAGTAAGTGCACAGTTAACAATCCCTCACCACTACATTCCCAAGCTGACAGGTTCCAAGAAGCAAGAATCTTCAAGCAATCCTCAACTTTTAATGAAGATGGGGCAGCTTCACCATGGCCCTGGTTCACAGCCTCTCACAGGCTTTAGACATTAATCTGGATTTGAGAATTTTTGTGAAAGGTGAGAACAAAACCTCTTATCTATGTCTATTCTGTGTGCCCATGCCCACTGAATGTTAACCCATGCTCGTTCACCCAGTTGGTATTCAAAACAAGATTTGTGAATGGGTATTTGCTTTAGTCAGCAGCTGCATAGTTGCCTCTGTGTTTCTAAAGGTCATTGATTATATGGTTTAGTCAGTAAGTTTGGTTGTCTATTTCAGAACAGTCTTTTGGGGCTTCTCTTTAACTCACAGTAGCCTTGTTGGAAATGTATTACCACAATGTCATCAATGCACAATGTGTCTCGAGGATGTGTGATCAGGGTTTTGTTAAAAAAAACACTGACTAATTAGTGTCGTGTTCTCAATAAAATGATAATCTTTTAGATGTAGTAGCTACTTCATAAAATTAGAATAAATTGATTACTTGGTAACGCTGTTTAAATTGAAAAACTGTTCCTGCAATAGAGCATTTTTAAAAATTTCAGTTCGATTTAATTTCAAGATTATTTGGATATAATACGTGTCTCCAGATTTCATTGCAAATGAATATCACAATTCAGTCAGTTTAGACATGGGAGTCTGATCTCTGTAATAAACACACAGATTGAACATGTTTCGCTACAATATGACCTGCTAAGTATTAGAACAAACTGCAATATAATATGATTAGGAACAGCTTTCTTTTACAGTGGAATTAATTGGTGGATTAATATTGTGTAGGAATTGTTAAATATTTCACTTCTGTTTTCATAGAAAATTTCTGCTGCATGTACAGCAGCTCCTGAATGGGGCCCACACCTGGAACAACACAGAGGGGAAAGATACAGGAAGAAGCCTGACTCTACAGAAGCCCTGACTCATGTGCAATGTCTTGTCACTCCTGAGATTTGAGGAATTTTGAGAAAATGTTTTGTTCAATTGGCCAAAAAAGACCCTGATAAATGCTTTTTCTTGTTTATACCCCCTGTAATTGCAATGGGAGTTTTTCAGAACTGTTTTCAGCTCCACCAAGAGCCAGGTATCACCTTGGTTTAAGTTTTCTTTGAGCCTTTTTGCCTCTTAAGCAGTTCCTTCAGGTTGAGGATGGTAAGGTTGATTGGTAAATCCAATGCGTGATCTGTAGACTCAGCCTCATGCGGTTTAGGTGGGCTGTTTGAGGCTGTGTGCACTCCTTCTGATGCTTTAATTTCATTTCAGCACATTCTGCATTGATTGTCTTGATCTGTTTAGTGTCCTCTCAGATAAGGCTTCACCATTTTGGATGTTCACAAACTAGATACTCCTATGAGACAACAGAGGTCTTTTATCTCCTCAGGGAATGCTTTGAGGACATGCTTCAGTGTTTCTGCTGTCCTCATGGGAGTCTCCTGCAGTGACTGAGACTGAGTAGAACAGTTATGGGGAAGTTTGGTATCAGGCATGTGAAAGCTATGGCCTGCTCAGTGCAACTGATATGAAGTAATTCTTGGCAGGTTTGCTTTGGCAAAGGCACTGCTGTTGGACCTTTCTTGACATTGAATGTGGAGGAATTTGCAACATTACCGCTGCCAGTACTTTTGAGCTGGTTTCTGCCAGTTTTCCAACTCTCTAAAGCATATAGGAGCACAGAGTTGCTACTATCCAGCAGGACCTCAGGTTGCTAGTGTTTTAGATTAATTAACATTTGATTTTTTGTGTCATGAAACTTCAATCATGCTCCTGCTTCAGCCCTTGGGTGCTAATTAATACCCAAGGATTCCAACCATTATATATTGTGGACAGGAGTTCCAACTCCCACCTACAGTCTGCAATGGCTGGGTTTCCTTCTATTAACCACAGGATGTGTTAAGAATTTCACTGGGGATCCTGCTCCACATGGATTTTTATCACTAGCACTGACTGAAAACATTGTCTGACCATGTGTGATGCTGATGGTAGTGTCCCTGCTGGCACAGTTCAGTCGTGACTTGTTGATTGGTCCCATCTCTCCACAAGGACACATGTTTAAATCCTTCAATCTCATCTGATCAATCCAGAAACTGGGGAAGTCCTTTCTTTGCTGTTAGTGAATACTTGCTTCACTGTTGGCAAACCACCAAAAACTATTAACAATGTTTCACAGTGATAAAACCAGTTAACTCAATGCCCTCAGTTGGTTAAGTTTTTGGAAAATTAGTGAAGGTTGTCAAGAAGGTACAGGGCTCGACCCGACCCCACTCTCTAGACAAGCCAGAGGCAAGTTAGGACATGGCAAAGATCAGAGCAACTCACCCTCTGACCAGACAAAGAGAGAGACAGAGGGAATCAACCCATGAAGAGAGAGGAAAATGCGGGAAAAGAATTAGATGAACCAGTGAAAGTTATGAGTATCCGGTAGGTATTTAAGTTTCTCAAAGAATTGGGTAGTTAGAAATAAAGTTGTTAAAACTTAGAATTGTAAAGTTTAGTTCTTAATCTGTGTTGTCTTCAAATAAAGTTGTGACAGTTATATTGACTGCTGGCTTGTGCTGTGTCATCTTTTCCCTGTTTCAAGAAGAGTTATCTGGGTAAACTCATTTCACGTGTACTGGTTGACTGAGTCTGCAGGGTCCTAGACACCGTGAATCAGACAACATTCACCATGTCAAACCAAAAATGAGAAAAATAAAAGAAAAATAATAATGGTCTCAATGACTGAACAGAGAACAGTGACAGCATTAAGAGAGTAACTGCAAGTGCAAACCTTTTATGCCAGAGTTTCACATTTCATGAGTCATGTAACTCCAGAAAGGTATATTCTGGCCTGAATCTATAGCATAATGCAAGAATGAAAATGTGTCTCAGGAAGAACTTTGTGTATGTCAGAATGGAGTTTTAATTCAGTTAAAAAACCTAGAAAATATAAGTATGATTTGTAATGACCTATTGATATTTCTAAATAATGATTTATAATGGTGACACCTTGATTCATTAACGTCTTTCTTGAACAGCAAAGACCCTTCCCCATCCCGGCTGTAATTTCTTCCAAAGTCTTCTGTTGGACAGAAGATACAAACACTTAAACAAATGTATCAAAAGATCCAATCAACAGCTTCTTCCCCACTGTTATTAGACTTCTGAATAGACCTCGCAAATTTCCAATTTAATACTAACCTTGTTCTTTGTGCACCTTTTCTGCAACTGTAACATAATATTCCACGCTCTGTTCTAGTACCCTTGTGCATTTTGTACAGTATGGCCTGCCTGTATTGCACGAAAAATAAAACTCTTTATTTTCCATTGAAAGGAGGGTACAGCTGCAGTATCAAATTTGTTTGCACATTTGCCATTATAAATATAACGATAAGATGACATAACATTACGAAGTGGTCAATTTGTAAGGATGCACAATAACATATGTATCTATAAAGATGGAAATAGAGTAAATGAAAACCTCATATGGACACACACACATACAAGTCTATAGGATGAATTTGCATTTGCAGAATTGTAATTGTATCTAAACAAACAAATATTACTCAGTGAAGAACCCTTATGTCTCTGACACATAACATGGTTCATTCAAACATCATTCCAGAGTCATGAACATGTAATCCAGGATGACCCTTCAATGCAGGACTGAAGGCATCTTCAAAAATGGGACTAGTGTCTTCAAGGACCCATTTGTCAGGTGGATCTAAATGTTTCCCCTTTGCACTATTTTGAGACAGTGCAGGAAAGCTGTTTCCAGTGACCCCCAGGTAATGTTTATCCACAAATATCAATATTATCTCTTCGCTAACTCATTGCTATTTATTGGAGCTTGTTGTTCTCAAATTGACTGCTACACTTCCTCACATTACAACATTTAATACATTTCAAAGCAACCGTATTCACATTAATACATTTGACAAGTTTTGGTTTGAACCTCTGACTCAAGAAGAAAATTAAACAAAATTACTTGTTTAAACTGTTACTAAGCATGAGTTATTCAACAAACACCAACCTTTAACATGGGCACAGCTTTTCACACTCCAACAGCTCCGAGGCTGGCAAACTGGCCAAAGGAACATTCCAGTAAAAACAATGGTGTCCCAACAAGAGCCAGCATGAGTGTGCAGGGAATAAGGAATGCACCTGGAAAATATAGGAAAGGATTTTAATGGAAGATACAATCATCTGTTCAAGCTGAATCTCCTCCTTTCCACTAGGTAGGTTCCATTGAAATTATGCCTCTTTGAAAGTCTGACCTGGGTTCAGATTTCTTGTGTGGACCAAAATCTAAGATTGTCACTATATATCTCAGGACTGAACTGACTCAGCTTCCAATACATCAGTCTGGAAAATCTCACATTTGGCATTGGAGTGGATTGTCACAGAAAATCTTGGCCCTATTTTAGAGAAATACCTGTTGTACTTCAGTCCTGAGGGAAGGTAAATAAATAAAGTAATTAGTGAGGAGATATTGGTAAGCGAGTTGGTAAGGGACTAGGGTGTTAGTTAGATGAGGGAGTTGTGATGTAACTGAGGAGTGAGCGGGTGGTTCTCAGCAGACTAAGGGGGTAACACAGCAGGTTGTTGATTGAGGGGAATGTGACAGATGGGAAAGGGGGTTTAGTGAGTCAGTGGATTGTGGGCATAGGTATTAGATGTTCACAGAGAGAGAATGGGTCAGCTATCCAGTGGGCACAGGTCAATTGTTGTATGTTATTGACTAACCAGAGACTGGTAGCTCATGGTTATGCCAAATATCCATTGATGTATCTGCCGGTCTATCAATCCATTGATCCATGTGTCCTTTCATCTCTGAAACTATCATTCCATCTCTCCCGATACAGCAATTCAAGGTGCTCATTCCCAATTCATTACCTATGATTGCTGTCTGATTTTGGAGTACAAATGTATGTTAATATACAGGAGATGATGAGTCTTTGATGCAGCTGCTAAAGTTAGAGTTAATTACAAAAATATTCTCATGTTTTCTTTCTCCTGGAATTAGAATATTTTTGCTTCCTTCCAAAATTGTGTTACAACACTTTTATGCATTCGTTCTTCATATGAACATCATTTTTCATGACATCCTGATCTCAAGGCCTCATGCTGTTAGAACACAGCCTTCATTGACCTAGGGTTCTGGGGGTTTGAAGAGCACTTGAAATAAGCAAGTTATAATGTAACTCTGAGTTCCAGAGGCTGACTGAGAAGACCAGTAACTGAGGATTTCAGATACGGTGCTGTAAATATACCTGACGTAGATATTGCAAGCATTTCAAACAATAACACATTAAAGGATATTCAAAATTCATAGATTAACAGTTCTACACAACTGCCAGGGCTCAGATGTTTCATTTTGAAAGCCATCTATTAGATGAATCTTGTTGTTTCCCCTGATTCGAACCCAAACTCCAAAACACTATACAGCTCAAAACCCACGGGATTGAATTCATCATAACCAAATTCTGAATGAAATGAAACATTTCCCTTTTCTTGTTGACTTGAATGTTCTTTCTAAAGAAATGAAATAATTCACTAAATTTTACTTTTCTCCAGATGCATTTAGGATCCATTACAATTCCTCCTCCGTTTCTGTAAACCAGGTATGGGAATCTCCAGACATTGCTCAGACCCACAGCGTAACCAATCACTAAGAGCAGGCAATCAGTCTCTGAGGACCAGTTGCCTCACTCCACATTCTCATCACCTTCAGCCACACTTTCATCAGTAATAATCTGAGGGAAAGAAAGGAAATGGTCAGTTCAGAAATGAGCATTTCACAGGCTAAAACTCATGATAAAAGTGCAATTCTCTATAAGAATATTCGATAAATGAGCAGAAATAGGCCATTCAACCCATCAGGTCTGCTCTGCCATTCCATCATGGCTGTTATGTTTCTCAATCCTATTCTTCTACTTTCACCTGGTAACCGATGATCCCTTTACTAATCAAGAACCCTATCTTTCCCCTACTGTACACTGGTGTTTTCTGCTTAGCAGCAGTTTGATGGAAACACACTCAGACTCTGAAGAGAGACTTTGCAGTTCACAACAATGAAAATCTCAAAACTCATAGTTATCTCTCAGAGTTTTACGTGGCTTGAATGTCAAGTTTTGAGAAAATACTCACCCTGTCCTTTGGAGGATGTGTTTGGTGGTCATTCTGTTGGATCCTAAATATAATCTATTGACTTTGTTTCATTTTTGGAGAAGGAAGAATGATTCTTCCACTTGCTCAGGTATTGGATGGAAGCCTCAAGGAGGGCACCTTTGTCTGAAGCTCCCTAATGTTTGTGACTGGAATTAAGGCTGATGCAGCTTCTCCATTGATGGTGACTCTTCCACAATCAGAAGCCAGTCCCTTAGACTGTCTGAAAGGGGTGTGGCTCGAAAGTTCTCAGCTAGTTCTTGATGAAGATCCCCGAATATTTCTCCTGTTTATTGGTCAATTTCCATATTAAACATTTCTAATGCAGCATATCTTTCAGAACACTCCAGGTCAAGTGCGGCTATTTTGCATGGACAGGTTTGAGTGCTGCAATCGTTCTGAAGGGAACGGGACAAAATGAATTTACTCCAAGTGGGAGCTCAGGCAAAGCAGAAAGTTGTTTGAACTTACTTGTTTAAAAATGGGACAGTCCATGCCAATACCAGAAAACTAAAGATGCTAATGTTCATTTCACATGTAACATGTATTTGCAATATTTGGATGTGCCCAGTGACATTGAGAGAGAGAGAGTGGGACTGATGTAGTGATATTGTCACTGGATTAGTAATCCAGAACATTAGGTTAACCATGTGGGTCAAGAGTTTAAATCTAAGCAGGGCATTTGGAAACATATAAATTCAATAAAATGAGAAATTAAAAATCTGGTCTAATAGTGAATATGTAACCACTGGTGATTGTCATTAAAATGCATTTGGTTTACTAATGTCCTTCACGAAAGGACATAATTGATTCTTACCTATTTTGAGAGCAAACAAAACATCCGACATCAACCTAAGCACCAGACAGGACAAACACAGCCTTGCCGACACTGTGATGTCCTCCTTATTTACATCTGGGGACTTGTTGCTTAATCGGAATAGCCTCTCCTATCTCTGCATCATGCACCATTAGGCTAATACTTCCCAGGTTATTTCCTCATATCTCCCCATGTGATAGTAATGCTCTTTCAGGTAATTTCAATTTTTCTCAGGAAGATAACCCAATCATTTATCCCAATTTTTGACAACTTCCTCATTGTCCCATTTAATTTGAGGAATGTCCAATTCAGAAGCCTCTGAACTTGGCTCTTCCTTCTGTGCTGTAATCATTAACACCTTCTCTTGCTTTCCTTCCCTGTCAAAATATCTTTTGAGTATCCCACAAGACACACTCTGTGAGATTTCTTCCAGTCTGGGGTCCATATCAAGTAGTTTACCTCACTCAATGTCCTTTCGATTTTATAAGATCCACTAAATCCTGCTTTTAAAGGTTCACCTATTACTGGAAGTACCACTAATACCTTATCCCTGATAGCAAAATAGCGATATTTTGATTTCTTATTCCACTTGCTGAGTCATTGTGAGCTGTGGTACTTTTAAATGCTGTCGAGTCAACTCCCTAGCTCAATTTAATCATTCTCTAAAATTTGACACATAGTCCAAATGGGTGGTCTCTGAATTCTGACATATTAATTTCTCCTTAATCAATTTTAGTGGTCCTCTCACTTCATGTCCAAAAACTAATTCAAATAGACTGAATTAGGTGGATTCATTTGGTATATCTCTGATCATAAAAAGAACAACCAAATTCCCTTATTCCAATCATCTGGATAATCCTGACTATAAGCCCTCAACATGGTCTTTAGTGTTCAATGCCATCTTTCTAACGCTTCCTGCGATTCTGGATGGTACGCAGTAGATTTCAATTTTTTATGTCTAAACTGTCCATAACTTCCTTAAATAGTTTGGATGTGAAGTTTGACCCTTGATTTGACTGTATCTCTGTTGGTAGTCTGTATCTAGTGAAAACTTTGAGTAATTCCTCTACAATCCTTTTAGCTGTGATATTGTGTAATGGAACAGCCTCTTGAAATCTTGTCGATGTATACATTATTGTTAACAAATACTGGTTCCCACTTTTTGTTTGTGGTAGGGGACCTACTCAATCAATTAAGACTCTGGTAAAAAGTTCCTCAAAATCTGGAATAGGTATTAAAGTTACAGGTTTTATTACCATCGGTGGTTTTCCAATCACTTGACATGCATGAAACAGCTGGCAAAATTCAACTACATTCTTGTGCAGTCCAGTAAAAATGTCTTTGTATTTTAGCTTGTGTTTTCCTCACTTCTAAATGGCCTCCAAGTGGTGATTCATGTGCCACCTGCAACATTTCCTTTCTATACCCCACTGGCAATACAATTTGATGAATCTCTGCCCGTTTCTCATCTGCTTGAATATGTGATGGTCTCTTTTTCCTAATTAAGACATCATTTTTCAGGTAATAGCACACAGGGATAAATTCAGACTCCTTCTCTGCATATGCCTTTTGATACAATTGCTTTAAGTTTTCATCTTTCTGCTGAACCTCAATGAGTTTTGCACAGGTAAAGATATTTGCATGATTATTTATTTATTCCTGTTTTATCTTAACTAACTGATTGAATACAGTCTCTGCTAATGCACTTCAGATTCCTTATCTGTACCCTTTGGTCTCTCCTCCTTCAACTGGTGACTCTGTGACCTCATTACTACACAAACAGGGAAGATTCCCAAGTAAGATTCTTGCAGTGCTTTAGTTGCTTGAGTATCCACAGGTCTTTCAACTACAGTAGGCAGCACACCTACCAGTGAATCAGCTGTATCATTCACAAGGACAAATTGTTTTCTTGGAACCAAGACTTTGTCCAGTACTCCTATACACATTCTCCACTCTTTTCTAGTCACTCTAGCATCATTTTACATAATTGAGCACTTTTTGTCTCACCATGAACTCTTGTTACCAGTAACTTTTCTGGCAATAGTCCTTCAGGAGTATATTCCTCCACATCCTTCAGCATCACAGACTGAGAGAATCCTGTGTCCCTTAATATTATAACCTCTTTACTTGCTACTCTAACATGAATAAACTTTACCTTTTCAGGTATATTTTTAAAGCAGATCTGGCATTTCTTCCTTAACCAACCTCTGATCAGCTTGTGCACTCTGATGCAGCTTTCTAGCTCCCACTGTTACCACTCCAACAACACTTCCAGGGTTATCCTGCTTTCCCACGCCTGGCTTTCCTGTGCTTTTCCTAGCCCACCAACACTGTGATTTCATGTGATCTACTTTATTGCAATAAAAACACTGGAGCTTTTACCTTCTTCGTCCCCTTCTGGGGTTTCCTTTTTACGCTGTGATAAGGTCTCCTTATGATCTTCACTGAGATCTATCTTACCCTTTCCACAGGAGGATTTCTCTTTTCCCCAACTTCTATCCCTCATGGATTGAAATTGATGCAGGAAGTCAGACCGTGATTTATGGACCAACTCATAATCATCAGCCACTTCAATTGCTAAGCTTGCCATTTTAACTCTCTGCTCTGCCAAATGAATTTGCACTATGTCAGGCAGTGAATTTTTAAACTCCTCCAAAATAATTGTCTCTCTAAGGGTATTGTAAGTTTGTTCTATTTTTAAAGCTCTTATCCACCTACCAAAATTACTTTGTTTAATTCTTTCAAACTCAATATAAGTTTGACCAGGGTCCCTCCTTAGATTCTTTAAACGTCTATAGGCTTTCTGGTACCAATTCATATGCGCTTAAGATTGATTCTTTTCCCTACTCATACTCCCCAGATACCTGCTCTGATAGCGATGTGAATTCCTCACTAGCTCAACCCACAAGTTTGGTTTGGATCAACAAAACCCACACACTGACTGGCCATTGCATTTGTTTAGATTCTTTTTCAAATGAAATGACAAGGGCTTCCACATTCTTCTCATTAAATTTAGGCCTTGTTTGAACATACTTAAACAGTTTCTCACTAGGCTTCTGACTACCACTCACTCTCTTCCTCACTAAACCTACCTTCAGCCTGCATCTCCATCCTTTTGTGCTGACTTCCCTTTTTAAGTGTCAATTTCTAAAGTTCAATCTCTTTGCTTTTTCTTCTGCTAGAGTTCTTCATTATCTTTCTTTCTCTGTGGCTAAAGCCCTTAATGTGTTTGCTTTTTCTCTCTCTTCTGATTTTAATTGTAATTCAAACTGTTTCATTTCTGCTGCCCTTTCCTTATCTCTCCCCTCTAACTCAAGCTGCTTCATTTACAATCGAATTCTTGCCATCTCTACAGATCCTGATAGTGTTTCCAGCAAATTTGAATACTGAGCTACTGCTGAATTCATCTCATCTTTCCTCACATTAGGAGGTAAATTCAACCCTAGCTTGTCTATTAATTCCTGCAGTTTGGTCTTATCTGCCTTTTGCAAAACCCCCGAGGTCACTTCTTCCACCTCCAGGACCTCCTTGGTGATTGAAAGAGCCATTGCCATCTGAACACGGTTTAAACCAACCAAATCAACACCCGAAATAAAAGACACTAGCAACTACCACTCGCTGTTTAAATCCCGCAAAAAGCCCCCAGTCTGTCATGGACTAGGTCTGACTGTAACTTTGCTATTTGTTTAATGAGGTGTACAGTGGATATTCCTGGAGTACATCAGCTTGGTCAACTGCCAGGTTTTAAAATTACAAAATTTATTTGCAAAATTATAAAATGAACTACAAGGAACAGAAAACAGAATACCCGATAACTTATCCTATCCAAACCCTACCTAATGATGCTGTTCTGAAAATTCTTGCAACAATCCCAGTACACAGATCCCTAAGCACAAACAGCAAACAATGGCACAGGCAGCATACAGTTCAAAATCAGAAGGGCAGAAGGACAGAGAGAAGGCTTCCAGTTTCCCCCATGACTCTACTCCCTCCCGTACTGAACTGAACAGCTAGAGAGCTGGCCACGTCCCCTTGACAAGACCAAGTTTTCAAAAGGTCTTTCAAGCTTTTGATCTGAAGCAGTATTTGTTTGGGGAAACAACAAGGCCCCAGTGAACCATTCAAAGTTCAGGCACGATGGAGCCTGGCCAATTATCCCCTCTCTAAAAAAAAACTCAAGGGCAAACTAACTTGTACCAGACCATTACTGTGACAATTGTTGGGGGCTTATAATCCAATCCAATCAAAGTGATCACCCCTTTCTTATTTTTAGTTCATCCATATAGCTAGACAATCACCCAGGAATATTCTGTCTAAGTACAAGTTGAATTCCCTAATCAAAAACATCATTCCCTCACCTCTCTTGTGCACCTTTTTATCCTTCCGATAGCATCAACATGCCAAGCATTAAGCTGCCAGTCATCATCCTCCCTCAGCCAAATTTCTGCAAAGGGTATGATATCCCAGTCCCATGTTCCTATCCATACCCTACGTACATCTGCCTTACCTGTCAGTCCTCTTGCGTTGAAATAAATGTGTTTAATTCATTGTTTTTCCTCATAGCCCGCCATGCTCTTGCCTGCCTTGTTTATTGAACTTTCTTCCTTTATCTTCTGTATCAGTTCTCAACCTTTTCTCTTTTCTCCTTGTTGCTCCCATCCCTGACCCCCATCACGGTTTAAGAAAATGCAGTCAGAGAGGAGAAGGGTATTATTAAGCAGGAGAGGGGTCAGAAGGGATTTACCAGGATGTGGCCAGGTATGGAAGGTTTGAGTTATAAAGAAAGGCTGAAATGTTTTTTCACTGGAGCGTAGGAGGTTGAGAGGTGACCTGATAGAGGTTTATAAAATAATGAGAGGTATAGATAGAGTTGATGGTAGTTGTCTTTTCCCTAAGATGGGGAATTTCAAGACTAGGGGGACATTTTTAAGGAGAAAGTGAGGACTGCAGATGCTGGAGATCAGAGCTGAAAATGTGTTGCTGGAAAAGCGCAGCAGGTCAGGCAGCATTCAAGGAGCAGGAGAGTCGATGTTTCGGGCAATTTTTAAGGTGAGCAGTGAGAAGAGAGAGATTTGAACAAGATATGAGGCAATGTTTTTACACCAAGAGGAGTTTGTGTGTGGACTTCCTGAGAAATGATGGATGTGGGTACAATTACAGCGTTTAAAAGATATTTTGATGGATACGTGAATAGGAAAGGTTTGGAGGGATATGAGCCAAGACCAGGCAGGTGAGACTAACTTAGTTTGGGATTATGTTCAGCATGGACAGGTTAAACCAAAGTGTTTCCATGCTGTATGAGTCTATGACTCTGACCAATCAGAAAGAGGCTGGCAAGAAGTCAGGAAAGCCCCAGAGTGCATTGCGATCCGGAACAGATTAGTGTTGGATCTCCACATTTATTTCTGGAGAAAGTGGGACGTACAAGTGTTCTGGTTTTCTGAAGGTATTGCTGAATGTGATGGTGGGATTTAAAACTAATTTTTGCAGGGGTCTGGGATACTAAATGGAGGTTAATGTACTGAAAAGTATTGAAGAACCCACCATTGCAATGCAGAAATTCGTGCAAATATATTCAAGTTAGTGCAGAATGGAGTGTGGCAAAGATGGATGGTATTTTTTAATGCAAGGAGTCTTGTGAGTAAGGCAGAGGAGTTGTGCGTGTTTATTAATGTATGAGGATCTAATATCATTGCTATCACAGAGATGGTTGTGGTTGAGGAAAGAACATGATTGTCAGCACAATATTCTGGGTTATAGAATCTTCAGGTGAGATAGGGGAGATGGGTGAGGGTGTAAAAGAGCTGGTGTCACCACATTGATCAGGGAGTCAGTTACTCCAGTAAGCAGGAATAATATCTTAAAAACAAACACAAACAATGCTGCAGAACACAGAAGGTCTGGCAGAATCAATAGAGAGATAAACAGAGTTAATTAGTTGAGTCCAGTACAGGGCTTCTTCAGAGTTGAAAGTTGTAGGAAAATGGGCCTTTATACTTTTGTCAGAGACAGAGGAGGGTGTAGGGGCCAGAGGACCAGTGCAAAAGACAGGGAGCAGCAGCAGCAAGAGAGAACAGCTCCTTCGGGTGATTGATGGCGGTTGCAGCTGCCATGGTGATCGGTCTTCCTGTGTTTTTTTTGTTTCTGCATGGGAGTCGGTTGGGGCAGGGCCCCATGCAGTCCCAGATCCTTGGCTGGCTCTGGCTCTAGCACTGAGGTCACAGATGAGGCCTGAGCCAGGATCCCGATGACTGGTGGCAGCTTCACAGGGAGAGCAGTAGGTAGGAGATCAGGCCCATGGCTCCAGCTCAGACATAGAGGCTTGTGGGAGACGTGGCAATGGCAGGGGTGGGTCCATAATTAAGAACTCAGAGCCCAATGACAAGACCCTGGAGCCCGTTACAAAGACCCTGGCTGATGTTAAGCAGTGAATGGAGGAGGAGCGGAGGGTATCAAGAAGAAGAGGGAAAGATGAACTCAAAAGCAGTAAATTTTGCATTAAACTCAGTCTTTCAAGATGACGCTGAATGTGGTGACACATTGCATTTTGCACAAGAGAATACACTTTTTGTTGTATTTTTATATGCAATCATCACTCTTCCAAACCCACTGGTGTTTGTGATTCAGCCAAAAGATCATGCACCTAGCAAAGCTTCTAATGATCCAGCCAGATGGCTAAGCTGATCAGTAAATAACATTTGAAAGCAATGGAAGTTTTTCAGTAATTAGCTCTGGATCTCACACTGAGAGAGCCCTATCTAATCATACAATTCAGAATATTGCTTTACCCTATCAATAACCTACTCCAATACAGATGAAGACTTTTTGAATATTAATGTGCTGCACTTTCAATTGGTGACTTGCTGATAGTCAGAGGCAACAGTGTAGGAACCATACTATTTAATAGTTACTTAACTTTTCCAACTATAGAACTATTACCTCACTTTAGTAAGCATAGTTATAATTTAGGCGATAACATTTCATGATGGAATGCTAAGAAAGCAATACAGATTTACTTCTCTCTTATAATCTTCTAACTTTAAACATTTGGTTAGAGGTGAGACTGCCAGATCAATGGACAAGCAATCATGTTTTTCCCAAATCCATGTACATTTCATCTTATATAGGGATTACAAAACTGCAGCCACACATTCAAAACTAATTAAAATTTCATTACGTAAAATGAACTCGGGTAGCAGGGGATGACAATTATATTTCTAATATGGGAGAAGACCCGTTCATTTTTAGAAGAAATCTTAGATAGCTTTTCTTTGGCTGAAGTTCAACTTGGTTTGGATTCACTTGGAAGCTATTCCTTTTAAAACCAGCGCTTTGCCCAAACCCTGAGGACAGGGAATGAATGCCCTTTGATCGTAACTGTTCTGAAAACAAATCATTTAACTCAATAGAAATGTTTAGTGTGGAAATTGAATGATTAGCTAAGTAGAGTTACACCTGTTATGAAACACAGTAAGAGGCTGACTTCTGACTCAACAAGAATAATCCATTCATGAGAAGTTGAAGGACTTTTGGCCAAAAGGAGTGTCCTCATTTTACTTCCAATTCTTGTGCAAGTGGAAGAATAGTTCATTGATGTCTGAAAATGGACCGAAGGCATTTATTTCGGTTCTTACTGAATGACAATCGGCCAAACCCTCCACAGGATACGGTGAGTATTTCAACAAAACAAAACAGTAAAAATCCATGTAAGACAATTTGAGATACTGTTGATTTGTAGATTTTGGTCATTGTGAATTGTAGACTCTCTGTGGACATCTGGCTGTTTCTAACCTGACAGACATTGCTGCTAAATAGAGAACTGCACCATTTTCCGATAGTTGTGGGAGTGGTGACTATACATTTCACTTGAGATCTAGTCTGAGAAAGATTAATGTCTGAGCTTGCCATTTCAATTCTTTCTCCCAGGATACCGCCAATGAACATGGTGCTGTGGGTGATGAGAATGTGGAACGGGGTAACTGGTCTTCGAAGACTGATTACCTGCTCTCAATGATTGGTAATGCAGTGGGTTTTGGGAATGTTTGGAGATTTCCTTACCTGGCTTACAAAAATGGAGGAGGTATGGTAGAGAAATTAAAAATATCGGAGAGTAAGAAAGGCAGAACTAAATGGATTGATTTGTTGACTTATCCTGAAAATTGTAGTTCAGTAAATAACAAATGTTTATTGCACTAAAAATGATATAGTAAATAATGCAGAGTTAAACAATTTCAATGTGAACTGGTAAGTTCAATCCCACAGCTAACAAGTTTGACTACTATTTTCTTATGAAGAGAGATATATGTCAAGGTAATAGTTTAAAATTAGCAATGTGATGCATCAAATATATGCTATTTATAAACCAAAGTAAATGGTTCATTTATTAATTTGCAATGTATTTTCAATTGATATTGTTTAGAATGCATGAGCCATCCACATCAGATATATTTACTGCACAATGTGTGAAATCCTTAGAATAGCAGGCTCCTCAGTCAGGCCCTGTGTTCAGGTTTGTACATTATCATCAAAACTGCTCAAATTAGGGCTCTTCACAACCCACACCATTGGATTGATGGAAACTGTAGCGGGTCCTTTTCCTGCTTTACTCCGCGCTGAGTCGGTATCTGACAGGGTGGCCACCTGCGCGTGTCTCGCACCAGCTGGTTCTAGGAACCGGGGAAATCCCACACTATGGGATTCCCTCTGGGGCGAGCGCTGAGTCAAAACTGCTGCAGGCTGCACAGCAAGTCTGACCCTTATATCACCCAGGTAACCCACTGCCACCAATACTCAGGCGATTCTCCCTTCCGTCAGTGGTTTAATGGCCACCCCATTGTCTACCCACTCGGGCAGTTTCCCCGGAAGAGAGAAAAGGACTGGGCTGTTTATGCCTGACCAGACCCAGTCCTGAGTGGACGGCTTCGAGGTGTCCCAGGAAAAACCCTAGATTCTTGACTCCGGAATTATGGCAAGGCCTTTTGAAACACTGTGACTTTACCAGAGGTCCGTGGTGAGGGTGCAATGGAGCAAACAAGACGCAGGGCGACAGTCCAACACCATTTTATTATCAACACCCACCAGAACCCGTAAGAAAGACAAACATTAGACACTATACAGTTTACTATGACTATGGGAACAAGATGCTAACGCACACAACGTAAGGCCTTACTTTACACAAGATAGCAATGCTTATAACTATGACAGTGGAGAACCCCCTTTCCCACAAAGCCTCAACCACTGATATGGTTCTCGGAAAACGCCACGCTTCTGGGTAAGAAACTTACAGCCAGGCTTGAAATTGAGTGCGAGAGTGAACAGCAGGCCTGTCCCAGCAGCCAGCGAAGAGAGAGGGAGAGAGAGATCTGTCCCAGCAGTCAGGAGAGCCCCCCCGAGAGAGCCCAGGTACCTCTGCAGTTATAGTCTGGAAATGCCCCCAGGGCACTGGCAATGTCCGATGTGTTTTACACCTCCCTACTGTGCAGGTGAAATGACCTCCGTGGCTGTGTCCATTGTTTCATAATCTCTCCGTTTGCTGACACGGAGGTGCTAATGGCTCTCTTCTGTTCTCCTGAGCCTAGCCCAGACATCGTGACTCCAGGCTTTGTTGGTTTATCAGGCCTGCATAGTGGCCACTTCCCCCCTCCAATACACGTAGGTGTCTGGCCGATTCCTGCCAGAACACCTTGGGGGCTGGGCTCTCTTTTGTACAGGCACAGAGAGCCTGCTGGGAAATCATGTCAAGCTTTCAGAAAAAGGTGGCTGCTCTGTCCATTTTAGCTGCTTTTCCCAGGTTCCACTGCTTGCTCCCCGCTTCTGTGTTGCCCGAAATTGCTACAATATTGCCCCTTCGATACATCCAGACTTGCTCAGACCGTATCGACATAGCAGAGAAGGGCAACACACTCATCTCATATCCCTTTTTTTTCCGTGACTGTAGTCCTTACCCATACACGTGGCGCTCGGTTCCCGAGACCTCCCCTTAATCTGAACTATACCCCTCCCCCAGTACCACAGAAAGGCGATATAAACGGATTATCCAGGATAACAAATACAAACATGGAAAGTTATTAAAAAAAAACAATTCAACCACGGGTCCCAAAAGATAGGGGTGACCATAACACACAATAAATAAAAACAAATACAATTGGAGGTTTTGCTGGGGCAGCTTCTCCTTTGGCCTGTCACAGTCTTCTCTTGTTTGTTTTCCTTCGCCAAAGGTTCCGATTCTTCCTCCACCGCTTCTGGCGGAGAGCCCTGCAGTGATGCAAAAACAGGTACAACAATACCCCGGCCTGTGCGACTACCAGCAGGGACGCTATACGGATCCAAGGCGGGATATCAATCCATGACCCCATATTCCACCAATCGGGACCTTTAATGTCCGCAATTTCCCCTGCTATTTCCCATGTCTTTTGTTCCAGGGCATAAAAGTGCTTCTGTGATAGTTTCACTGCCTCAAGTAAAACCGTTAAATCCTCTTGAACTGGGGGAATATCGTACCCAAACCGAGCTACATACTGTTGCAGATCACGAAAGTTATCCCTGACCGAGAGGTGAATTGTGGAGGGTTCAGGAATAGGCCATATCCGCTGCTGTGCCACATGGACCTCTGCTGTGGGATTAAAACAGAAGCTGCTGTACGGTATCGCACACTACTGCTGTGGTCCGTGCCTATACCGCTGGGCCCCAGTGGTAACGCAATATGTCCCACTCCCTACATATGCCACCTGGGGTTGCATATGGCTCGCTGCCATTGCCTCCATGGTGCAATTTATAGGTTCTGCCCCAGCAGTTGTAAACCCGCACTGAGGCCGCACCTCAGTGCCCATGTGCTGAGGACACAGGATCACCTGCGCTCCCCGGCTCCGACACCCCGAGAGGTCAGTGCCTGTCACAGCTTGTTCCCGCACTATGACATAAGGCGGGACCTTCACATAGCGGACATGCACCCCTCCTCCAACCACCCCCACATTCTCCACTCGGTACAGGGGTACCGGTTTTGCCGACTCTCCCAGGACTGGGATCCGGACCACTACCCCTAAAACAGTGTGGTTGGACTTCCCGCAGTCCACCGGTACTGGATACGCCTCGGAAGCTGCACGAAGCTGACAAGGACTCAAGGTGCTGTTGTAAGGGTGTAGCGCTGCAAGATGCTGGTTATTGATCCATGAAGGCACCTGCCCTTGTCTCAGGTCCTCCAGGTTGTTTCGCCCTTCACTCAGCAACCACGCACCATACAACCCACACACCTCATTCTGAGCAGCCTGGTCGGACGCATTCCTGTCCTCTTTGATTAAAGCATTAATCGTCTTGGCGTGCTTTTCCAATTGCCCTATGATTTCCTTTAGATGCAGGGTCATTGCCTCCTCTTCGTGCAGCTGTGATCCCAATACGGTATTCCCGTCCCCCAGAACCTTCCGGAGCTGGCCCTTTAGCTGGTTTATCTGGAGGGCCAACTCCACAGTGTCCATACTATTAACAATTGATGTACCCGTATTAAAAGCAGTGAACCCATCATCAACCAGCCCTCGCCGCTGTCGGCTGGAACCTCCTGGAATTTCCCCCTCTCCGTGATATAATTGGTCAATGTTTATATCGTCGAAGTCCAAATCGTGAAATTTACGAAACATATCCTTCAATAAGGCCTGGTACAACATTTCCGTCTCACGGGGACACCATGCTGGTAACCGCACATCCGTTAAATTCAAAACAACCAAAGCGACGGCATAATGCACACCCTGATATAATACCTTTCTGGTGGGAACCAATACTAGCCCATTCTCGGGCCCCTTCGTGGCTGTCGGACAGTGGCGAGGTTCGATCGGTTGGGCTGTGGGCAGGGGCTTCCTCACCTGAACTAGTAGTTCAGTGGCTCTCACACTCATCCCTTCCCTGGGAGTCACACACCCCTTCCCACTGCGGTCCCAATTTATCCCGTTACCTGGGTTCTGCCACCACCTTACAAATCGGATCGATGCCCCTTGTGGGCAGACCCTGGCAGACCCCCACAGGCATAAATAGGTCCCCTGGTCAGCCTCCCACCACTTATCCCAACATAAGGTGATCCCGCCCAGTGATCTCGTGATGGTCCTATAAGTGTTGTTGTCCAGTCTCTCCCATGCCGACGATCGATTTTTCATGTCCGGGCTCAGCTTCCTGAGCCACCACCATCTTCCTGCCGGGACATCCCCCTTACATGTCAGGCACACTCGTCTCCCCTCTGTCACCCTAACCCGGTCTGCGATGACTTTGATATTTTTGCAAGTAGTAGAGGCTTCCCCATACTTAAAATTTGGGTGACGGGAGTATCTGGTAGAGTTTGACCCCAACCACCCTGGCCACCTTCCCTCATGAAAATATATAACCTGTCCAGACGCTGCAAGTGTCCCCTGGGTAGTTGTTACCGTGGGTGCCTGGCCACCGGAGCACCCATACACCATATGCTCCTCTGTACTTCGAAAGGTCCCTCTAGCCGTTCCCAGGCATATCCATGCTGTTAGCTTCCAGATTAGTTGCTCCATCTGTAAAATAAAGAAGAAAAAGCCCTCCTGCTGCCTCCACGACATTCCTCCCTTCTCAGGGCAGGTTATCCCCGAGAGGGTGACCTCAGATCACCTCCTGCACTGATCTCTGGATCATGAACTTGTACACTTCCTTCTTTTCCACCCCACCTGACTCTGTCGTCACAGGGAACTCCTTTAACTCTGTACATTCACCATTTTGGGACCCCCTCCGTGCTTCAATCTCAATGGGAGTCCCCTAGCCAGTCAGAGCCCTCCATTGCTGAATGGGAGTCCCTCGTCCAACAGAAACACACACACACCTGGCTGCCCCAGCCAATGGAAGAAAATCACTATAAACCACAAGAAATCACACCCACTCGAGAAAGGTAAACAAACTGCCAGCTGTACAAACAAAACCCCTTTGAAATTGCATTACCCAAACCGCAACGACTTGACAGTACTACAACATTGAAACTACTAGGGACCACCATCAGAAAACATGTGAACCGGACTAAAGAAACAGAACTTCACTATATACAATGCCACCCGTCTCCGGGTGGCCAGCTCATAACTGGTCCTCAGCTTCCTGAGGCCAGCTGCCCTCCTGCTCTGGCTCAGTCCCCCAGACCCCCTGTGGTTGGGGTTCTTGGCTGCCCCTCTCTTCCCCTCCCCTGGAGGGAACTGTCTTACTGCCCCCGCTTCCTGCGGGACCTACGTTCTCTGGGGTGCCCCTTGGAAGGGTTCCCTGTATTACCTTCTCCACCCGGGACTTCGTGGTGGGGGTCCTTGGTCGGTTGACCATATGAGAGGGAGACCACCTCACCGTGGGCTTGGGGACCCTGTTACTTTTTCGCCCCCTGACTGTCTCCCACAGTAATGGGGATACCTCCACCTCTTCTGCCTCTGCCACTGCCACTTCCCTGACACAACTGATCGGGCCAGAGAGTGGGGGTTCAGTGATTTTAAAAATCCCTGAGCTGGGTGCTGGAATCACCGCTTCCCTAACAGCTAGTTCGTCCCTCACGGCTGCCCTGCCACACCAGCCTGCTGCTACTGTGGCTACTGCTCTTGCGGTGGGGTCAGGAATTATTTCTGCTGTCTTGATACCTAGGGGGGCCTCTTCTGCTACTACCCCCTGTCTGACTTTATTCTTGCTCCTGCCTTCTCTGGTAGGGGCAAACAGTTTGCATTGGTTGGCGTGGAACCATTTAACCTTTTTGGGGAGTTTAACCGCATACACTAGTGGGCTGGCTTTGTCCACGATGCTATAGGGGCCGGCATAAAGCGGCTCGAAAACCCCTACTCGGGCAAAGTTACGGACCATCACCTGGTCCCCTACCGCCCACTCCTGGGTTCTGCGAGGCTCCACTAGCAGCTGGTTGCGGCGGTGGGCCTCCCCCATATTCCCTGCTGCCCTGAGGTAAACTCCCTGCAGCTGCTCTATCAGCTTTTTAGCAAACTGGTCCCGGCTCACTTCCCTCATCTGCCCCTCGGTTAGGGCAGGCACTAATAGGTGTAATGGGGTCCTCATGGCCCATCCAGTCATGAGCTTGTGGGGGGAGTATCCTGTACTGCGGGACTGACTTGCCCGTATGCCCATGAGGACAAGTGGTAGGACTTCTACCCACTTACTTGGGGAATCTCCAGTCTCCTTTCTCAACCGTTCCTTGAGGGTCCGGTTGAGCCTCTCCACTGGGCTAGATGATTGGGGATTATAGGCCACATGCCACCGAGCCTTTATCCCCAGTACTTTCAGGGTCGCCTGCATTACCTGCCCCATGAAGTGGCTGCCCTGGTCTGACTCCACGTACTGTGGGAGACCCCATCGAGAGAACACCTCCCTAACTAGGATCTTAGCGGTGCCGAGGGCGGTGGCTGTTCGGCAGGGGAAGGCCTCTACCCACTTGGAGAACACATCCACAAGCACTAAGCAGTATTTGTAGCCTCCGGCTGCGACTGGAAGGGGCCCTATATAGTCAATCTGGATCGACTTCCATGGCCCTTCTACCCTTCGGACATGTCCTAGAGGGACTTTCCTTTTCTGAGGGTCGGGGTTGTTGGCGGCACACACCAGGCAGTTCGCACAGAAGTCACGAACGTCCTCCGGCAGCCCGGACCACCAGCCCACTTCCTCCACCCGCCGCCAGGTGGTTTCGGGACCGGGGTGTCCCGCTCCAGGGCTCTGGTGTGCCATAGTCAGGAATTCCCCCCGATGCTGGGAGGGAACTACCCACTGGTTGCCCCGAAACAGCATGCCCTCCTTCACGGCTATGCCCTCCCCTGCATAAGGACCCTCTATCTTTTCCCCTCTTGCTCGGGCTGAAATCGCTGCTTTAATCTCTGGGTCCTGGGCCTGGGCGGTAGCCAGATCTGGGGCCAATGCCGTCCCGGGATCCCCCCTGCGCGGCTGCTCCCTAGCGGCATCGATCCGTCCACCTTCATATGGGTCCCAGGCTATCCCGTTCCTAGCCCCCTCCCTGGCCAGGAGGTCTGCTTTCTGGTTCCCCTCTGCCCGTGGTTCTGTCTTGGAATGAGCCTTAACCTTGAGGATGTACCTATCCCCACCCTTCCCCACGGCGGCTACGATCCTCTCTAGCAGAGGTTTCATGGCGAGGGGCTTCCCGTCCGAGGAGGTGTACCCTCAACGGGACCAGATGGCCAGGTACTCAGTGCAGGAGTTGCAGGTGAACATGCTATCGGAACAGATAGTATAGGGGGTTGGGAACTGTTCCGGGTGAGTGACCACATACATCACCGCGGCCAGCTCTGCCTGTTGAGCGCTCAGTGTATTGGGGAGCTTAATGGCTAGGGCTAAGTCCGCTTCAGGGTCCCAGATTCCGCAGCCCGTAAGCCTGATGCCCTCGGACACAGTACTGGACCCGTCCACATAAATCTCCCTGCCTGTCGGATGGACCCCTGCCCTGAATCCAAAATCCACCTCCCAGACTCCCTCTACGGTACAGTGATGGGGTTCCCCGGGGTACATCAGGTTGGCTGCGTGCTGTGGCTCACTCAGCCGTTTCACCCGCAGTGCCATTTGAGACAGGAGGAGCGTCCACCGGGTAATCCTGGCGCTGCTGACCGTGCCGTCTTTAATTCGGCCGTCTAGAAGCATTTGAGTCGGGGTATGGTGGATTAGGAGTGTGATGGGGGCCATTCTAACAAAAACCTGCGCTCGTTTGACTGCCCAGTATGTGGCAAGCAGGTGCCTCTCACAGTTGGAGTACGACTTCTCCACATCTGTGAGGACTCGGGAGGAATAGACTACCGGTCTCAGCTTGCCGTGTCTTTCCTGGAGTAGCACAGCACTCAGACCATCGCTGCCCGCGGCTACTTCCAGGAAGAATTCCTCCCGGGGATTGATAGCTCCCAGGGCTGGGGCTGTCTGCAAATCTTCCTTTAGTCGGATAAAGGCCGACTCACACTTGCCATCCCAGTCCCACTCCACCCCCTTGTGCAACAACCTGAGCAGGGGTGCTGCCGCGGTGGCATAATCCTCGATGAAGTCCCTGCAGTAGCCCGTGATCCCTAGAAAGGACCTCACCCCCTTTACATCCATGGGGATAGGGAGCTCCTGTACTGCTTGCCTCCTGGCCGTGTCTATGGCCCTTTTCCCGGCTCTGAGGGTCAATCCCAGAAACTTGACCTCTCTAAGCTCAATCTGAGCTTTCTTGGGGTTAACCTTTAACCCACCCTTCCGCAACAGTCCTAACAGCTCATTCACTAAGGGGCCATGCTCCTCACTGTTGTCGGTGAATAACAGGATGTCATCCACATACTGTACAAACCTATGAGGCTCGCTGAAATTCTTTAAGCATTCTGCCATGCATTGGTGGAATATACTCGGGCTGTTGTGAAATCCCTGGGGGAGGCATCTCCAGGTGTACTGTTGCCCCTCAAATGTGAAGGCGAATTTATATTGATCCTCTTCCCTGAGGGGAATAGACCAAAACCCGTTGGAAATATCCAGCACGGTAAACACTGCAGCTGATGCCGGGATTTCTCCCAGCAGGTCAGCCACAGCAGCCACCGTGGGCGCACACGCCATGATATTGCTGTTTAATAGCCTGTAATCTACCGTTGCTCTCCATGACCCGTCTGGCTTCTTTACCGGCCAGAGGGGTGAGTTCACGTGGGTGGCAATGGATCTGAGGACTCCCTGTTTCACCAACGAACTCAGGGCTACTTCTAAGTCTGCCTCAGCCTCCCGAGGGAAGTTGTACTGTTTCTGGGTTCGGGACATGGGATCCCCATCTATCCTCACCTCGGTCCCGGTCACCCTCCCGCAATCGTGTTTGTGGGTCGCGAAGGCTGCCAGGTTTGCCCTCACGACCCCTTGTAAGCTCTCTGGGGTATTCTCAATTAAAGTGTCGAGGTTATAGCCCTCCTTCGGCTGCACGATGCACAGTGCCCCTTTCTCCCGTGCTTGGTCTATAACCATGACCTTCCAAGCCTGCTCTCCCGTTATGCCCCACAGGCAGTGGTTTCTCAGATCCACCAGGATCTGATGCGCTACTACGAAATCGGCCCCTAAAATCCCTTTCCCTTCCTGATCCCACTTCATAAGGACACACTTCCACTGGGTTCGGAGTGCCCCTACCTTAATGGACAAGGGGAGAGAGAAAACACCGGTCTTCTCGTTTCCTGTGAAGCCCACAAGACTGTAGGGCACCCCGCTCAATAGAAGGGATGTACGGGGATTGTCTGCGTGGACAACGGTACTGGAAGCACCCGTGTCTAGCAGGTAACTCCCGACCACATCTTGGACCTCCATCTTGACCCAGGGTCTCCCGCATGGGCCGTACTCTACTGGGCAGAGGTACTGGGGCTGGCCGGCTAGTCATAGCTGGGTGCTTGGGGCCGGCGTGGGTCGGCACTGGCCTGTTGCCATGGCGGCCTGCCCAACACCTCCCCCCCCCCGCCTTACCTTGCGGGTATTCCAGAAAATCTTTAATGTTAAATGTCTCTGGGGCAGTGGCTTCGACTTTTGTCCCCGGGGTCTGACTCTTATTGCGGGGTGCTTCTGCATGCGGGCCCTTACAATCTCTGCGGTAGTGCCCAGGCCTCCCACACCCATAGCAGACCGGCTTCCTATCGGGGAGCTGACTGCCCTCCTGTTTCCACCCCCTCCTAGAGAGGGGTGCTGGCGCTGCCTCGTGCACCTTCCCCTTGTGGGGTTTGTCCTCACCCCATTCCCCATTGCGGTAGGCAAGAGTAAGTTTCCTAATGACCTCTGCCTCGTTAAGGTCCGGGTCCTGTGGGTCGAACCACAGTTCGGCCTTTGCCCTAATGCGGGGCAGGCAATTGGCCACCAGCGTTTTCAGCCAGTGGGCTGTTCTTTCCCCCAAGTGCCTCCTATCTAGCGGGCTTCCACATGCCCCTTCATATACTGTCCACAGCCTGTCTGCGAACATGCTCGGGGACTCTGCTGGCTGCTGCTTAATTTCCCCGACTCTGATGAATGGACTCCCCTGGTCCAGTCCCATAGCCTCCAGTACTGCTGCCTGGGCAGCCCCCCATGTGGTAGGTCTTCCCCCTTCCCTGGAGGTCACTGCTCTACATAGGTAACTGTCCAGGGTCATCAGCAGCATTTTAACCCTTTCAGGCTCGTCGCAATCGTAAATGTCTGCAGCTTGCTGCACCTCCGCAAAATGTAGTGATGGCTCCCCTCCCTTTGTTAACTTTGGGATGTGGGCCACCATACCCCTGAGTGCATGTGCCCCGTGAGGGACCACAATGTCACTCTCCACCGGCCCCCGTGTGTCCCTATTCACTGGGGGACCATATTTTCTCTGTGTAACTGGGCACATCTGCCCCCGGAGCTCCTGCTCCCCTGCTTCACCGGCAGCCTGTCTCCCTCCCACGTCCTGCAGCCCCACCACCCCGGGGTGTACTGCCCATATGGGAGATACTCCTACCTGGGGATACTCCACTGATCCCCACTGAACCCGTCCCTCACCGGACGCCTCAGACCCCACCTGCTGACCCGGACTCCTTGCCAGCGCCTCAGGAGGCGGTCTGTTCCCTCCCGCTTGGGGAGAATCATCCGCTGCGAGTGGCCCTCTGCCCCCGAGGGACCCCCCTGGCCCCACCAGGTGTACCTGTCCCCTAAACTGGGCCAGAGCCCCCTCCAGCTGCTTAATGCGTGCCTTGCACGCTGCGTGGCCCCCACGACTAGCTTCAGCGCAATTAACTCTGTACGCTGCCTGAATGTCCTGGAACTCACCCTCAAGCTCCCTGTACTGCACTGTACCCTGGGCTAGCTTCTCTCGGGCTTCCCGTTCACTCCCCTTTGCCTCCACAACCTGGCATCGGAGGAACTCTATCTCGCACCTGTGAGCTTCCCTTGCCTGTAAGCTATCGTAACGGACCTGCTCTAACTCCTCAGTGCTAGCCCTTAACTGCTTTAATTCTCCCTCCAGCTCCATGACTTGTTGTTCCAACTTGCTCACCTGCTGCACAAGACAGGCTAGCCATATTGCCTTCTCCACAGTTTTGTCATATTTCTTACTGTCTGTCCATGCAGCAGCCGCCTGGACTGGCTGGTCTGCATTAGCTACTTCTACCACCCATGCTTTTGCCAGATTCACTTTCTTCCACACGTATGTGGCTATCCTTTCGTCCATTTTGCTTTGTTCCCTCACCCCCTCTGTAAAGTCACCTAGACCAGGCCACCGGAGTCCTACCTGGCTCGCCATTGTAGCGGGTCCTGTTCCTGCTTTACTCCGCGCTGAGTCGGTATCTGACAGGGTGGCCACCTGCGCGTGTCTCGCACCAGCTGGTTCTAGGAACCGGGGAAATCCCACACTATGGGATTCCCTCTGGGGCGAGCGCTGAGTCAAAACTGCTGCAGGCTGCACAGCAAGTCTGACCCTTATATCACCCAGGTAACCCACTGCCACCAATACTCAGGCGATTCTCGCTTCCGTCAGTGGTTTAATGGCCACCCCGTTGTCTACCCACTCGGGCAGTTTCCCCGGAAGAGAGAAAAGGACTGGGCTGTTTATGCCTGACCAGACCCAGTCCTGAGTGGACGGCTTCGAGGTGTCCCAGGAAAAACCCTAGATTCTTGACTCCGGAATTATGGCAAGGCCTTTGAAACACCGTGACTTTACCAGAGGTCCGTGGTGAGGGTGCAATGGAGCAAACAAGACGCAGAGCGACAGTCCAACACCATTTTATTATCAACACCCACCAGAACCCGTAAGAAAGACAAACATTAGACACAATACAGTTTACTATGACTATGGGAACAAGATGCTAACGCACACAACGTAAGGCCTTACTTTACACAAGTTAGCAATGCTTATAACTATGACAGTGGAGAACCCCCTTTCCCACAAAGCCTCAACCACTGATATGGTTCTCGGAAAACGCCACGCTTCTGGGTAAGAAACTTACAGCCAGGCTTGAAATTGAGTGCGAGGGTGAACAGCAGACCTGTCCCAGCAGCCAGCGAAGAGAGAGGGAGAGAGAGATCTGTCCCAGCAGTCAGGAGAGCCCCCCCCCCCGAGAGAGCCCAGGTACCTCTGCAGTTATAGTCTGGAAATGCCCCCAGGGCACTGGCAATGTCCGATGTGTTTTACACCTCCCTACTGTGCAGGTGAAATGACCTCCGTGGCAGTGTCCATTGTTTCATAATCTCTCCGTTTGCTAACACGGAGGTGCTAATGGCTCTCTTCTGTTCTCCTGACCCTAGCCCAGACATCGTGACTCCAGGCTTTGTTGGCTTATCAGGCCTGCATAGTGGCCACTTCCCCCCTCCAATACACGTAGGTGTCTGGCCGATTCCTGCCAGAACACCTTGGGGGCTGGGCTCTCTTTTGTACAGGCACAGAGATAGCAGCCAGCTGAGCCTGCTGGGAAATCATGTCAAGCTTTCAGAAAAAGGTGGCTGCTCTGTACATTTTAGCTGCTTTTCCCAGGTTCCACTGCTTGCTCCCTGCTTCTGTGTTGCCCGAAATTGCTACATGCATCTACACTGACTGAGCAGAGCCTGGAAAGGCCTGGACCCTCTCATGGGGCCCTTTCACTACTGTCCCTCTGACCAATAATCCCCTTGATCATTTGTGATGTGTGATTCATTAGGCCATAAGCTAACACCTTCCCTTATTGGTCTCACTGAGCTGTGTGTATCTGAGGTGGTGGATGGTGTGTATGAGCCCTGTGCTGGCTGATGGAGCCCAGTGTTCGCCAGCTCTGGTTATTGGCTTGTACAGAGAGGACAAGAATCAATTCTCTCATAACTCACAAGTCACTTTATTAATGTTGTTCGTCAATACATGTGTGTAGCTAAAACATTTGTTGGCATAGAACATACTTGTACACTCACTAGAGTCTTCTGACACTCTCTGAGTAGTCACAAAATATAAAAGCTAATACCCAAGCAGTATAGCTCCTAACGACGACAAGGTCTGACGCCTCACACTCTCAATGTTGGCACCGGTGGTCTTGACGTAGGGTTTACTTCTGTGATGGTCAGTCTCTGGAGTTTTGACTGGCTCCATATCCAACAGTCATCTTCTTATTCACCCCACAAACTTATAGGTGTGTGTGTAGTGCAATGGGGTTACCTGCAGTGTGCCATGAACCCAAGGTCCCAGTTGTGGCCATCCCAATGGGTACTGAACTTGAATATCAGCCTCATTGCACTTTCCACACACACACACTTTCACAGTTACACCCATGTATACACTCTCACACAGACACTCACAACCACAACCACCATCACCATCACTACCCTCCGCCCCCAACCCCACCCTCCCTCCACACATATAAAAGTTTGTGGGGTGAATTTGTACCTGCAGACATACATTTTCCTTCACTCAAAAACTGCATGAATCCATATTAGATCCGATAAATTCATTTGTTTAGATTAAAATCAGTCTAAACATTGTGGCACAGATAGTATCACACAGGGGAACTCACACCTTCGATATATTATCTTGGCTGACAGGCACCAATTGTTAAAGTTCACTTGAGAATGTAAATTTTTAAAAAATGTTTTGCGATTTTTCATATGAAAGAACTGAAACCAAAGGGGTCACTCTAACAGATGAGAGACTTAACCAACAATCCAGGTCTTTTTCGATATATAATTTCAGTTACATAACATTGTAAACTTTTTGCCATAAATTCTGTATCATACAATCTTATATACCATGACCACCTGATGAAGGAGCAGCGCTCCTAAAGCTAGTGCTACCAATTAAACCTGTTGAACTATAACCTGGCATTGTGTGATTTTTAACAGTTGGATTTGGGGTTTTCAGAACGGGCGCGGCAGCTAGTGCTTGCTTTAGAGCTGCAATGTCTTCTTCCATTTGCACACCACATTCTTTTTTAATAACTACATCAGTGGGGCTACCTTATTGGTCAATGTGGTCCCTTTAATGCCCCGCTAAGCTTGGGAAGGATCTCAACCTTTGACATCCCACAGAACAAGGAATCTGCCAATTGCCTCTACCTTTCATTTGTCCATTTCTTGTTTTCTCAGTGACAGAATCATTCCCAGATAAGTAATGTCCTACTTCATATCTGCGCTCTCTTAGGGTTCACTTTCAGACCCAACTCATGCCACAATTGCAGTAATTCACTTAACAGCTGATAACGTTCCTTTTTAGTTTCAGTTTGAAAAAGCAAGTCGTCTACATACTGCACCAGACATTAAGGTTTCCAGAATTCTTTTAACCCTTCACTTAGACATTATGGACGGGGAGTTAGGAAATCACTGAAGCAGGGCAGTCCAAGTATATTGCTGGCCTTGGAAAGTAAATGTGGGTTTATATCGGCATTCATTCTCCAGTGAGTTGACCAAAACACATTACTTATGTCCAAAACTGTGACCCATTGCGCATCCTCACTTTGCTTGACTACGATCTCTGGGTTAGTTGCTATGGTGGGGGCTGTAGACAGGGTGGCCTTGTTCAATGTCCAGTTATCTACCGCTATTTGCCAGCTACTGTCTGGTTTCGTAACTGGTCGAATAGGTGAGTTGATAGTGGAAGCTACTGGTCTCCGTATCCCTTGTTGCAGAAAACTATTACCTTCCTGACCTCTTCTTCTGCCTGTTTTGAAAAACCATACTGCTTCAGTGATTGTTGTCTGGATCCTGTATAAACACACTCTTGGCCAGTCATGTTTATGTTGTGGTTCTATTTGCCGAGCTGGGAATTTGCGTTGCAGACGTTTCGTTCCCTGTCTAGCTGACATCCTCAGTGCTTAGGAGCCTCCTGTGAAGTGCTTCTGTGATCTTTCCTCCGGCATTTGTAGTGGTTTCAATCTGCCGTTTCCGGTTATCAGTTCCAGCTGCAGTGGTCGGTATATTGGGTCCACAAGCAATCTGTGGATGAGTGCCATGCCTTTAGGAATTCCCTGGCTGTTCTCTGTTTGGCTTGAACTATAACAGCAGTGTTGTCCCAGTCAAATTCATGTTGCTTGTCATCTGCGCGCGTGGCTACTAAGAATAGCTGGTCATGTTGTTTTGTGGCTAGTTGGTGTTCATGGATGCGGATCGTTAGCCGTCTTCCTGTTTGTCCTATGTAGTGTTTTGTGCAGCCCTTGCATCGTAGAGTGGCTGTTGGTTTGTGTGCTGTTATGAGTCTTAGTGGTCGCAGTAGTCTGGCTGTCAGTTCGGAAATGTTCTTGATGGTAGTGTGGCTAGTCCTTTAGGTTGCTGCATGTCCTCATTCTGTTGTCTTTCCCTCAGGCATCTGTTGATGAAGTTGCGCGGGTATCTGTTTTTGCCGAATACATTGTATAGGTGTTCTTCTTCCTCTTTTTGCAGTTCTGGTGTACTGCAATATGTTGTGGCCCTTTTGAATAGTGTCTTGATGCAACATCTTTGTGTGTGTTGGGGTGGTTGCTTTCGTAGTTCAGGACTTGGTCGGTGTGTGTGGCTTTCCTGTATACTTTGTGGTGAATTCTCCGTTTGGTGTTCTCTGTACCATCACATCTAGGAATGGGAGTTAGTTGTCCTTTTCTTCCTCTCTCGTGAATCAGATTCCTGTGAGTGTGGCGTTGATGATCCGGTGTGTGTTCTCTATTTCTGTGTTTTTAATGATTACAAAGGTGTCATCCACATATCTGACCCAGAGTTTGGGTTAATATGCGGTTTGTTCTAATCTTTGCATTATAGCTTCTGCTATGAGTCTAGAGATGGGTGAGCCCATGGGTGTGCCATTGATTTGTTCATATATTTGGTTGTTGAATGTAAAGTGTGTTGTGAGGCACAAGTCCAGTAGTTTGAGTATGCCATCTTTGTCGATAGGTTCAATGTCCTGTTGTCTGTTCTGTATGTTCAGCAGGTTGGTCATTGTTTCTCTGGCTAGAGTTTTGTCGATAGAGGTGAACAGTGCCGTTACATCGGATGAGACCATGCTTTCTTCCTTGTCTATGTGTACTACTATTATAGGACAAGCCAAACAGAGAACAGCCAGGGAATTCCTACAGGCTTGGCACTCATCCACAGATTCAATCAATAAGCACATCGACCTGGACCCAATATACCAACCACTGCAACGGACAGCTGGAACTAACAACCGGAAGCACCAGACTCAAACCACTACAAATGCCGGAGGAAAGAAGCACTTTACAGGAGGCTCCCAAGCACTGACGATATCACCCAGACAGGGGACAAAATGTCTGCAACAAAGAACGGTAGGTCAGGCAGCATCCAAGGAGCAGGAGAATCGACGTTTCGGGCATGAGCCATTCCTGAAGAAGGGCTCATGCCCGAAACATCGATTCTCCTGCTCCTTGGCTGCTGCGCTTTTCCAGCGACACATTGTCAGCTCTGATCTACAGTCCTCACTTTCTCCCTCAGGGGAAGAACAGCCACATAAAAGTGATTATATAGGCCATAACTGATTAACAATTAGCAAACTGTTAATTGCAGGATAATTAGCAAGCTGGGCACCTTGCTTCAGTCACGTAATGTCTGGACAGTGTCAGTTAGTAAATGATAAGCAGGCGTTAGTAGACAAATAGGTCATTGCAAAGAGAAGAATAGCTCCATCCAAAGAGAAGAATTTATCAGGTATCAGTACAGTTGCAAGGCCAACTGCCTTAGCCGGGCATGGGAAAACACAGACTTTGAGCAAGCAAGCACTAAGATGAAATTTAAAATGGTTTCCAGGCTTTTAATATGTGACAAAATAGCTGCAATGAATCTAACAATTCTCCCACATTCAGACAGTGCACAAATTGAATTCATGCTGTGGCCATCTATTTGCATTGCAAACCATCCAGCCAGCCAGCTGAGCTAACAAGATCCTTCAGTGTGGGGCTGGAACAGCACAGCAGCTCGGGCAGCATCAGAGGAGCTGGAGAATCGACGTTTTGGGCAAAAGCCCTTCATCAGGAATCTGCCCAAAGCTTCAATTCAGGTTTGGGCTTTTGTCCAAAATGTTGATTCTCCTGGTCCTCAGATGCTCCCTGACTTGCTGTGCTTTCCCAGCACCACACTCTTGACTCTAATCTCCAGCATCTGCAGTCCTCACTTTCTACTAACAACGTCCTTTACCTACTGTAGGTCCGATTATGACCTCGCTGCTTCAATCAAATTTCATTTACTCATTGTCCCTATCAGTTTTTCCCCCTTTCCTGCCATACTATCAACCATTCCTTTGTCTAACTTTCTTTCTCTCCCTTTGGGCTTGGTTAGCTCATTTCCGTCATCAGCTTTCGTACAGTTTCTTCCTAGGTACTATCAGTTCTGAAGAGAGGTCACTGGACTCAAAACATTAACTCTGCTTTCTCTCCATGTATGCTGCCAAGACCTGCTGAGTTTCTCCAACAATTTCTGTTTTTAAATCAGCCATTTCCTCTCTTTTCCCCAGGCTGCCACCAGTGAACGTGTGCGTGAAGGTGACGAGAATATGGAGCGAGGTAACTGGTCCTCGAAGATTGACTACTTGCTCTCAGTGATCGGTTCTGCTGTGGGTTTGGGCAATGTATGGAGATTCCCGTACCTGGCCTACAGAAATGGAGGAGGTACTGTCATGAAATCCAAAATACAGGGGAGAAAAAAAGCACAAAGACAACAAGTAAATGGTGTAAAAAAAAATCACATTCAAAGAACCAGAGAGCATTTTTAACTTGCGGTCTCCAACGGTTATGCCATCCGCCCTTACTCAACACTAGCACTGTGATCAAGTTTCAAATATAAGAACAGTATGTGTGCAATTTAACAAAAACATACAATCACAAACAGGCACTACAAAAATAACTGACCTTTTTACAAGATGGAAGTTGCTGCTGACTTCAAGACATGCAAATAGTGACTGGTAGATTACTTTACTGTCTCAGGTGGTGTCACTTGTGATTTCCTTTGGAGAGCACACAGGAGAACTGAGGACAGCATCTCAGAAAGGGCTTCAATTTCAAACATTTCTGCTCCACTGAACCTTTTGTAGTAACTCTAACTTATTTGTGCTCAACAGCATTTCAGTAAATTTGAAAGGGTAGCTGAGATCCTGCATTGAAAGTATTGTTGCCAATTGAAATGATTAGATTAGATTCACTACAGTGTGGAAACAGACCTGCTAAAGAGCAACTCACCCAGACCCATTTCCCTACGTTCACCCCTGACTAATGCACCTAACATTATGGGCAATTTAGCAAGGCCGATTCACCTAACCTGCACATCTTTAGACTATGGGAGGAAACCGGAGCGCCCGGAGGACACCCATGCAGACACTGGGAGAATGTGCAAACTCCACACAGACAGTTGCCCGAAGTGGGAATTGAAACCAGGTCCCTGGCGCAGTGCTAACCACTGTGCCACCCATATAGTGTATGCACTTAACATCGCTATTCAACTAATGATCGTCCATACTACTACTGCTCATGTCAAATTATGCATCTCACAAAGAATCAGAGAATCCCCCCAATGCAAATAGAGGCCATTCGGCCCATCATCTCTGCATTGTTTATCCCTGTATCCCTGCGTTTCCCGTGGCTTATCCACTTGGTCTGGACATCCCTGAAGACTAGGGACAATTCAGCATGGCCAGTCGACCTAAACTGCAGACCTGGAGAAAGTGAGGACTGCAGATGCTGGAGACCAGAGCTGAAAATGTGTTGCTGGAAAAGCGCAGCAGGTCAGACAGCATCTAAACTGCAGACCTTCAGACTGTGGGAGGAAACCAGAGCACCCAGCGGGAACTCCTGCAGACGTGGGGAGAAGCTGTAACCTCCCCACAGTGTGAACAGCCCGGATGTTGCCGCTCTCTAAACTGGGAATCCCGGTGTGAATAGTTGATAGGCAGAAGGATTCCAGCCGCTATCTCTGTAACTTTCCAATGGGGGTAGGGCAGTAAAGGCCAGATTTAACTGTGGGAGAGCCGTCACTGGAAGTAATTGATGGACAGGATCGGGGTAGTTTATATAATGAGGAGGATGTTGATTGAGGGAGTGTATTCCCACCGGTATTTACAGATGCACTCCAACAACACAAGCCGCACCACGTGACCGTCGTTCGTTGGGTCTCGCGCGTTCCAATTCGAACTCCTGGCCGTTGGCCACCAGCTGCTGCGGAGCGCGAACGCACGTCAGAACTACAACTCCCATGAGGCATCGCGGGCAGTCCATCTAATACCAAACGTTGGACTGCACTGCGCAAGTGCAGGGATGGCTAACGGCACCGTGGGTAATGTAGTCCAAACAGGATGTGTTGGCGGAAGTCTTGCGAGGAGAGTCAAAAAGCTAACTGCAGCACTGAAAGGCGCAGGAAAATGGTGTTTTTGATGTTATGAACAAAAGGGAATAAGAATGAAGGGAAAAGATAGTGAAAGTGCCTAGAGGCGGAGGTTGCTAACCGTTGTGAAGTAGCGATTGTACACATTGCTCAGAGCAAAGTCAAGGTACAGGCTTGTGGGCAAATGGAAGGAAACTGGAGAGGGCAAACAGGGCAGCGCTTATATAGTTAATGGTAGGGCCCTGCAGAGTGCTGCTGAGCAGAGACCGAGGGATGCAGCTTCACAGTTCCTTCAGAGTCGCAGGTAGACAGGATTGTGAAGGAGGCGTTTGGTACACTTACCCTCATTGGTCAGTACATTGAGTATAGGAGTTAGGATGTACTTTGTGACTCTCCAAAACATTGGCCAGGCCACTTCGGGTCGTCTAGTTATCATTGTTGATCGTCAGGATAAACTCGTCTGGACAGTGGTGAGACCACTTATGTAATACTGTACTGAAACCAATTCTGGTCACTCTTCGATAGAAAAGGCATTGTTAAACTTGAGAGGACACAGAAATGTTGCTGGAATTGGAGGGCTTGATCCATTGGGAGAAGCTGAATAGACTGGACAAAGTTAAAAATCACAAAACTAGGTTATAGTCCAACAGGTTTATTTGGAAGTACTAGCTTTCAAAGCGCTGCTTATTCATCAGGTGAGTGTGAAGGAGGACAATTTTTAAAAACATTCTTCTTTGGAAATAGAACCAGTTTTACTCAAGATTGGGATACAGACAGACTCAAACCCTCACACCTATAAGGTGGTAAAAACAATGACTGCAGATATTGGAAACTAGATTTTGGATGAGTGGTGCTGGAAGAGCACAGCAGTTCAGGCAGCATCCAAAGTGCAGCGAAATCAAGGCGTTCTCTGAGCTGCGATGTCACCTGTTGTGATAAAACCTTAAGTTATCTGGAGAATGTGACTGAAAAGAAGTTCTGGGATTTACATATTAAAGAATTGAAACCAGCAAACCCATTCAAAAAGCTGAAAAACTTAACAATCTAGGTGTGTTCAACATATCATTGTGTCACTATAATTTTTTGCTATACATTCTGTGTCATAGGTCCTGATTCATAACCACCTGATGAAGAAGCAGCGCTTTGAAAGCTAGTGCTTCCAAATACCTGTTGGACTATAACCTGGTGTTGTATGACTTTTAACTTTGTCTGCCCCAGTCCAATTCTGGCTCCTCCAAATCATGAATAGGCTGGGCATTTTTCCCTAGATTATTGGAGTTGCGGGGTGACCTTAGGGTGGTTTATAAAATCATGAGGGGCATGGATAGGGTGAATAGCCAAGGTGCAGATGTCCAAAACTAGAGGGCAAAGGTTTAAAGGGAGTGGGGAAAGAATTAACAGGGAATCCAGGGGCAATGTTTTCATGCAGAGGAAGGTGCTTTTATGGAACAAGCTGCCAGAGGAAGTTGTGAAGGCTGATACAATTACAAAACTGGAAAGGCAACTTTTATATCAGATACATGAGGAGGAAGGTTTGGAGGGATATGGGCCAGACGTTAATGGGACTAGGTCAGATTGGGATGTCTGGTTGGCATAGACTAGTTGGACTGCAGTGTCTATATCTGTGCTGTATGACTCAATGATTCTATTCTAACCATCAGGTCGTTGTACCGCTCCAGTCTGAGATCAGGTCCTCAAATCATGTAGGCGTTTGAAGATACCATGCATGGCCATCTGTAGTTTCCTGCTGTGAGAGTCAGCACATTGCACCAGTCAAGCTTCAGTCATGAGGGCAGGAATGTAACATTGGGCTGGGTGGCAATATCTGAAAGACAGTAAAGGCTTGCACACAAGGGTGAAGAGTTCAGTGGTGTAAAGCTGGCTTGTGAAGATTTTGGTGGTTTTTATTTATTGATTAATTTTGGTGCAGGGATTTCCTGGTGGAAGAGTTTGAAATGAGTGTGATGCTGGTGAATGATTGGTGTGTGTTAGGGTGGGGAAGTCTGTGTTCATTGAAGGAAAGCCTCACAATCTCATCGTACCCATGTCGATGGGGTCAATGTCACCTTGTCCCTATCTCCTCTTTCCAGTTTCTGACCCTTCCTCTTTCCAAGACAGGAAATGGTGCACAGAGGTAACTTTGCAGCTCTCCAATGGCCAGGACGAAATGGAGAATGTGGTGCATCACCCTAAACTTGGAGAATCTCTCTGACACTCCTGGAAAGATTGCCCTCCTTACAGGAAGCCTTATGGTGTCACACTGTTTTGCTACATTCATGATTCTTTTCCCTCGTCCACAAGCATGACAGAAACAGCTCTTCTGAGGAAAATGGAATCAATGTCAGTCGCATCATTCGACTGCACTGATTGTATTTTCATTTCAAGCTTCAATCCTATAAAGAGGCCCTTTCCAACCTCCTGGCCATTGGAATCATGCATTTTCCTCCTGACAGTCATCCTGAGGCTGCCAAGTACAATTATCAAAGCTAAATAAAAGCAAAATAACGCGCATGCTCGGTGTGTAAAACAAATAGAGAATGTTGGAGAAATCAGCAGGTGTGGCTGACCTAAGGTTTTAGGAGCAACACTGTTGTATAGGTCCCTGAATGTTGATTGTACACAGGATCTAAACACAAAAAAGGCGCAATCTACAATCTGCAGCCACACTCTTCTGTCAACAACATTTCATTCCAGTATTAATACGAAATGAACTATTAGTTATGAAACCTGGTGACATTAATATTCAAGCAATTTATTTGACTTTCCCTTTTCTATATTTTGCAGGTGCTTTCCTTATTCCCTACATTCTGATGCTGGCAGTCACTGGGATGCCAATGTTTTTCCTGGAAACTTCCTTTGGGCAGTTTGCCAGCCTTGGACTGGATGCAGTGTGGAAAGCTGTGCCCATGTTACAGATTAGTCTTGATTTGGCAACAGTTTAAATGAGCAATTGTGTTTTATACCCATGAATATAGTCACTATATTTACTTCACCAGATGTTGGTGTTAGATCGCCTTGCAGAGATGTTGTTCACAATTAAAAGAGTGGAATATCCCCTTTCACTGTTTCAAATTCACTTTCTGAAACAGTGGTAGAGGCAGGAACCACTACAGCATTTAAAAACAGTCTAGATCATCACTTGAAACACCAAAGGATACAAGGCTAAGTGCTGGGAAATGGGATTAGAGTAGATCAGTTCTTGATAACTGGTACAGAAACAATAGGTTGAAGAGCATCTTCCTATGCTGTAACACTGTATGAGTTGATGTCATTAATTGAGGTAGACAGAGTGGAGATGCTGGAGAGATCCGTTTGTTGACTTCTGAATTTGACAGAACCTATTTGTGAAAATGATGTTGTAGGTGATTCTGCTGGGATCTGCAAGAACCTGTGAAACTTGAGTGAGTGAATTA
>NC_083411.1:59260327-59395160 GCF_020745735.1 Hemiscyllium ocellatum
CCAGTGAGCCTGAAGTCGGTGGTGGGCAAGTTGTTGGAAGAGAATCCTGAGGCACAGGATATACATGTATTTGGAAAGGCAAGGACTAATTAGGGATAGTCAGCATGATTTTATGCGTGGGAAATCATGTCTCACAAACTTGATTGAGTTGTTTGAAGAAGTAACAAAGAGGATTGATGAGGGCAGAATGGTAGATGTGATCTATATGAACTTCAGTACGGTGTTCGACAAAGTTCCCCATGGAAGACTGGTTAGCAAGGTCAGATCTCATGGAATACAGGGAGAACTAGCCATTTGGATATGGAACTGTTTCAAAGGTAGAAGACAGAGGGTGGTGGTGGAGGGTTGTTTTTCAGTCTGGAGGCCTATGACCAGTGGAGTGCCACAATGATCGGTGCTGGGTCCTCTACTTATTGTCATTTACATAAATGATTTGGATGCAAGCATAAGAGGTCTAGTTAGTAAGTTTGCAGATGACACCAAAATTGGAGGTGTAGTGGACAAAGAAGAAGGTTACCTCAGATTACAACAGGATCTTGACCAGATGGGCCAATGGGCTGAGAAGTGGCAGATGGAATTTAATTCAGATAAATGCGAAGTGCTGCATTTTGGGAGGCCAAATCTTAGCAGGACTTATACACTTAATGGTAAGGTCCTAGGGAGTGTTGCTGAACAAAGAGATCTTGGAGTGCAGGTTCATAGCTCCTTGAAAGTGGAGTCGCAGGTCGATAGGATAGTGAAGAAGACATTTGGTATGCCTTCCTTTATTGATCCGAGTATTGAGTACAGGAGTTGGGAGCTCATGTTGCTGCTGCACAGGACATTGATTAGGCCACTGTTGGAATATTGCATGCAATTCTGGTCTCCTTCATATCGGAAAGATGTTGTGAAACTTGAAAGGGTTCACAAAAGATTTACAAGGATGTTGCCAGGTTTGGAGGATTTGGCTATAGGGAGAGGCTGAACAGGCTGGGGCTGTTTTCCCTGGAGCATCAGAGGCTGAGGGGTGACCTTTTAGAGATTTACAAAATTATGAGGGGCATGGATAAGATAAATAGACAAAGTCTTTTCCCTGGGGTGTGGGAGTCCAGAACTAGAGGGCATAGGTTTAGGGTGAGAGGGGAAAGATATAAAAGAGACCTAAGGGGCAACTTTTTCACACAGAGGGTGGTACATGTATGGAATGAGCTACCAGAGGAAGTGATGGAGGCTGGTACAACATTTAAAAGGTATTTGGATGGGTGTATGAATAGGAAGTGTTTGGAGGTTCGGGCGCTTGCAAGTGGGACTAGATTGGATTAGGATATCTGGTTGGCATGGACGAGTTGGACCGCAGGTTCTGTTTCTATGCTGGACATCTCTATGACTCAATGACTCTCGGTGTTCCTGCTATAATGTGCGTTTTGTCATTGCGGTTTGGCTACAATGTGATTAATTATGGGTGATGTTTGGATAATGCGAAGTTTCTCTTGAGCAGATTTTCTGTAGCAATCTACAACACAATTCTCTGTAACAATTTCAATAGCACGATTTTCTGTAGTGCGGAGTTCCAGAAGAACGCAACGGCTGCATTACAGCAAAACAACCTGTATCTAGATGCATCTGCTCCAAGCTCAGCGAGGTTACTCTCGTTTTTAAAATTATTTCACAAGATGTTAGCATCTTCACATTTGTTGCCCATTCTGGATTACCCTGATAATGAGTGACCTGTTGACCCAGGAGGACCTGTTAACTAACAAAAGATAGTTAACTGTTAATCGCAATGCTGTGCAGTCACACGTAGGCCAGACCTAGCAATCATGAGAAATATTTTTTGACAATGACTCTGGTGAAGCAGGCAGGTGTCTGCAATAAGTGATGGTTGTTTTATGGCATCATTCAATTCCAGATTCTATTAATCACATGGAAACCTCACAAACCATTGTGATGAAATATGGAGATGTGGGCACCATGGTGGTTCAGTGGTTAGCACTGTTGCCTCACTCACCAGGAACTCAGGTTTGATTCCAGCCTTGGCTGACTGTCTCTGAGGAGTTTGCACATTTTCCCCGTGTCTGTGCGAGTTTTCTCTGGGTGCTCTGGTTTCCTGCAACAATCCAAGCAAGCTAGATGAATTGGCCATGCTATAAATTCCCCGTAGTGTTCAGGAATGTAAGGCTAGGTGCATGAGTCAGGGGTAAATATAGGATAAATGGGTAGGGGAATGGGTCTGGTTGGGTACTCTTTGGAGATTCGATGTGGACTTGTTGGGCCAAAGGGCCTGTTTCCATACTGTATGGATGCTACGATTCTATGGCTCACAGCTTTTGGCAGTGTTGGGTACTTGTTTCCCTGATAATAGGAATAACCAGACAGGGAACTGCACAATGCCTTCGTGAATGCCTTTATTGCAGAAGTATTGCGTTAATGGTACATAGCAAGGTGATGCAAAGCACATCTGTCTGTGTTTTGCTCACATTCTTATACACTATTTGTTCATTCTATGCTCTCCCTTTACCCAATCCTCAGCCTCCACTTACTCTGAGTACTTCTAACCAATCACATCTTACATGTCCAATCACAAAATGTTTCTCCATGTCCTGTGATTATCTGCTAAGTTAAGCATGACCAAAATTTACTCATCAACACAACTTGTTCTGATTGTGATTGCCAGATGTTTCCTTTACAGGGTACTCGATATTTTGTTTGTCAACTGTACTGTTATAGTTAGCAACTGAGGGAATTTAAAATTCTCAAAAAGTTATAGAGCACGGAAACAGACCCTTTGATCCAACTCATCCATGCTAACTATGTTTCCCAAACTAAACTAGTTCCACTTGCCTGCGTTTGGCCCTTTTGATTCCAATCACATTGTACATTATGAATCATTACCCATATGCAGCAGTCAGTATTCACTTCTTCTGATGTCGTAACTTGGGAGGGTTAAGGGCACGAGTAAAACAACATTTGATACATACATATAAAGCAAGAATAACAACAAGAAAGATGTTAATCTCCTGGAGGATAGATGTTTCAAGTGATCCTGACCAGTTATAGCCCAATTCTATATGGTACTTGAAAGGAGTTGTCTCAGTTTGTCGACCTCCTTGTGAATATGAGCAGCTGAATTTATGATCTCTTCAGAATTGGCCAGAATGTAGGTACAACACTCTTTTCCTACGTGGGCACAGGTCCGTCCTTTCTCAGATAGTAGCCAATCCAGGGCCATTTTGTAATTTTGTAATGTTCTTGTTCGAATAGCAACCATTTCTACATTACTCTTATCAAGGGCTTGGGAGGTGTCATGAACTACTTGTTCCAATATGGAATAGAGTAATTGAATCTCAGAAAAGGATTTATATGCAGCATATGGCCAATACCAAAGGTCAAAGAACTTGTCTATCTTAGAGTTGCAACGTTTATGGAGAATAAGGGATGAAAGGTAGAGTATGACACATAAAAGGGACTAAAAAAGCTAAATAAACAGAAACCAGATCATGACAGAGGTAACCACGTGGTAAGCATTATGTCCGCAAACAAAAAAAAGTACCATTGCACAGGATAAACTGAGTTATATAGTTCGGGAGCCAGGTGTGGTCAAAAGTTTCTGCTGATGTGAGATAATAAAATTAAGTTTACATGGAAGACAAGCATCAGATGTGCCATTAAAATATTAGGTACAATTACTCTGACCTGCAAACCAACCCTTCGGCTTAAATCAAGTGAGACAAATAGAACATAACGGTTTTCCCACCATTGATGTATTAGTGATGGTGATACGGACGGTATTAAATTGAGGTTGATTCCAGCATTCAAATGCTGAAGAACTGTACCCTGTCAATTCCCACATACCTCTGGTGCCATTAATTTCCACCCAATATATCCCTTTCTCTGTGGAAGATGTGGCAGCCATGTGGGATTCGTTCTGGAGAGTGACCCATTCAGCCACTGCAGATACATTAAAAGGCATGGGTCTAAGGGGATACCGTCCTTTGAATGTATGGGAATATGAGAGCAAACCCAGCACTGGAGACATTCGTATGTCCAGGATAAACATAAGACATGCACAAAAAAGTATTCGCATACAACTTGTGCCTGACAGTGCATGTTCATGTGACCCAAGAGATCAAAACAATTACGAGTTTCAAAAATAAAAACTTTGTCACAATGGGGCAGGGGTGTTAGCCCTTTTGACATGTGATGCATGAATCCAAGTCTTCCTGCCCTGCATATTCATGGCTGAAGGTGATAGGAGAAGAACTTGATACCGACCTTCCCACTTGGCACCCAACGGTTCTTTGTGTATTTTCTTAACTTAGACCCACTTGCCGGGAATGATGTCGTGAACACCTTTAGGGGAATCTCCTCAAGCTGCTGACACCTGTTGGGAAGCAAAATGAACAGAATCGGTTAGATCCTGAAATACTTTAACAATGAATCACTCAATAGTTGACAATCTGCTGTTCTAAGATCAATTGTACCAGGTAAAGACATGAGTCTACCAGTTATCACCTCAGAAGGGCTCATACCTGTGATTTAATTAGGGATAGCTCAAATGCTACATCATACCAGAGGCAGAGCTTGAGGCCAAGGCAATCCTTTCTGATGATAGTTAGCCGAGTGTTGGTTCAGAATCCGATTTGTGTGTTCCACCTGTCGCAGTGACTGAGGGTGATTAGGCCAATGCAATTCCCACTTAATACTCAGCAGTCTCTACACTTCCTGGCACAATGCATCTACAAATTGAGTCTCTTGGTCCAAATCTATACAACTTGGGAGTCCCCATCGGGGAATGTATTCCTTACAGAGGGCTGTAGTGGTATGATTGGACGTGGCTTGCCAAGTGGGAGATGCTTCCACCCAGCTTGACAATTTGTTAAGAGTGACTCAAACCTCGAAATATCCTTGACATTTTGGTCGGGATATCTAAGATGTTGGAAGAGCCCAGCAGGTGCCAGAAGTCTCAATTGTGCAATCACTGTGGTTGGTCCAGGATTATTTTTGCATGTTGCGCAACGATTTGCCACAAATAGCGTATGTTACTTGAATCCTGTTCCTCACTAACTCTTTTGGAGCCTTGCCATCATCTGTAATGGAAACAAATGTCCCCACCAATAAATTTTCTGTGCCAAAAATGTCATTAGTATTCATGGTGTTCTTTTTATTTTTTCCCTTTCTTTTGTTTTTTTTAACCCCACACTACCGCCTAACTGCGGTAGTGCTTATTTTTTCCCCTGCACCCATGGTGTGTGTATGCAATTGTGAGACACAGTAAGAGACACAAGTTGCACAAATCTTTATTTAATTTCCACCACCAGGAAGAAAGGAAACACCCAAATGGCCTGTGACAAGCAGTGCCCTTCACATCAAAGGGCAATGCTGTGTGATCAAACAGTGAAGGGGAGGGCAGGGACTAAATAGAGTTGGAGGGGGAAATGATGAACCCCACTCCCTGCGGCGCCCACCTCTCCCTGAACAACTCCAGGGTGTTGGTGGACACCGCGTGCTCCTTCTTCAAGGACACCCGGGCCCTAACGTAACCGCGGAATAGGGGCAGGCAGTCGGCCCTAACGACCCCCTCCACGGCCCGTTGCCTGGACCTGTTTATGGCCAGTTTGGCCAGGCCCAGGAGCAGACCCACGAGGAGGTCTTCAGACCTGCCCTCCCTCGACCGCACCGGGTGTCCGAAGATCAGGAGCGTGGGACTGAAGTGCAACCAAAAGCAGAGGAGGAGGTTTTTCAGAAAATCAAAAAGGGAGTTCAAACGCCCACACCCAATATACACATGGTCCACGGACTCCACAGCGCCACAGAACAAACAGTTGGGCTGGGAATCCATGAACCACCGCAAACTGCGGTTGCACACCCCAGATCCCCGAGAGAAAGGGGGAGGACTCCCGCGTAGAGGGCCCTCCACTGGGGATCCCCACCGTTCGGTGGCAAATGGGCACGCCAGGGCGTGTCCGGACGGTGGATGATGGAGAAGAGGTGGACGGTGTGCAGCAGCAGTCGATACAAGGCCCGCCTTTTCACCCCCTGAAAAGAAACAAAATTAAAATTCCGGAGGTGGCTCAGGTTGTGGGGCACAGGCTCCCGCGGGAAGTACGGGACCTTGGGGCCACGGTGAAATTCCGTCCGGGCTGGGGTGAGCGCGGACGGGATCCCACTGCACACCTGAGCATCCTCCAACTGGTGCACTACGTCGGGCCCGAGCAACGCCGTTTTAAGGCGTCGGATGACCGTGGCCACGTACCGGACATCTACCGCTGCCCTGCTCGCTATGTTTGCGGCAATGTCCAGCCCAGGCCCCCGGCACCCAGCACGTCCCCGACCCTGGTCACCCTCGTCGCCACGCCTCCCCTCCGACAGCCACTTGAATCCAGAAGTGCGGATTCCTGAGCAACTGCTCCCTGACGACAGCCGCTACTTCTGCTGGTGGGTAGGCGCGGCGCGATTCGACCATGTTCCAGACAGTGATCAGGTCCTAGTAAAAGACAGGCAGCACCTTGAGGGGGACCTCCAAACCGTCACGGTCGACGAACAGGAGCTGCGTGTCGTAGTTGAGGTTATACACCTGGCGGAAAAAATAAGTCACCAGGGCGCACCACCTAGGAAGGAGGCTCGACGTAAAGGTATCGCTGCAAGGTCTGAAGGAGGAAGGTCGCGACCTGGGTGCGGACGCACACCAGCGACTGACTGCCCTCCTCAATAGGGAGACTCAGAACCTGCGCAGCGACCCAGTGCATCTTTTTGTCCCAGAAGAAGTTGACCAACGTTCTCTGGATGTCAGCGACAAAGCCAGGAGGAGGGACCAAAGTGACCAGCCGGTACCACAGCATGGCGGCCACCAGCTGGTTTATGACTAGCACTCGGCTCCTGTAAGATAGCACTCAGAGCAGTCCTGTCCAGCGGCCTAGGCGAGCCGAGACTTTGGCCTCCAGCTCCTAGTATTCGTGGTGTTACCGGTTTATTGGTCTCTCTGCCTTCAAACACCATTAACCACACACTTCAATCCATGCCCACTTTTCTTCCCATGAACACTGTCCCTTCATTGTCTTTAAATCTTGTCACTTGCGACTAAAGTCTGCAATTTAGTTATTACTGTCTCTTGTCAGCCATTACCTTCAGAGGCTGCCTTTCTAGCAGCTTCAAAAACAGTGAGAATTCCATGGGATTTTCTTCATTATGGACTTTACAGTTTAAAATGCAGACTTCTTGTGGTAATTGTACGGCATTTCGGAGATTATGAGCTTCACCCCCAATTCTAATTGGGGTTCCTGCAGCTAAGAGCACTTTGCTGTGCTGAAGTGCTCGCTGACAGACCTCCTTGGGCTATGACTTCACGCAGGCTAGTAACAGCCCAGCTGGCGTTCTGAGTACCATTCTCAACAAACAAAGATATGTCTATGAAGATAACTCAATCTGGATTCTGCAAGGGTTCCTTAGCCACCCAAGCTGCTGCAGAATTTCCGCACAATCATGTTCGCCTTTGACCTAATCAGTCTCTTCCCCTCCTCCTCCTCCCCACCCTCCCAACTCTCCCCCCAACCCCCCACCCCTCCACCAATTGGTTCTGCGGGGTTGGGAGCAAAATTGGACTGAACTGGCGGCAACAAGGTGGAGGTTGAGAGCTTCCAAGAGGGTGGGAGGCTTGATTCATAGACAACATGGCAAGGACTGTGTGAGGGCACTTCACAATCAGTTTCTGATTCAATACAGGATGCTGTGGCTATTAGCACCTTGGAGGTACCTTTCGTAGCTCTCAAACGGCTACCCCATCCCAGCGCCACTGGGTCCAACCGAGCATAACACAATAGTAGCTAATGGGCCAATGTCTGTCACTGTTTTCCTGGGGCAGTACAGCTTTCATATAACTGTCCTTTTCATGGACGTGAAGAGTGAAAAGGTCTCCTGTTATTTGGGATACCCAAAGCTGAGGCTGAGCACACAGCAGATTTTAATTTTTGGAAGGCAGAATGCTACTTTGGGGTCAGTCTGCTTGGATTCACTCTTTTCTTTCAGGAGATCATTCAGTGGCGGAGCTAGATGTGCGCAACTACCAATCCAGTTTCACTTGAAATTACAATGACCTAGAAAAGATCTGAATTCCCGAATAGTAGTGGGTTATTTGGCTGTTCAAGTAACGGCTGTCCAGTCCTGCCTTATTTCATGTTTTCCTGCTGAAATGTTTTGTCCCAGGTATTCTACCTCTTCTTGGGCGAGTTGCACCTTCTTCAGGTTTGCCTTAAAGAGTACAAACGATCAAGGAGAATGCGTAAAACTGCCCTATGCTGTTCCTTAGTCTGGAATGCTATTTGAATATCACCCATATACTGAATCATTGTGGGTGTTATCAGAGGCAATTCCCACAAATGATCTTGCAAGGCCATGTGGAATATAGTAGGGCGACTGTGAAAGCTCTGCAGTAGATGCATCCAGATATACTGTCGTTGTTGGCTGGGAAAAGCAAACCATGGTTGTCCCTCACAGGCCAAAGGAACGGACCCAAATCCGTTGGCCATGTCTATCACTGAAAAATATTTGTATTTGGGTGAAAGAGAATTAAAAATGGCACAGGGATCTGCAACCAAGGGTGCTTTTTGGTCAATGCATTGGGTCACTTTCCGGTAATCTACTGTCAGATGTGAAGTTCAGTCTGTCTTTTTAAGCAGATGAACTATGGACTTCTACTGGTATACCTTGTTGCTCTAATCATTTGATTACAGGTAAAACATCAGCAATGGAGACAAAACTAATGGAGTATTGTTTAGTACATGCTGGGAGAACTCCAGTAAAAGTGGGTCACCTTTAACAGGTCGCAGTCATTTTTGTTCTTTGCCCAAATGAGATGATTCTGCCATTCTTCCTGTTTGAGATGTCGTATTGACCAAATAACATTAGATTAGATTACTTACAGAGTGGAAATAGGCCCTTCGGCCCAACAAATCCACACCGACCCGCCGAAGCGCAACCCACCCATACAATTACGTCTTACATAACACTACGGGCAATTTAGCATAACCAATTCACCTGACCTGCACATCTTTGGACTGTGGGAGGAAACCGGAGCATCCGGAGAAAACCCACGCAGACACGGGGAGAACGTGCAAACTCCACACAGTCGCCTGAGGCGGGAATTGAACCCGGGTCTCTGGCGCTGTGAGGCAGCAGTGCTAACCACTGTGCCACCATGCCGCCCACTAACATGGCCATTCTCAAAGTGTAACAGCAAATGTATTGAGTTAATACATCTATCGCTAATAGGGCCTGTGGTATGGGTCTAACCCATACAGATGTAAAAATCTCGTTGGCTTCAATCTTATTGGCAGAGGCTTAGATTTCTCAAGTCTTAGTTCTTTCCCCCCTACTCCTACAGCAGTTCTCCGCTATCCCTCCAAAGGTAAATTATGTCCATCAATTAAGGGTAAACATGTTAGTTCTGCACTAATGTCAAAAAAGGCAGTCAACTTTCCTATCACCCACCCCATCAAAATATAGCAGCTATCCAAATGGTTCTCGATGGCCGTGAAAATAATGGGCTCAAAGATGGTGATGGGTTGCTCTAGTTTTTTATTAATGAGTTCTTTTACCTGAAGTTCAGTACAGCGCTGGAGCTGTTCCAATAACATAAGATGCTCGTTCAAGGACAACCTCTCCCATCCAGACTCTTTCTTATCCAGTTTGGGGCCCTGTTTTGTCAGTATTTCCCTTTTCTAAGTTGCACCTTTTAGCCAAATCACCCTCTTTTCCACAACTGTCGCACTTCCCTGGGTTTTTCTCAGTGTTAGGAGCTTCTATGGTCTGCATGGCTCTGAGCTTCAATTCTATATTTGCCCCCAGACGATTAGCTTCCTCTATTACTTCACCACAAGTGGGTGAGCTTTTATCCAAATCATGACATTGTACTTTTAACATCTTAGCTAGTTCAAACTGTAAGGCTGCTCCGAAAGCAGCCTTTACTAGGACCAAATTTCGTCCTCTTTCTCTGGATTGTTATTAGGAGCTAGACCAGGAAGCTTGATCCAGACATCAACAAATCTCTCTGCAAAGTTTTTAACATCTTCACTTCCATTCTGTTGGCATGCAGGTTTTTTACTCCAATCAGTTTTAGATGGTCCAAATGTTTGCAGCCAATTGTGCATTGCCTGCCAACTGTGATTTAAAGTCTGTTCTTCCTGTCCCATGTGGTTGTTAACCCTGCAGTCCAATGTTTGTCCTGCATTGTTCCCCATTGTGGCAAACAAGATTAGAACTCCATCCATAGACTGTCAGGTAGATATTTTCTTGAGTTTTTCTAACCCTTTCCATGTTTTCATACCTCCCCTCTTCAGGTGTGGCAATTCTATGGGCCTACTTTCAACTAGTTTGTCTCATGGATTAAAATTGGATAAATTTATATCTTATCCCAAACCTCTCCCTCAATCTTTACTTTTCTTCCCTTCTGTCGTTTCCTCCATACAGGCCTCATAACAACAGGGGGTGCCTCTTATCTTCTGAACTGATGGATGTGTCAGAACTTCCCTCAGGGCAGTGGGCACCACTGATAGTACGAATCTTATCTGGGCCATCACCTGGAGGGGCTGGTTGAGGCAAGGGTTTTGGATACTATAGGGAGGAGGTGACGTGTGTGACGTAGTTTTAATTGTTCTAATTCCTTTTGAGTTTGTGACAATTCTTTCTCTGTGGTTTTTAATTCCTCTCAAACAGGTTTTATTTCCTCTCTTAGACTATGAATTTCTCTATCATAATTCAATTTTTCAATTATTTCTTGTCTCTATCTGAGTTGTTGTGTTACACAGAGTGACCAGCAATTTTTTTTTCTTATTTTTATATGGGTAGTCTTTCCCCAGACCCATTTAATATCATCCAGGGACCACTGCCCATGGAGGGTCCATACTTTAGACAAATTTTAGTCAGAGTCGTAGGATGGTTAAGTTGTTGTTCAATATGTTCCCTTAATTTCTACAAGACTTCATCCACAACAATGTCAGGTGGTGCCTGACCACCTTTAACTTTGGTAGGTAGTTCAAATTTAGACATTATCCCTGGATTTCAGGTTAGATTTGAACCAAAATAGACTCTCTAAGAGTCATAGACAATGGCTCTCCTTTTTCTGTCCTATGTCTCAGATCGAAACTGTCTAGTAGTTTCAGATCGCGTCAGACAGGGAAAATCTCAGACCACCACTTCCCCGCTTTGGATGTTTATTACATGAAGAGTCCTTACCTCTCGGTGACGATTAGATTGAAATGATTTTCAAAACCTCTTCCCCTTTATCCTTTTGCGATCCTGCTGACTACGCCTAGTTGTTGGGTACTCATGTCCCCGATAGTAGGAATAACCAGGCAGGGATCTACACGATGTTTTCTTGAAATCTTTATTGCAGAAGCATGGTGTTAATGGTACATAGCAAGGTGATGCAAAGCAGATCCAACTGTATTTGCCTCACAGTCTTATACTTTATTTTTCCATTCTATGCTCTCTTGTTTACCCAATCCTTAGTGTCCACTTATCATCCCATTTACGTCTAACCAATCACATTTTACATGTCCAACCACAAGACGTTTCTCGTTATTCTGTAGTTATCTGTTAAGCTAGGCATGACCAAAACTTGCTCATCAACATCACTTGCTCCTACCGTAATTGCCAGATGTTTCCTTTAAGGATAATTCACTTGCGACCAGTTTCATGCCTGCGGCTAATGTTTGAATTCCGATTGTCTCAACACAATAATGTCTTTCCTTTACCCTTCTCAGACTTACCCACATGAACTCTGTTGTATCCCACACAGGGGCTCCCCAATTTCAGAATGTTGGACTTACAAATGCGAGTAATTATGAACATGATCCTGTACTGATTTTCAAGTTTGAAGACCTGACATTTCTTACACTTATGAATGGCTGCTTCCCATTGTCCTGAATTGTGCTAATGACATGTAAACAAATTGACCTGGGAGCTGCCTGTATATTCCTCTCTTACCATGTCTGTGCTTTTTGATATGCCATTAATTATCGCAATTGATCCCTTGACACCACTAGATAGTTTGACACCCTTTGCATAAATATTGGCCCCAGTGCAGTTCAGACTATCCCAATGGTACAGCTGCACCTTTCCCTAGTGCAAATGGCGCACAGATCAGAGTGCATTTCTCCCACACCAGGCTTTCAGCAGTATACTGGTCTTCCTCATTGGATTTGGCCTATGCTAATTTACAGGCGAGTTAGGTAATCATCCAAAGGTTATAATCTTCAAATTCTGTAATTTGCTGTTACCTACACAGACCATTACCACTGGACCCTCCCCCTATCTTTGAAAATAGTTTTTCAACTCTGAGTAGATATCCGAAACCCTGGTACAATGGCAGGCAAAATAGCCACCTAATACTGAAGATTTGTGCTCCAGAATTTGCCGCTCCCCTAGCCAAGCTGTTCCAGTACAGTTACACAGGCATCTACCCAACAATGTGAAAAATTGTCTGGAAATAAAATGCAGGACAAACCCAGACAGTCCAGTTATTGCCCCATCAGTCTCCTCTTGTTCATCAGTATAGTGATGGAAGGTGTCATCAACAGTATTATTAAACAGCACCTGCTCAGCAATAGCCTGCTCAGTGACGCCCAGTTTGGATTCCACCAGGGCCACTCAGCTCCTGACCTCATTACAGCCTTGGTTTAAACATTGAAAAAAAAACTGAATTCCAGAGGTGAGGGGAGAGTGACAGGCCTTGACATCAAAATTGTAGCTAACTGAGTGTGGCATCAAGGATCAGAAACAAAACTGGAATCAATGGGAATCCAGGGGCAAATTCTTAGGTGGTTAGAGACAAACCTGACACATAGGAAGGTGGTCATGGTTGTTGGAGGTCAGTCATCTCAGCTCCAGGACACTTATGCAGGAGTTCCTCAGGGTAGTGCCCTAGGCCCAACCATCTTCAGCTGCTTCATCAATGACCTTCCCTCCATCATAAGGTCAGAGGTGGGGATGTTCGATGATAATTGCACAATGTTGAGCACCATTTGCAACTCCTCAGATACTGAAGCAGTCCATGTTTAAATTTAAGAAGATCTTGACAATATCTACGTTTGGGCTGACAAGTGACAAGTAACATTGACCACCTCCACTAAAAGTCATTCTAAATACCACCCCTTGACAGTCAATGGTGTTACCATTACCAAATCCCCCACTGTCATCATCCTGGGGGTTATCATTGACCAGAAACTTAACTGAACTTACCATATAAAAAACATTGGCTACAAGAGCAGGTCAGAGACAAGGGATACTGCAGCGAGTAACCCTGACTTCCCAAAGACTGTCCAATATCTACAAGGCACAAGTCAGGAATGTGATGGAATACTCCCCACTTGCCTGGATGAGTGCAGCTCCAACAACACTCAAGAAGCTTGACACCTTCCAGGATAAAGCAGCCCACTGATTGGTATTACATTCACAACCATCCACTCTCTGCACCAACGATGCTCAGGAGCAGCAGTTTTTACGATCTACAAGAACTATTGCAGAAATTCATTGAAGATCCTTAGACAGCACCTTTCAAACCCACTATCAGTTTCATCTCAAAGAACAAGGGCAACACCACCACCTACAAGATCTCCTCCAAGCCATTTACTCTCCAGTTTTGGAAATATATTGCCATTCCTTCACTGTCACTGGATCAAAATCCTGGAATTCCCTCCCTAAAGGCATTGTGGGTCAACCCACAGCAGGTGGACTGCAGCAGTTCAAGAAGGCAGCTCACCACCACCTTCTCAAGAACAACTTGGGATGGGCTATAAATGTTGGCCCAGCTAGCGACACCCACATATCCCACAAATGAATAAAAAGAAGTGAGATAATGAGAGTTCAGAGTTTGTGTTAGAGTAAAAAGTAAGGCTGGTAGGATTAGAGAACAATAGATGAATAAAGATATTGAGGTTCTAGTCAAGAAAAAAAGAATCATATGTCTGATAGAGACAACTTGGTTTAAATAAACTTCTTGAGCAATATAAAGAGGGTAGGGGCATTCTTAAGATGGAGATCAGGAAAGCAAAGAGCAGAAATGAGATAGCTTTGGCAAATAAGGTTAAGGATAATCCAAAGAGATTCCACAGGTTTATTGGGAGAACTAGGAAGGATCATGAAAAAGCTTTAGTGGGTAAGGTTAAGGATAATCCTAAAGCGTTCTACACTTATGTGAGGAACAAGAGGATGGCCAAATTGAGGGTCAGGCCGATCAGGGATAGTGAAGGGAACTTGAAGGGTCCTTAATGAATACTTTGCTTCAGTAGTCACTACTGGGAGGGAACTTGATGTTTCAGAGGACAGCATAAAACAGATTGATATGCTAGAATAGGTTGATGTTAGGAAGGAAGATGTGCAGAAAATTTTGAAAAACATAAGGATAGATAAATCCCCTGGTCCGGACAGGATAATTCTTAGCTTACTACAGTAAGTGAGGGAAGAGATTGCTGCACCTTTGCTGATGATTTGCCACTGGAATTGTAGCAGGTGATTAGAGGGTGGAAAATACTTGTTTGAGAAAGGGAAAAAGGATAATCCTTGGAATTATGTCAGTGGTGGGCAAATGCTGGAGAGTGCTCTGAGAGAGAGGATTTATGATTATTTGATTGATTGATTGTAGTTTGATTAGAGACAGTCAGCATGGCTTTGTGAGGGGCAGGTCATGCCTCACAAACTTATTGAATTCTTTGAGGATGTGATAAAACACATTGATGAAGGTAGAGCAGTGGATGTGGTATACATGAATTTTAGCAAGGTGTTTGATAATGTTCCACACAGTAGGCTCATTTCCCTGAGATACAGGGAAATCTGGCTGTCTGGATATAAATTGGCTGGCCCATAGAAGACAGAGGGTGGTGATAGATGGTAAGTATTTAGCCTGGAGCTTGGTGACCAATGGTGTTCTGCAGGGATCTGTTCTAGGACTCCTGCTCTTTGTGGTTTTTATAAATGACTCGGATGATATGAAAGTTGGTAGAGTTGTGGATAGTGTGGAGGGTTGTTGTGGGTTGCATTGGAACATTGATAGAATGCAGAACTGGGCTGATGGAGTTCAACCTGGAAAAGTGTGAAGTGATTCACTTTGGTGTACCATGCTTCTTTTTCCTAGGGATGAATTTCTGTTGTGTTTCCAGAAACTCCTGCCATCGCTGTTCCACTGTCTTTCCTGCTAGGCTCCTCTCCCAGTCGATTCTACCCAGCTCCTCCCTCAAACCTCTGTAGCTGCCTTTATTGGGCTATAACTTCAACAGATGAACCAACATGTAGCAATAACTTCAACAGATGAACCAACATCTAGCTGAAGAAATTCCTCCTCATCTTAATTTTCAAAGGTCATCCCTTCACTACGAGGAAGCATCTTCTCTACATCCACTCTATCCAGGTTTTCAGTATACCGTAAGTTTCAGTGAAGTACCCCTCATCTTTCTAAGCTTCATCGATACTGACCCAGAGTCCTCTACCACTCCTCATATGTCAAGCCCTTTGTCCCCAGGATCATTCTTGTGAACCACTCATGTGAAATAACCCATTAATGTGTTGGATCTTTAGTTTGACCATATCAATAACCAATCAAAATTTAAGTGGCATTAGTAGCTGATGCACAGATTTGCCAGTCAATAAAATGAGACCACCGTGGAGATTTCTCACTAAAAGAGGCTGTCAAGTTTGAAAGCTTTTGAAGACAGAAACTGCTGAGCTGTTTCTCTGTCTGTGACAGTGCGCTGCACTCCCAGGACTGTACCTGAGAGCCAAGTTAAATATATTGTTGGATATAATTTCAGTCATCTCAAAAAAAAAGACCTTAGATTATGTACAAGATCCATAGCAAGTATGACACCCTACTGCCCTCTACTACCCTCGAGGTAATTAGGGATGGACAATGAATACTGGTCTGGCCAGTGATGTATCCCTTGAATAAATATGCAAACAAAAACCTCATTTCAATCTGAACTGCCCTGCTATAAAGCAGCACTGCAGAATGGGAGCTTGTACATGTCCAATTGGGATCTCTGATGAGGAACAGGAGGGATACCAATAGCAACAGCACAAGGACAAACAGCAGCAACCCTCTCGACAGGCACGTCCCTCTCCATCACACAGACATGGTGGAGACAGAGACCTCGTTCCAACGGGGATATATGCCTGGCAAAAGGTATGTAAGTAGAGGATTGGCTTCCTCAATTGACAGATAAATAGTGCCTTGCAACAGTCAGACCTCTGTGCCATGTCTTTGCTGATATCTGCAGTCTCCTGGAAGAAAACCTCTTTCTAATGGAGTCAAGGTGGGTATGTATTATCAGTGTTGTCTAAGGTTAGTACAGCCCTGAACAGCTTCACGTCCAGACTCCAGTCAGCTGACCAAAAGTACATCTCTCAATGTGTGCTATACTATAACTGTCAAAGATGTTACTTTGATTCTGATGAGGCAACTGAAATTCTATGGATTATTGTCGTGTACGTACATGACCTTCTGCCAGTTTGGAGAAGTCTGATTGGATTCCAATGTAGAATTCAATTCCTTAAGAGGTTCCCTCCAGGGTAAGCCCTCGGATCAGGAGTATGGTCAGAATCACATTAGGTAATGTCGCAGTGAAATAAACCACCTGAGCACAGAATAAATTATTAGATATTCTCATATTCCCCATTTAAAGTATTCAACTTAACTGAATATTAAAGCAATAGGATTTTAATTGATGCAGAGAATGAAACAGAATAGAATTAGAGAAATAATAATCAGCTGGAGTACATACTTGAAACTGAGATAGGTACTGTAACTGAAATTAAATCATACATTATTTTTCTAAGATATGATATATACTCATGAAAAGTTATATGTCAAAGGGTAAGATTTTAATTCAAAGATAGGGAGTTTGCTGTCACAAGAGAGAGATTTTGGAGAGATTGTAATCCATTCTGACCTATAAACAAGCTATTGTACTTACTATGTCGCAGACTGTTCCCATCAACCCAACCACCAACAGTAATGCAAGGGGATAATAGCTTGTAAGCAAACATGAGAAGCTGAACACATACCTTCACAGGTGTGCTGTTCTATATTGCTATCCAGTAAGTTTACATCACAGCATGTTTGGTTTCATATTCAAAGTGGGTAGTAGTACAAAAAATTTGTACTTTTGGGTTAAAGATCAGGGTTCAACACATGCATGAGGGAAACAAAATTCCCCAGAGTCCCTGTAGCAGTAACTGAAATCCTTAAAATGAGGGAGACATTGCAGGAATACTGCTGTTCTTTTCCTCAGGAGAAAGATCCACAGATCTCCCTCAGGCCTGAAGTGCCAATTAAGTTTTATGAATCTCCCCCTCTTCAATGAGACACTGTTAACATTACCTGGGAGAGAAACCAGCCACATCACAAATAATTTATAAGCTCTAGTTTTATTGTTATAGAAATCTGTATTTTTATAATTGTTTTAATTCTACTCAGCACTAATCATTTACCTTTCCTGAAGATTTGATTCCTTTTGATAACACCGCCCCAATTATTAGCCAGGCCAGAAACAGACAGAGGGCTAAATACCAGACGATCTCCCCAGTCTCATCCATTGAACTTGTAAGGCGTAAAACCACTTTACTGAACAAAATAACAATAGAAAACAGTTTGTCTAAGGTCAAATGTCTTTGCACAGAGACACCTTATAAGGTTAACAGGTTTTGTCTCGGTATTTTTCAATTATCCTGTTGAAAAGTGTTATTACATATCTTTGGAGAAGATAGGAAATGAACTCAGACCTGCTGGCTCAGTTGAAGGGACATTACCACCACATCACAAGGGATCTTCAAGATTTTGTTCACACTGTGAACGCTGATGAAATTCCTCAGATACGAATTTAATTCAAAAACAAACATTCATAAGAAATGATTCATTGACTGCTTTACCATGCACAGGCACCCCTTCATTGACTTCCTGACTATAGATATGAATACAGGAACAGAGGAAGGCTATTTAACCCCTTGAGCCTGTCCTACCATTAAATGAGTTTGTGACTGATCTGGGACCTGACCTCCACCACCTCAGCTTCGCCCTCACTCCTTAATGAAATAGATAAAAGTCTGAGATGAATAAGGAAATCTAGCAACTCAGAGACACATGCTAAAGGCAAAACTGACCAACCTCAGCAACCTCTACATCTGGACAATGTTCCTTTTAATCACTGGAGAAAAATAGCAACTAACATGCTTACAGTGCACGGGCAGGATCCATCCTCATGACTGATAACTTCACTAAACTAATAACTGTTTGATGAATTGGTAATATGATGAATGTAAGCATTACTTAAATAATTCCTACTATTGTCAGTTTATTTGGCATATCAAAGTAGATAGTGGATCGCAGATCTTTGTCAAACCAACCTAAGGCATGTGTGTCAAAGGAGGAGTGACTCATATCCCCCTATCAGCTTACTATCCGAGGTTCAGAAAAGATTTACAAGGATGTTGCCATGGTTGGAGAATTTGAGCTGTAGAGAGAGGTTGAATAGGCTGCAGTTGTTTTCCCTTGAGCATCAGAGGCTGAGATTTATAAAATCATGAGGGGCATGGATAGGATAAATAGACAAGGTATTTTCCCTGGGGAGGGAAGTGTCCAGAACTGGAAGGCATAGGTTTAGAGTGAGGGGGAAAGGTATAAAAGAGTCCAAAGAGGCAACTTTTTCATGCAAGAGTCATACATGTATGGAATGAGCTGCCAAAGGAAGTGGTGGAGGCTAGTACAATTGCAACATTTAAAAGGCATCTGGATGGGTATATGAATAGGAAAGTTATGGAAGGATATGGGTCCAGTGCTGGCAAGTGGGACGAGATTGGGTTGGGATATCTGGTCAGCATGGACAAGTTGAACTGAAAAGTCTGTTTCAGTGCTGTACATCTCTATGACTCTATTAATGTTGTTAATACTGTTTCAATATATTTTTATAATTATTAAAAAGACAACAGGTACTTGTATAAAACAGTTTCATTTGTCTGTTTGCGACCTCTTATCTTTGGAAAAAAGGGTTATGTCAGGTTATATCTCAACATCCATGTGTGATATACCATTTCGAAAAATGGTCATGATGCCAGCAATATATCATGGCATGTGACATAGTGGTACAAAGTTCTCAGTCTCCATCTTACTGACCTCTAGCCTCTTGCAGCATGACATGCTGAGAAACATACTACAGTACATTTGATTATTGAGCTTGAGTCCAAACGCACAATTGTCAGTGACTGTAGTGTACACGTGTAAATATGAGGAGCTATAACAAGTCTATTGAATTCTTTAGTACAGCATAACCCACATTTCATCTTTATGTTATAGGCGTGAATAAAAGTGTCACAGTGTGATAGTTGCAAATCACCAGCATTTCATGCCATATCAAGTCAAGGCCAGAAAGAGAGAATACCCAAGGAACGAATAATAAAAGGGAACTTAAGCTAATTAATATCAGCAGTGAAAAAGTATTGGAAAAAACTAAGTGATGAAAAGCCAATAGATCCCCAGGACCTTAAGGGGTACATCCTCATCTGGAAAGAGGTATCTACAGAGATAATGGACCAATGAGTGAATATGTTTCAGAATCCCTATGGTTTAGAATGTCTCAGTGAAATTAGCAAATGTACCATTACTTTCCAAGAAAAAACAGGAAAGTGAAAATAGGAACTGACTGACCAGGCAGCTGACATCAATTGATGGAAAAATGTTTTAATGTTATTATCAAGAGAAACCTAACAACCCATTACAAACATATTATACGATACATATTTACTAAAGGAAAATCATATTCAATTAATTTGTTAGATGCTTTCTTGGTTACAAATAATGAAGAATTTGGATTTTCAAAGGTATTCAGTTATGTCGGAGAAAAGATTAGTGGACAAATAAAATGGTCATGGAGTTAAGGGGGCACATCAGCATGGATGGAGAATAGACAGCATGATTTCAAAAGGCAGATCATACTTGACTAACTTAATTGATAATTTTTAATGAAATAATGGATAATGCTGATGATGGAAATCCAATGTATGTTGTATATATCGATTTTAAAAATACGTTTGACACATTAAAAAAACTGGTTAATAAAACTGATGCTTCTGGTATAGGAGGGCCTGTGTCCAACTGTGTTTTAAAATGGTTTAAATGTAGAATACAATGAATTATAGGAATTGGTTATTGTCATAGTGAAGGATAATATACAGTGGTGTATCCCAAGGATCAATACTGGATCCATGATTTGATTTGCGTTTACTCTAAATAGCCTGACTCCAGAATGCAGAATAGTACTTCAAGATCTTGCGGAAGAAACCAGACTTCAAGAATTGGTGAGCAGTGACAATGATAGAAATTGCCTCCAACTTTAGACCATCAGACCATAAGACATAGAAGTGGAAGCAAGGCCATTTGGCCCATCGAGTCCACTCCGCCATTTAATCATACCTGATGAGCATTTCAACACCACTTACTCGCACACTCCTCGGAGGCCTTAATTCCTTGCAAAATCAAAAATTTATCAATCTCTGCCTTGAAGACATTTAACGTCCCAGCCTCCACTGTGCTCTGTGGCAATGAATTCCACAGGCCCACCACTCTCTGGCTGAAGACATGTCTCCTCATTTCCGTTCTGAATTGAACCCCTCTAATTCTAAAGCTGTGCCCACGGGTCCTAGTCTCCCCACCTAATGGAAACAACTTCCCAGAGTCCACCCTTTTAAGCCATGCATTATCTTGCAAGTTTCTATTAGATCTCCCCTCAACCTTCTAAACTCTAAACAATCCCAGGATCCTCAGTGTATATCACATGTTAGGCCACAATTCCAGGGATCATCCAGGTGAATCTCCGCTGGACACGCTCCAGTGCAGTGAGTCCTTCCTGAGGTGTGGGGCCCAAAATTGGACACACTACTCTAAATGGGGCCTAGCTAATGTTTTATAAAGTCTCAGAAGCACATCGCTGCTTTTACATTCCAGCCCTCTTGAGATAAATGACAACATTACATTTGCTTTCTTAATCACAGATTCAACCTGCAAATTAACCTTTAGAGAATCCTGGACTAGCACTTCCAGATCCCTTTATACTTTGGCTTTAGGAATTTTCTTACCATTGAGAAAATAGTCCATGCCTGTATTCTTTTTTCCAAAGTGCAAGACCTCACATTTGCTCACTTTGAATTTCATCAGCCAGTTCCTGGACCACTCTCCTAAACTGTCTAAATCTTTCTGCAGCCTCCCCACCTCCTCAGTACTACCTGCCTGTCCACATAACTTCCTAAGATCGTCAAGCTTCACCAGATTGCCACCAGTCCCTTCATTCAGATCATTAACATAAAGTGAACAGCTGTGGCCCCTACACCAAACCCTGCGGGACACTACTGGTCACTGGCTGCCATTCCGAAAAAGAACCTTTTATCCCAATTCTCTGCCTTCTGTCAGACAGCCAATCCTCAATCCATGCCAGTAGCTCACCTCAAACACCATGGGCGCTCATCTTACTCAGCAGCCTTTCATGAGGCACCTTATCAAAGGCCTTTTGGAAGTCTAGATAGATTATTTTTACTGGGTTTCCCTGGTCTATCTTACTTGTTACCTCTTCAAAGTATTGAAAGGTTTGTCAGGCACAACCTCCCCTTACAAAATCCATGCTGACTTGTTCTAATCTGACCCTGCACTTCCAAGAATTTAGATGTCTCATCTTTAACAATGGATTCTAGAATTTTACCAACAACTTACGTTAGGCTAATCGGCTTATAATTTTCCATCTTATGTCTTGATTCTTTCTTGAAGGGGATAACAACAGCGATTTTCCAATCATCTGGGACTTTCACTGACACTAATGAGCTTTGAAAGATCACAACCAACACCTCCGCTATTTCCTCTGAACTCTAGGATGTAGCCTATCGATGCCAAGAGATTTAAGAATTTTTACATCTTTTAGCTTCTCTAGCATTTTCTCTTTTGTAATGGCTACCATACTCAACTCTGTCCCCTGACTCTCCTTAATTGTTGGGATATTACTCGTGTCTTCCACTGTGAAGATTGACGCAAAGTACTTATTAAGTTCTTCAGCTATTTCCTTATCTCCCAGCACTAGCCTTCCTACATCAATTTGGAGCAGCCTAATGTCTACTTTTGCCTCTCGTTTGTTTCTTATGTATTGAAAGAAACTTTTACTACCATTTCTAATATCACTGGCTAGTCTACCTTCATTTGATCTTCTCCTTTCTTATTTCTCTTCTTGTTATTCTTTGTTTGTTTTTGTACTCTTCCCAATCTTCTGATTTCCGAGCGCTCCTGGCCACTTTATAAACTCTCTCTTTTTCTTTGACACATTTCCTGACTTCCTTTGTCAGCTATGGCTGTCTAATCACCCCCACCCCCTCACCCAATAATCTTTATTTACCTTGGGATGAACCTCTGTAGTGTCCTAAATTACATCCAGAAACTCCTGCCATTGTTGCTCTGTCTTCCCCACTAGGCTCTGCTTCCAGTCAATTTTCTTCAGTTCTTCTCTCATGTGCCTGTGATTATCTTTATTTAACTGTAACAACATTACATCCGATTTTGCCTTCTCTCTTTCAAACTGCAGACTGAAATCTATCATATTCTGTTCGCTGCCTCCTACGTGTTCCCTTACTATGCCTCATTACATAGCACTAGGTCCAGAATAGCCTGCTCCCTTGTGGGCTCCATCATAAGCTGTTCCAAAAAGCCATTCTCTAAGCATTCCATGAATTCCCTTTCTATGGATCCACCGGCAACATTATTCACCCAGTCCACCTACATATTGAAGTCCCCCTTGCCTTTCTGACATGTTCTGTCTATTTCCCAGTCCATCTTATGCTACTGGTCTTGACAACTGTTAAGAGGTCTGCACATAACTCCCATCATGTTTTTTTGACCTTTGTGGTTCCTCAACTCCACCCACACAGACTCCAAATCATCTGACCCGAATGTCATTCAGTGCCATAGATTTAATTTCATTCTTAACTAACAAGGCAACCTGCCCCCTCCACCCACCTCCCTGTCTTTTCGATAAGCTGTAAATCCTTGGATGTTTAACTGCCAGTCCTGAAACCCCTATAATCACGTCTCTGTGATGCCTACATCATAATTATTCACAATGATTTGTGCCATTAATTCATCTACTTTGTTACGAATACTACGAGCATTCAGATGAAGCACCTTAACGATAATTTTCTTATCCTCATGATTTCTAGTCATAAATCCTAAGTTATCCTTCGTTTTTGCTTCATTCCTCATCTGCCTTGAACTCAAACCCTGCACACATGCTAACTTGCTGCTTTACATGGATGAGTTCCAAATGCACAGATTTCATGTGTGATTTCATACTGAATGGCCCAAAAAGACCTGGACATTTCAGTTGTGGAAGTGACCAAGAAAAGAAACCCTGTTCAGCATCTGGAAGGGGCTGCTCTCCAATCAAGTGTTGTTTCTCCCACATTTGCTACTGATAGGGTGACTAGTGCAGAAATGTGGGGGAGAAACAGCCTGTGATTGCAGGAGCAGTAAGCAGATGTGAGTGGGGGGCACATAATCCTGAGCAGCACAACAGTAATGATGTGAGAGGCTGTTGGGGAGATGTTCCTCTGGGGGAAGAGACTGCCAATGAGAGAGGCAATGAGGAGACACTGATGGGAACAAGACTGCCATGAGGAGATGTTGCTGTGGGGCAAGCGCTGCCAAGAAGACAGTGGTTTCTGTTGGTAGACACTACAAGGGGGAAATGGCGTTCCTAGGAGAGAAAGGCTACAATGTAGAGGCCAGGAAGAAAAGAAGGTGTAAAGGGAAAAGGCTGTAAAGGGAACAGAACAGCTTTAAACTTGTCAATTAAAAATTTACTGTTGGTCAGAGAAATGTCAAGCCTCTGAGACAATGAATTCCTTGCAAATAAATGTGACGTCTTTAGCTTAAGGCTGTGTAAATTCAAGACTGTACAGGAAAAAAAGCAGTGGATATTATTCTAATGCACACTATTATTTGGATAATTGAATACTGAATAGATTTATTTCAATAAAAACAGGTTTGTTTTTTGTGTTAACATCTCTCAAATTATTTTGCATACCATGAACACCTGAGATGCAAGGACTGTGTTAAAGTTAAACTTGCAATTTTTTTGTATGAACTGAGATCCCAAACAATGATAAACAGCTGCATTTTAATAGTGTTTTTCATGACTTGAAGATTTTTCAAAGTGTTAGTCAGTGAAGGAAACACTAGGGAAGTCTAATTAGATATTATAGTGGGAAGAAAAATAATCAAATAAGCAAACAATTAATTTAGGGGAGTCTATGGCAAAGGTGCATAACCTGAAAATTAGAGACAGAACCTTCAGGAGTGAAATTAGGAAACATTTACATAAGGCAGCTGGAAGAAGTTTAGAACTCAAATATGCAAGTAAGAATTGATGCTTGATTAAAAGCAATATTGGATAAATTGTTAAATTAAAATCTATTGAGTCTAAGATATAGTAAAAAGGATAATAACTGGCCGGTTAAAATCCTCCAACTTCAAGCATATCCAATGAAAATGTGTTGGTTGTGACTTCACCAGTGTGGACAGGGTAGGGTAATGATTTTCTGTGCTGCAGTGTTCGTCAGTTATTTTTGAAAGAAGCTTTAGTTTCTAACTTCTGCCTATTGCCTTATACTGATTAAAATACTGCTGTGCTGACAATATTAATGCTTATCGTGGGTGCGCTGATTATATGTTTAATGGAGGATGATAATTGAGGATTCTTCAAATTCTGCTTTTGAGTTAGGTCTCAGTTCCATACTTATTAACACGTGTACAGAAGATAATGTTACTGCCTGACTGCATCACCTAATGAAAGTGTGAGTGTGAATGGAAAAGGAACCCCTGAAAATCAAAAAAAACCATCAAAATGGAGAATTCAAAATCTAAAAGAAGCTTTTGAAAGAAAGATATTTGACCTCTGTGACATGTTTATTCAGGCCAAATGGACAGGTAGATGGCAAATGGGATTTCATCCAAAGACAAATGAAGTGATGCTTTTTTGGCAGAAGTGATGAGTAGAGGTAATACAGATTTAACGGCATTGTTCGAAAGAGCTTACGTGATTAAAAGTTGTTGGCAGTTGTTTCGCATTGATTATTGAAGGCAGCAAGATATTGGAATGTAAATGTGAAGAATTGATTAATACAGACAGGAAGCAGACAGCAATGTTTTTAAATTGGCAGGCTGGCCAATAAAAAACAGAACAGTCAAAGAAATGTGTCAGTGTAGTTCAATTCCCTGAGGGGTGTGCAGCATTGAGGTATTCATGCCACTCCCTAGTTCATCAGATCATGCTAATGTATTCCTTATATCCACCTGAGCCATCCTGGGCCATCACAGCATCCTCAATTCCAGCTACCTCCTCAAGTAATAGCTCATTCTTTCATCTCTTCACCTCTGAGACATTACCCTTTGGTAAAGTCAGGTTGTGGAAGACATGCAAACAACTATGATGCCGGACACATTGTTTATAGTCTACAGCACAGTACTTCATCGGTCAAAGTATCTTCCTCAGTAGCCCTATTGTGATGGTTTTGTGCCTTTAAGAGAGATGTATTATCTGCTGTTTCTCTTGCAGAGAGGTGTTGCCACAGAGACCAGACTGTCTGCGGCAGGCAGACAGTTGGTAAATAGTTTGGCAATATCCCTCAGTGTTTTTTTTTCATGAGACAAAAGAGGCATAAATGGGTGAAGGGTTCATACAGACCCAGGAAAGGTTTAGCTTTTCTTTTAGTTCATGAGATGGTTTCTTCTGCTGCTGAGCTAACAGCTTGACTTCTCTGCTGTTAGAGTCTTAGGTGAAAGGCTTCCTCTTTGAAATAATATCAGGTAGACTATTTCCTTCAGTATTTTGTTCTGTTGGACAGGAGAGAGGCAGCACATGACAACTTTAACTGTTTTACTAAATTGCCTTGTCAAGTGTGCGTTTATGGGATGCTCCTTATATTGGAACAGTTGATAATGTTTTACTTAAGTACGAATCATCCTGTTAAGTATTTCAAAACAGTTAAAGTTATGCCATTTATTTTTGTATTTTAATTGCGTCATAAGGATAATGTTTGTTTTGATTAAAGCCGAGTAGTCGACTAATCAAATCAAATCTGGAAGACAGCACCTTACACTAGCCTGGAAATAAATATTAAAGGTAGGGTCGAGGCTATCTCTTTACTATATCTGAGAAGGGTCTGGTCTCGTCCATAATACTGTGGTCTGCTTCAGAATGACCCCTGTGGAAGCACGCACAGTGCAGTACAACAACCCCACATCAGTCTGTGGATCCTCATGGGTGTCTACTGTATAAACTAACACTCTGAAAGAGTTAATGTTTGAGCTACATTGATCTCCACCCAATCTGCTGAAGTCCCACAATTCTGGGTTAGGAATCAATTGGAGTCTGAACTGGTCTCCTGATGGAGATACACATGTCTTTGCTGCATATGGCTGATAATAAATCAAAATGCATTAAGGATTAGTGTAACCTGTACGTAGTTACTGTCATGTAATAAAATACACTGTGTAATCTAAGGCAAGTGCTGAGACTTACTCATGATCCATCGTACTCATAACTTGCTGGTGAGATAACTAACCCAGCACCTGAAAGTGGAGAAATTCTTTGTTGAAGGTTAATTAAACAGTGAGAATGTGACTTTTTTGCCTCTCACCCGATCAAGTTCACCCATCTACCAATCTTTTCACCAGCTCTGAGAACAGAATATCCCACCCTTTATTTTGTTTGACTGGAGAATCTAGAACATGGAAGTCTAGCCTCAGGATAAAAGGTCACTTTCTGAGCACTAGGCTAAGCAGAAATTCATCAGATTGTGTTGAACGCCAGGCTGGAGGAGCCTCTATGTATTCTTTCTGCCCTTGTAATATATTTCAGTTTTGTCACTGATGTTAAGGGCAAAACTCTATATAAATCTAAGTAGTTATTGTTAACATCCTTTTAAAACTATATTCCAGGGTCCGAATGGTATTAAGGGAGACTAAATTTGGTATTGTTTTCAATATTGTCTCTCATTCTACTCATTTTTTATAGGAATAAAGCTTTGTTAAATAGTCAATGCTGATGTGATTCCCTTGTGGGCTGATTTGGTTTGAAGGAGTTCCTGACGGTGCTTCATTGACAGCCTGACATTGCTCTGTTAAAACTACCTGGGTTAGTCTCTCCCAGTGAATTCAGCTCTTTCATATCATTAAACATCTGTTCACTCCCAATTTCCCTAATAAATTTCCCTGGATTATGGGTTAAACACAATACTATATTCAATTGATAATTCAAAGAAAGGGAGATCGGTCTTCAAACCCAAATATATAAGAAAACAAATATTTGTTTGATAAAATCTACACTGCTTAAATTCCTGTTAAAAGGAAAGCTGCGGTGTTACAAACCAGGGAAATACAAACTAAAGCAGGAGCCCCTGTTAGTATACAAGAGGAGAATAATGTAAATCTTGACTGCAATCAAACAGCTTCTCTCTCATTTACCAACGAACTATCCCAGGAGGAGTTGTTGGCCCAGCTATGCAGATTAGAAGTGTAGCTCTCTGAAACGTACTTACTCCTAGTATTGCTCACTCGGACCATGGTGAGGAATGGAGATTTCTGATCCATTTCGACAAGTTTCATTGTTTGTCTGCAGCCATGTTATATTAACAATTTCAAAATATCCATTGTCCAGAGAGAAATTGCAGATTGAATCTGGAAATTATGGAACAAGTTTTTAAAGGATAATTTACTTACTTAGGACGTACAGATTATTAGGAGGGCAGCCATTAACTGCTAATCTTAGTTGTGCAGGTCATTAGGCCTCTTTAGATGGCAGTTAACGGACAACCGCATTTGCTAAGATAAAACAGTTTATTATCGAACAGTCTGCCAATGAGGTACAGTCAACAATTCAAGAGTTTCCTGGTCACGTTCAATGAAGTCAACATTTTATTTCCAGTTCTTTGCTCAAATTCTTATATTTCAAATTCTAGTGATATAATATTATATATAATATATAATAATATATATTCCACTCTGTCTGAATCAGTTTAATCCCTTTGCATGGCAACATTACAGATGAATCAGAACACAGAGTTATAGTCTGTACGCTGCACTCACACAGATCCCAGCTCGGGCAAATCACTCTGTTTGCAATGGTCAATTTCACGGAGTTTGAACTGCTTGTCACTGATAATATTACATTCAAATATTAAGCGTTGATTTATCACACAAGATTTCAGAACTGGCAAGAACATGGACAAGAGTATACTACAGGACTTCAACATATTTCCAATGAAGGCTCAGTGAAGAACTTAAACAGAAAGAGTGATTATTGAATGAACCTCTGAGTGCACACGATCAGGGTGCACAAACCTCTCGGCATCATATCATCCCATAAATAGCAACTGCAGTTTTGCCAATTTCCTTCTGTTTCTTCCTCCTATTTAGTAAACCTTGTTTCTACTACTTTCTGGTTTGGAGACAGAATTTCAAACAGACACACAATGATTGGGCAATGAGAGCGGACGGACAGACTTGAAAGTAGAAGTTTTCAGAAAAATCAAAAGCAGCAACAGAAATGCACGGCATTGACAGAGAGCAGTGTTTTGGATGAAAATGAAATGTGTGCATTTAGGAAAAACAGGAAATGAAAGGGCATTAGTGAATAATGTGGCGCAAGGAAGAGGTGCTTGCTAGAAGCACAAATTCAATTGCAAAAAGTGCTTAGCATAAATTAGATCAATGAGTATAAATCAAATTTATATATGACCTAATAACAAATATTGTTACCATTATCATTTATCAGGATGGGTCTTTTTCCTAGGTGGGTGAGTTCAAAACTAGGGGGCATCGTTTGAATGTGAGGAGTAAGATTTAAAAATGAAATAAGGGACAACCACAGAGATGTGGAATGAAATGCCACAGGAAGTGGTGGATGCAGGTACATTTACAACATTTAAAAGACATTTGGATAAGTACATGAATAGGAAAGGTTTGGAGGAATTTAGACCAAAAGTAGGCAAGCAGAAGCATGTTAGTTTGGGAACACAGTTGGCATGGACTGTTGGACCAAAGGATCTGCTTTCATGCTGTATGACTCTATTACTCATAATTGCATCAATACCATAGTAAGAACAAAACTCTGGGATAATGATACTAGAGAAAAATAATCAGTCCTCTGAGCACACACAATGTGTGCATAAACCTCATCAGTATCACATGATCCCATAAACTGCAACTACAGTTTTCCCAATTTTCATCTGTTTATTCTCCCTATTTGGTAAACTTCTTTTCTTTTCTACGTTCTAATTTGTGGGATAGAACATGAACCAAACACAAATTGTGTTGGACGGTGGCAGCAGCAGGACAGATTAGGAGTTTCAGAACATACAAAGCAAAGAAAGGAAATGCCAAGACAATGAGATGCAGCAGTGTTTTGGATGAAACTGAAATGTTTGCATTTGGAAAAGATTGGAAAAGAAAGGGCATTAGTGATGAAAGTGGTGTCAGAAAGAAGTAGGAAGAAGTGTTTGATAAAAGCACCAATTCAAATGCACTTGAGACAAACCAGATGATTTATGAGTTCCAATTAAAATTATATATGATCTAACAATAAATAGTATTGCTGATATCATTAGTTCAGAAAAGATAGAACAGGATGTTGCCAGGAATGGAGGGATTCAGTTATAAAGAAACACTGGGTGGACTGGGACTTTTTTGTGCAAAGTAGGAGGATGAGAGATTACCTTATTGAGGTTTATAAAGTCATGAGGAACATGGATAAGGTGAATAGCAATAGTCTCTTCCCTAGTGTGGGCGTGTTCAAAACTTAAGGGTATATTTTTAAAAGATGAGAGGAGAAAGATTCAAAAATGACATGAGGGGCAACTTTTTCATACAGAGAGTGGTTCGTATGTGGAATGAACTGCCAGAGGAAGGATGGATGCAGATACAGTTACAACATTTGCAAGACATTTGGATAAATACTTGAATAGGAAAGAATTGGAGGGATGTGGGCCAGACACAGGCAAGTGGGACTAGTTTAGTTAGGGAATATGGTCGGCATGGACTAGTTGGACCAAAGGGTCCATTTCCAAACTGTTATGACTTTGCAACTCTAACTTGAAATGGTATCAATACCAAAGGAACAACAAAACGTTGGGATAATGACAGTAGAGTGAAAGAACCTAACCTCAGGAAATCAAGAATTAGAATCAGTTTGGGTGGATCTCAGTAAAATCAAGGGGGAGAAAGCACTTGCGTACGTTATTACACAGCCCCCAACAGTAGCTGCAGAGTAGGGCAGAGTGAATGTCAGGAGACTTGTGCTCTATGTAATTTGGGTAATCATTGATCATTGACAAATTTACTCTTCATATAGACTGGGCAAACATTAATAGCAGTGACAGCTTGCAGGACAAGTACAGAGAAAGTTCGCAATTGATCTCCTAGATCAGTGTGTTCACGAATCAACGAGGAGGCAATTTTGGATCAAGCATTCTGTATGAGAAAGGACTAATTAACACCCCTGTAGAGAAGGAGTCTCTAGGGAAGACTGACCGACAGTAATATGAAATAGTTTAACACTGAAATGCTTTCACAATCAGTCAAATCTCGGGCCTTGTATCTAAATAGCAGACAGGTCAACTATGATAGACTGGGAAACTCAATTAAAAGTTGAGGTAGTAGGTAAGCAAAAGTAGAATTTGAAGACAATCTACGATAAATATAGTTTAATGTAAAATCCACACTTTATGTACATTCCTTTAAGGCAAAAATACTGCACAGAAAATGTAGTCCAACTGTGGTGACAAAGAGACGTAAAGACAACATTCAATGCAAGTTAAAATCTAACAATATCGCCCTAAACGGTAGTGAGCTGAGGTTTGGGGTCTTGAAGACTTCAGTAAAGGACAAGAAAAGAAAAATGAAAATCAGAATTGGCTAACAAGAGAGACATGAAAGCAGATTTTAAATGTTTCTGTGGGTATATGAATCTGAAACAATTAGACGAAAGAAAAATATGCCCATTTGATGCAGAGAGAGGTGAAATTGGGATTTGACAAAGATTTTGAAATTAATGAACATAGTCCCGCCATTTCAGAAAAAAAGAAGGAAGCATAGACCGGTTAGCCTAGTGGGCAAAATGCTGGATTCTATCATAACAGTAACACACTTACAGATGATGGAGTAGATCCAATTTACAGGAGTCATAGTTATGTTTTACAAACCTTCCCTCATTTAAAATGAAACTAAAATGTTCCTGAGAGGAGAATGGTGGGAAGACTATGGCTCTGCTCAGAAATTAGGACATCATGAACAACAAACCAAACCCAAAACTGACTGAAAATCAAATTGGTCAGACTATTGAGTACAGGAGTTGAGAAGTCACGTTGCAGCTTACAGGACATTTTTAGGCAAATTTTAGAATATTGCGTGCAATTCTGGTCTCCTTCTATTGGAAGGATGTTGTGAAATTTGAAAATGTGCACAAAAGATTTACAAGGATGATGCCAAGGTTGGAGATTTGAGCAATAGGGAGAGGTTGAATAGGCTGGGGCTGTTTTCCCAGGAGCGTCAGAGGCTGAGGGGTAGGATAAACAGACAAAGTCTTTTTCCTGGGGTTGGAGAGTCCAGAACTAGAGAGCACAGGTTTAGGGTGAGAGGGGAAAAATATAAAAGAGACTTAAGGGGCAACTTTTCTATGCCGATGATGGTAAATGTATGGAATGAGCTGCCAGAGGAAGTGGTGGAAGCTAGTAGAATTGCAATATTTAAAAGGCATCTGGATGGGCATATGATTAGGAAGGGTTTGGAGAGATATTGGCCGGGTGTTGGCAGGTGGGAGTAGATTGGGTTGGGATATCTGGTCGGCATGGACAAGTTGGACCGAAGGGCCTGTTTCTTTGCTGTACGTCTCTATGACTATGGAGAGAAAGTGAGAGAGCGAGAGAGCAAGAATGAGAGTGAGAGACAGAGAGGGACAGAGAGGGATAGAATGCAGCTGCTCTGAAGGCAAGAAATAACTTATTGTGTTAGCAGCCAATTCTGGTAAGAGTTGACTCTGCTGGTATCTTGGGGTTTTGCTGCCTAGATTAGAAAACATTTTAGGAATTAATTGTTAAATGGTGTATGCAGAACCTTTGTTCTTCCACTGACCCTTCTTCAACTAGCCCAACAAGACGTAGAAGAAAGTGAGGAATGCAGATGCCAGAGAGTCAGAGACCAAAACCATACTGCTGGAAAAGTACAACAGGTCAGGCAGCATCTGATGAATACGAGAGTTGACATTTCGGGCATAAACCCCATTCTGAAAGAAGGACTTCTGCCCAAAACATCGGCTCTCCTGTCCCACTGATGCTGCCTGACCCGCTGTGCTTTTCCAACCCCATACTTTTTGATTTCAACTGGGTGTGGCCAGCCAATCATGTATTGCCCATGACCATCATAGTTGTACAGTGCCATCACAGAGCAGTGTCAGCAATTTTAACACACTGAAGTTAATGAAAAAGTTGAAATTTAAGTCAGAATTCAGACAATTTACAATTGTCTGTTCTGATATAATGTATATTTATGGCCCAAAGTGTACTAAATTCCCGGCAATAGAAATATTATTTTCATGAATGCTTACCCTATATTCAAAAAAAAAGGTATCGTTGATTATCCTTGGAAATCCAATGACTCAATAATATTCTTGCTACTGACATCTGTGCAAGATGTTCTATGCAAAACGATTGTCCATTTCTCTCACTCATTCAGATTGACAGAATGAGCAATCAGTCCCAACAGAATTGAGCACTGTCCCTTTGGGAGTGCTGCTGCATGTTTCATCCACTCCCCACCAACTGAAGCACTCTACTCACAGCAATGGTGATTGGAAGGATGCAAACAGGTAGTACAGACTGTAGGCGAGGACACAGGTATATGAAATGTTGTCAAATGCTGTAAATACAATGGTATTTATGCCCAAACCTTAAAATTAAATAAGAAGCATGAGATTAGTTTTGAAACTGTTTTGAAATAAATTAAGAGACATTGAACCATAGAGTCCTACAGCACGGCAGCAGGCCCTTTGGCCCAAACTGCCCCATGCTGACCAAAACGTCACTCTACAAAATACCCTGGAAGAACTGCAACAAACATTACATTGGATAGATGGACAGGAAAATTGCCAACAGGATACACGAGCACCAAGTAGCCACCAAAAGACATAACCAACTATCACTGGTATCCTTACACACAGATGAAATGGGACACTAGTTCGACTGGGACAATACATCCATCCTGGGACAGGCTAAACAAAGACACCCATGGGAATTCCTAGAAGCCTGGCATTCAAACCGAAACTCCATCAGCAAATACATTGATCTGGACCCCATTTGGACTTAGAAAAAGAACCAGAAGATATCACCCATCATGACAGACTGAGACTCGTAAAGAGAAAGTAGGACAGAACACCAGCGCTTCAACAGAGGCTCACTGATTATGTTACCTAGCAAAATGTCTGAGAACAAATGTACCAACGCAGCGAGCAAACTTACAACCTGAACCACAACCTGAGCTACTAACCTTCTCAAAAATTGCAAATGTCCATCTGTCCTAATCCCATTTCCCTGCACTTGGCCCATATCCTTTTAATTCTTTCCTATCCATCTATTTGTCCAAATGGCTTTTAAATGTTGTTAATATACCCACTTCCACTGGCAGCTCATTCCATATGCATACCACTCTTCTTATGAAAAAGGTTGCCCTTCAGTTTTATTCCCTTTTATTCTTTTCCTCTAACCTTAAACTGATGCCCTTTGGTCCTCAATTCCCCAATTCTGTGAAAAGACAGAGCATTCACCCTACCTATGCCTCTTATCATCTTATACACCTCTATAAGATCCTCCCTCAGTCTCCTACACTCTAAAGAAAAAAGGTCCTAGCTTGTCCAAGCTCTCCCTATAACTCAGACCATTGAGTCCAAGCAACATCCTTGTAAATTTCTACTGCACTCTTTTCAGTTTAATAACATATTTCCAATAACAAAGTGACCAAAACTGAACACAATACTTCAAGCGCGGCATCACGAATGTCCTGTTTAACTGCAACATAACTCCCCAATTTCTATACACATTGGCCAGACTGATGAAGGCCAGTGTGCCAAAAGCCTTCTTCACTGCCCTATCTACCTGTGACTCCACTTTCAGTAAACTGGGAATCCCTGAACTCTAAGATCCTTCTGTTCCACTCACTCCTTACAGCCTTACCATTCACCATGAAACTCCTACCTTGATTTGATTTTCCAAAATGCAAGACCTCACGCTTATCTATATTAAGTTCCACTTGCCATTTCTCGGACCACTCCCAGCTGATCAAGGTCCTGTTGCAATTTATGATAACCTTCCTCACTCTCCATTATACCACCCATTTTAGCGTCGTTAGCAAAGTTACTAATCACGCTTTGAACATTCTCATCCAAATCATTCATATAGATAACAAACAGTAATGGGCCAAGCACCAACCTCTGAAGCATTCCACTTGTTGCAGTCCAACAAGCAGCTTTCCATTATTACCCACTGCTTTCTACCATCAAGCCAATTGTGGATCCAATGTGCCAGCTCCAACTGGATTACATGCGATCTAGCCTTTCAGAGCAGCCTACCATGTGGAATCTTATCAAAGGCTATACTGAAATCCATTTTGACTATGTCTACCGCCCCACCCTCAATCACCTTCCTGGTCACTTCACCAAAGGTTGCTAACAAATTTGTGAGGCATAGTCTCTCATTCACAAAACCATGCTGACTACTCCTGAACAAACCGTTTTTCCAAACGCATGTACACCTTACCCCGTAGAATCTTCTCAAGCAACTTACCTACCATACATGTTAGGCTTACTGATCTACTGTACCCAAGCTTTTCTTTACAGCCCTTCTTGAATAAGGGCACACCATTCCTCCTCACAGAATTAGCTGGTAGACAAAATCAATCTTATCTAGTTGCCAGTTGGCATTGCAATTTCTGTTGTTGTTTGTATTTCCAGAGGATTATGTGCGCACGTGATGGATGAGTATAAGCTGTACTTTAATTCCAAGAACCTTAATTTGGATAGATATGTTTCTAAATTATTGAAATGTAAAATTCTTGAGTCATTCAACTTCAAATGTCGCATTTTCATTGCATTTGCAACAAAAATTCTGAACAATAAGGCTGAGATTTTCAGGATTCCAGATATGCTGTCATCAGTTACGTATTTTAGAAGGGATTGAAATGGATGTTGATCTAAGAAATAATTTACTAATAAAGACAATAGTCTGAGATTTTACTGGCCTGTCCCAGTATCATACCAAAGGCAAAGGAGCTGCTCCGAATCCTATGTAAACAGCAAACGACTCAATGAGGCAGCATGTCTTAACAGCAAGGTGAGAACATCGAGGACATTACCTTTCACTGTGAATGAAAACAAGAAAGGTATCCACTTATAGTCTTTTGCATAAACGTAAGACATCTCTAAGCACCTTACAGATAATTTATAAGGGGAGGAAACGGCCTGGTTGTATTATTGCTGAACTGTTAATCCAGAGATCAAGATAATGTTCTGGGAACCAGGGTTCGATTCCTGTCATAACAGATGGCAAAATTTGAATTCAATACAAATCTGGAATGAAGAATTTAATGATCACTCATAAAAAGGTTAACTCTTTATTTTTTACAGTTGGAAAAGACCATTTCAATTAGTTCTTGTATAACGGACTATAATTGCTGTTTCTTGTCCTTTTTTGTGTGCAATAAACTGGCTTATTTATAAGATAGAGTAAATGATAGCATCTTACATTGAGTTTGAAAGTGATGTAGTTCAATCAAAAATGATTATATTAAATATAAACAAAGGGATTTAATAAACGGTGAAGATAAAGATTAGTTATGGGTGGATTACGACCCAAAATGAAAGGTACGACAGTAGACATTTAATGGTTAACACTGAAAGACAAACAAAGATGATGGAATACCACAGGTCACAACAGCATATGTTTTTGGTGGGGATAGATATTATATGGAACTGTAGGCTAATCCGCAACATTCCTGTACACTCCCTGACCTCATTCCCAAAGCATGGAGCATTGGTGGGTGTTAAAGTCAGTAACTCTCTCATCATACACAAATAATTAATGGTCAAATGATTTGTTAAAGACTCAGTTGACCACAGTATTACACTGCGCACACCATCAAACAGTTGGTGTAGGCAGGAGTCTGATTCCTTTCTTATAACAATCAAGTTGTCTGGTTTCATCAATGGGTGGGATGTTCTTCATGGTGTTTCATAAGTGCCCACCTGTAGTGCTTTAAGGCTCGCTTTGGATTCTGAGCTCACTGCTGATTCTGCCTGGATGAGGTGGGAGGCATACCAACTAATTTCACTCTCTGTAATAAGCAATGAAAATACATTCTTTTAAAGCACAGAAACCTCCCAAGTATAGTGTTCCAACTGCGGGTAACAAAACAAATCTAAGATCATAATGGATCAAAGGAAGACACCTGTAAAGTGTCAAAAAGAAAGTAAATAAAAGATTCAGAGCATTTTAGTAAAGGAGAACCAAGGAAAACATTGATAAAATGGACAATGAAACTAAACGAGTGAGAAACAAAAGCAGAGTGTAAATGTTTTTATATACGTGTAAAAAGGAATAGAACAGCAAAAGCAAATGTAAATCCATGAGAAGCAGACACAATTCCAGCCCACTTAGAAAATATGATTGGATTTGGAAGAGTCTACATGGATTTAGGAAAAGAAAATCATCTTTGACAAACCTGGGAGAGTTTAAGGATCTAAATAATATATTAAATAAGAACTGATAGATGTTGTCGGTTTAGATTTTCAGAATGTTTTCAAAAAGGTTCCACACTGGAGTGAAAAAAATTAGAGCACATGGGAGTTGGGGGAGGAATATATTAGCATGGATTGAGAACTGATTAATGGACATGAAAGAGTATAAGAACAACTGATTCAATTTTAGTTTAGTAAGCTTCAACTAGTGTGGTTCCAAAGGGGTCAGTGTTGAGGCTCCAGCTATTTATAATCTGTAGGAATGATTTGAAGAAAAACAAAATACTGCAGAGGCTGGGAATCTTAAAGAAACAAACAGAACACTCGAGAAACTCAGCAGGCCTGGTAGCATCCGTGCAGAAAGAAAGAGTTAACATTTTGAGTTCATTATGACTCTTCAGTCAGGGTTCAACATCATATTTCCAAATTTGCAGATGGAGTTTAGAAGAATGATAGGTGATCTAATGCCATCATACAAAAGTCTTGCAGGGATTGACATGGTCAACGCAGGAGGAAGGTTTCCTATATTACAATAAAGGGTGAGTCATTTTGGACTGTAATTTTTTGGAATTTCATCAATCAATCAAAAATAGGGACAGTGAATATTCAGAAATCTTTGCCCCAAACGACAATGAAAACTCAATAGTTGAGCTTGCCCAAGGCTGAAACTGATTTATGCTTATAAATCAAGGGACACGAGATTATTACAGGAAACTGTTGTTTTACTTAAATCTCATTGCAAAGCTATCTGTTTGAAAATAGTACACAAACATGCTTACATTATGAACGTGGAGTAACAAAGGTCTTTCACCAGTTTGGATAACAAGGAGACTCCCCTGTTCCATTAACATCTCCTTAAGATAATTATACTGGAAAAGGTCTTCACTAATTCACTCACTCAAGTTTCAGAGGTTCTTGCAGATCCCAGCAGAATCACCTACAACATCATTTTCACAAATAGGTTCTGTAAAAATCAGAAGTCAACAAACGGATCTCTTCAGCATCTCCACTCTGTCTACCTCAATTAATGACATCAAGTCATACAGTGTTATAGCATAGAAAGATGCTCTTCAACCTATTGTTTCTGTACCAGTTATCAAGAACTGATCTACTCTAATCCCATTTCCCAGCACTTAGCCTTGTATCCTTTGGTGTTTCAAGTGATGATGTAGACTGTTTTTAAATGCTGTAGTGGTTCCTGCCTCTACCACTGTTTCAGAAAGTGAATTTGAAACAGTGAAAGGGGATATTCCACTCTTTTAATTGTGAACAACATCTCTGCAAGGCGATCTAACACCAACATCTGGTGAAGTAAATATAGTGACTATATTCATGGGTATAAAACACAATTGCTCATTTAAACTGTTGCCAAATCAAGACTGCTCAGAACACTAATCTGTAACATGGGCACAGCTTTCCACACTGCATCCGGTCCAAGGCTGGCAAACTGCCCAAAGGAAGTTTCCAGGAAAAACATTGGCATCCCAGTGACTGCCAGCATCAGAATGTAGGGAATAAGGAAAGCACCTGCAAAATATAGAAAAGGGAAAGTCAAATAAATTGCTTGAACATTAACGTCACCAGGTTTCATAACTAATAGTTCATTTCGTATTAATACTGGAATGAAATGTTGTTGACAGAAGAGTGTGGCTGCAGATTGTAGATTGCGTCTTTTTTGTATTTAGATCCTGTGTACAATCAACATTCAGGGACCTATACAACAGTGTTGCTCCTAAAACCTTAGGTCAGCCACACCTGCTGATTTCTCCAACATTCTCTATTTGTTTTACACACCGAGCATGCGCATTATTTTGCTTTTATTTAGCTTTGATAATTGTACTTGGCAGCCTCAGGATGACTGTCAGGAGGAAAATGCATGATTCCAATGGCCAGGAGGTTGGAAAGGGCCTCTTTATAGGATTGAAGCTTGAAATGAAAATACAATCAGTGCAGTCGAATGATGCTACTGACATTGATTCCATTTTCCTCAGGAGAGCTGTTTCTGTCATGCTTGTGGACCAGGGAAAAGAATCATGAATGTAGCAAAACAGTGTGACACCATAAGGCTTCCTGTAAGGAGGGCAATCTTTCCAGGAGTGTCAGAGAGATTCTCCAAGTTTAGGGTGATGCACCGCATTCTCCATTTCGTCCTGGCCATTGGAGAGCTGCAAAGTTACCTCTGTGCACCATTTTCTGTCTTGGAAAGAGGAAGGGTCAGAAACTGGAAAGAGGAGATAGGGACAAGATGACATTGACCCCATCGACATGGGTACGATGAGATTGTGAGGCTATCCTTCAATGAACACAGACTTCCCCACCCTAACACACACTAATCATTCACCAGCATCACACTCATTTCAAACTCTTCCACCAGGAAATCCCTGCACCAAAATTAATCAATAAATAAAAACCACCAAAAATCTTCACAAGCCAGCTTTACACCACTGAACTCTTCACCCTTGTGTGCAAGCCTTTACTGTCTTTCAGATATTGCCACCCAGCCCAATGTTACATTCCTGCCCTCATGACTGAAGCTTGACTGGTGCAATGTGCTGACTCTCACAGCAGGAAACTACAGATGGCCATGCATGGTATCTTCAAACGCCTACATGATTTGAGGACCTGATTTCAGACTGGAGCGGTACAACGACCTGGTGGTTAGAATACAATCATTGAGTCATACAGCACAGATATAGACACTGCAGTCCAACTAGTCTATGCCAACCAGACATCCCAATCTGACCTAGTCCCATTAACGTCTGGCCCATATCCCTCCAAACCTTCCTCCTCATGTATCTGATATAAAAGTTGCCTTTCCAGTTTTGTAATTGTATCAGCCTTCACAACTTCCTCTGGCAGCTTGTTCCATAAAAGCACCTTCCTCTGCATGAAAACATTGCCCCTGGATTCCCTGTTAATTCTTTCCCCACTCCCTTTAAACCTTTGCTCTCTAGTTTTGGACATCTGCACCTTGGCTATTCACCCTATCCATGCCCCTCATGATTTTATAAACCACCCTAAGGTCACCCCGCAACTCCAATAATCTAGGGAAAAATGCCCAGCCTATTCATGATTTGGAGGAGCCAGAATTGGACTGGGGCAGACAAAGTTAAAAGTCATACAACACCAGGTTATAGTCCAACAGGTATTTGGAAGCACTAGCTTTCAACGCGCTGCTTCTTCATCAGGTGGTTATGAATCAGGACCTATGACACAGAATGTATAGCAAAAAATTATAGTGACACAATGATATGTTGAACACACCTAGATTGTTAAGTTTTTCATCTTTTTGAATGGGTTTGCTGGTTTCAATTCTTTAATATGTAAATCCCAGAACTTCTTTTCAGTCACATTCTCCAGATAACTTAAGGTTTTATCACAACAGGTGACATCGCAGCTCAGAGAATGCCTTGATTTCGAAGCATTTCGGATGCTGCCTGAACTGCTGTGCTCTTCCAGCACCACTGATCCAAAATCTAGTTTCCAATATCTGCAGTCATTGTTTTTAACCACCTTATAGGTGTGAGGGTTTGAGTCTGTCTGTATCCCAATCTTGAGTAGAACTGGTTCTATTTCCAAAGAAGAATGTTTTTAAAAATTGTCCTCCTTCACACTCACCTGATGAAGAAGCAGCGCTTTGAAAGCTAGTACTTCCAAATAAACCTGTTGGACTATAACCTAGTTTTGTGATTTTTAACTTTGTCCAGTCTATTCAGCTTCTCCCAATGGATCAAGCCCTCCAATCCCAGCAACATTTCTGTGTCCTCTCAAGTTTAACAATGCCTTTTCTATAGAAGAGTGACCAGAATTGGTTTCAGTACAGTATTACATAAGTGGTCTCACCACTGTCCAGACGAGTTTATCCTGACGATCAACAATGATAACTAGACGACCCTAAGTGGCCTGGCCAATGTTTTGGAGAGTCACAAAGTACATCCTAACTCCTATACTCAATGTACTGACCAATGAGGGTAAGTGTACCAAACGCCTCCTTCACAATCCTGTCTACCTGCGACTCTGAAGGAACTGTGAAGCTGCATCCGTCGGTCTCTGCTCAGCAGCACTCTGCAGGGCCCTACCATTAACTATATAAGCGCTGCCCTGTTTGCCCTCTCCAGTTTCCTTCCATTTGCCCACAAGCCTGTATCTTGACTTTGCTCTGAGCAATGTGTACAATCGCTACTTCACAACGGTTAGCAACCTCCGCCTCTAGGCACTTTCACTATCTTTTCCCTTCATTCTTATTCCCTTTTGTTCATAACATCAAAAACACCATTTTCCTGCGCCTTTCAGTGCTGCAGTTAGCTTTTTGACTCTCCTCGCAAGACTTCCGCCAACACATCCTGTTTGGACTACATTACCCACGGTGCCATTAGCCATCCCTGCACTTGCGCAGTGCAGTCCAACGTTTGGTATTAGATGGACTGCCCGCGATGCCTCATGGGAGTTGTAGTTCTGACGTGCGTTCGCGCTCCGCAGCAGCTGGTGGCCAACGGCCAGGAGTTCGAATTGGAGCGCGCGAGACGCAACGAACGACGGTCACGTGGTGCGGCTTGTGTTGTTGGAGTGAGTCTGTAAATACCGGTGGGAATACACTCCCTCAATCAACATCCTCCTCATTATATAAACTACCCCGATCCTGTCCATCAATTACTTCCAGTGACGGCTCTCCCACAGTTAAATCTGGCCTTTACTGCCCTACCCCCATTGGAAAGTTACAGGGATAGCGGCTGGAATCCTTCTGCCTATCAACTATTCACACCGGGATTCCCAGTTTAGAGAGCGGCACCATCCGGGCTGTTCACACTGTGGGGAGGTTACAGCTTCTCCCCACGTCTGCAGGAGTTCCCGCTGGGTGCTCTGGTTTCCTCCCACAGTCTGAAGGTCTGCAGTTTAGATGCTGTCTGACCTGCTGCGCTTTTCCAGCAACACATTTTCAGCTCTGGTCTCCAGCATCTGCAGTCCTCACTTTCTCCAGGTTTGCAGTTTAGGTCGACTGGCCATGCTGAATTGTCCCTAGTCCTCAGGGATGTCCAGACCATGTGAATAGGCCACGGGAAACGCAGGGATACAGGGATAAACAATGCAGAGATGATGGGCCGAATGGCCTCTATTTGCATTGGGGGGATTCTCTGATTCTTTGTGAGATGCATAATTTGACATGAGCAGTAGTAGTATGGACGATCATTAGTTGAATAGCGATGTTAAGTGCATACACTATATGGGTGGCACAGTGGTTAGCACTGCGCCAGGGACCTGGTTTCAATTCCCACTTCGGGCAACTGTCTGTGTGGAGTTTGCACATTCTCCCAGTGTCTGCGTGGGTGTCCTCCGGGCGCTCCGGTTTCCTCCCATAGTCTAAAGACGTGCAGGTTAGGTGAATTGGCCTTGCTAAATTGCCCATAATGTTAGGTGCATTAGTCAGGGGTGAACGTAGGGAAATGGGTCTGGGTGAGTTGCTCTTTAGCAGGTCTGTTTCCACACTGTAGTGAATCTAATCTAATCATTTCGATTGGCAACAATACTTTCAATGCAGGATCTCAGCTACCCTCTCAAATTTACTGAAATGCTGTTGAGCACAAATAAGTTAGAGTTACTACAAAAGGTTCAGTGGAGCAAAAATGTTTGAAATTGAAGCCCTTTCTGAGATGCTGTCCTCAGTTCTCCTGTGTGTTCTCCAAAGGAAATCACAAGTGACACCACCTGAGACAGTAAAGTAATCTACCAGTCACTATTTGCATGTCTTGAAGTCAGCAGCAACTTCCATCTTGTCAAAAAGGTCAGTTATTTTTGTAGTGCCTGTTTGTGATTGTATGTTTTTGTTAAATTGCACACATACTGTTCTTATATTTGAAACTTGATCACAGTGCTAGTGTGGAGTAAGGGCGGATGGCATAACCGTTGGTGACCGCAGGTTAAAAATGCTCTCTGGTTCTTTGAATGTGATTTTTTTTACACCATTTACTTGTTGTCTTTGTGCTTATTTTCTCCCCTGTATTTTGGATTTCATGACAATACCTCCTCCATTTCTGTAGGCCAGGTACGGGAATCTCCATACATTGCCCAAACCCACAGCAGAACCGATCACTGAGAGCAAGTAGTCAATCTTCGAGGACCAGTTACCTCGCTCCATATTCTCATCACCTTCACGCACACGTTCACTGGTGGCAGCCTGGGGAAAAGAGAGGAAATGGCTGATTTAAAAACAGAAATTGTTGGAGAAACTCAGCAGGTCTTGGCAGCATACATGGAGAGAAAGCAGAGTTAATGTTTTGAGTCCAGTGACCTCTCTTCAGAACTGATAGTACCTAGGAAGAAACTGTACGAAAGCTGATGACGGAAATGAGCTAACCAAGCCCAAAGGGAGAGAAAGAAAGTTAGACAAAGGAATGGTTGATAGTATGGCAGGAAAGGGGGAAAAACTGATAGGGACAATGAGTAAATGAAATTTGATTGAAGCAGCGAGGTCATAATCGGACCTACAGTAGGTAAAGGATGTTGTTAGTAGAAAGTGAGGACTGCAGATGCTGGAGATTAGAGTCAAGAGTGTGGTGCTGGGAAAGCACAGCAAGTCAGGGAGCATCTGAGGACCAGGAGAATCAACATTTTGGACAAAAGCCCAAACCTGAATTGAAGCTTTGGGCAGATTCCTGATGAAGGGCTTTTGCCCAAAACGTCGATTCTCCAGCTCCTCTGATGCTGCACGACCTGCTGTGCTGTTCCAGCCCCACACTGAATGATCTTGTTAGCTCAGCTGGCTGGCTGGATGGTTTGCAATGCAAATAGATGGCCACAGCATGAATTCAATTTGTGCACTGTCTGAATGTGGGAGAATTGTTAGATTCATTGCAGCTATTTTGTCACATATTAAAAGCCTGGAAACCATTTTAAATTTCATCTTAGTGCTTGCTTGCTCAAAGTCTGTGTTTTCTCATGCCCGGCTAAGGCAGTTGGCCTTGCAACTGTACTGATACCTGATAAATTCTTCTCTTTGGATGGAGCTATTCTTCTCTTTGCAATGACCTATTTGTCGACTAACGCCTGCTTATCATTTACTAACTGACACTGTCCAGACATTACGTGACTGAAGCAAGGTGCCCAGCTTGCTAATTATCCTGCAATTAACAGTTTGCTAATTGTTAATCAATTCTGGCCTATATAATCACTTTTATGTGGCTGTTCTTCCCCTGAGGGAGAAAGTGAGGACTGTAGATCAGAGCTGACAATGTGTCGCTGGAAAAGCGCAGCAGCCAAGGAGCAGGAGAATCGATGTTTCGGGCATGAGCCCTTCTTCAGGAATGGCTCATGCCTGAAACGTCGATTCTCCTGCTCCTTGGATGCTTCCTCACCTACCGTTCTTTGTTGCAGACATTTTGTCCCCTGTCTGGGTGACATCCTCAGTGCTTGGGAGCCTCCTGTAAAGTGCTTCTTTCCTCCGGCATTTGTAGTGGTTTGAGTCTGGCGCTTCCGGTTGTTAGTTCCAGCTGTCCGTTGCAGTGGTTGGTATATTGGGTCCAGGTCGATGTGCTTATTGATTGAATCTGTGGATGAGTGCCAAGCCTGTAGGAATTCCCTGGCTGTTCTCTGTTTGGCTTGTCCTATAATAGTAGTACACATAGACAAGGAAGAAATCATGGTCTCATCCGATGTAACGGCACTGTTCACCTCTATCGACAAAACCCTAGCCAGAGAAACAATAACCAACCTGCTGAACATACAGAACAGACAACAGGACATTGAACCTATCGACAAAGATGGCATACTCAAACTACTGGACCTGTGCCTCACAACACACTTTACATTCAACAACCAAATATATGAACAAATCAATGGCACACCCATGGGCTCACCCATCTCTAGACTCATAGCAGAAGCTGTAATGCAAAGATTAGAACAAACCGCAAATTAACCCAAACTCTGGGTCAGATATGTGGATGACACCTTTGTAATCATTAAAAACACAGAAATAGAGAACACACACCGGATCATCAACGCCACACTCACAGGAATCTGATTCACGAGAGAGGAAGTAAAGGACAACTAACTCCCATTCCTAGATGTGATGGTACAGAGAACACCAAACGGAGAATTCACCACAAAGTATACAGGAAAGCCACACACACCGACCAAGTCCTGAACTACGAAAGCAACCACCCCAACACACAAAGATGTTGCATCAAGACACTATTCAAAAGGGCCACAACACACTGCAGTACACCAGAACTGCAAAAAGAGGAAGAAGAACACCTATACAATGTATTCGGCAAAAACAGATACCCGCGCAACTTCATCAACAGATGCCTGAGGGAAAGACAACAGAATGAGGACATGCAGCAACCTAAAGGACTAACCACACTACCATCAAAACATTTCCGAACTGACAGCCAGACTACTGCGACCACTAAGACTCATAACAGCACACAAAGCAACAGCCACTCTACGATAGTGTACAAACTCCTATGCAAGGACTGCACAAAACACTACATAGGACAAACAGGAAGACAGCTAACGATCCGCATCCATGAACACCAACTAGCCACAAAACAACATGACCAGCTATTCTTAGTAGCCACGCGCGCAGATGACGAGCAACGTGAATTTGACTGGGACAACACTGCTATTATAGTTCAAGCCAAACAGAGAACAGCCAGGGAATTCCTAAAGGCATGGCACTCATCCACAGATTCAATCAACAAGCACATCAACCTGGACCCAATATACCGACCACTGCAGCTGGAACTGATAACCGGAAACGGCAGATTGAAACCACTACAAATGCCGGAGGAAAGATCACAGAAGCACTTCACAGGAGGCTCCTAAGCACTGAGGATGTCAGCTAGACAGGGAACGAAACGTCTGCAACGCAAATTCCCAGCTCGGCAAATAGAACCACAACATAAACATGACTGGCCAAGAGTGTGTTTATACAGGATCCAGACAACAATCACCGAAGCAGTATGGTTTTCCAAAACAGGCAGAAGAAGAGGTCAGGAAGGTAATAGTTTTCTGCAACAAGGGATATGGAGACCAGTAGCTTCTGCTATCAACTCACCTATTCGACCAGTTACGAAACCAGACAGTAGCTGGCAAATAGCGGTAGATAACTGGACATTGAACAAGGCCACCCTGTCTGCAGCCCCCACCATAGCAACTAACCCAGAGATCGTAGTCAAGCAAAGTGAGGATGCGCAATGGGTCACAGTTTTGGACATAAGTAATGTGTTTTGGTCAACTCACTGGAGAATGAATGCCGATATAAACCCACATTTACTTTCCAAGGCCAGCAATATACTTGGACTGCCCTGCTTCAGTGATTTTCTAACTCCCCGTCCATAATGTCTAAGTGAAGGGTTAAAAGAATTCTTGAAACCTTAATGTCTGGTGCAGTATGTAGACGACTTGCTTTTTCAAACTGAAACTAAAAAGGAACGTTATCAGCTGTTAAGTGAATTACTGCAATTGTGGCATGAGTTGGGTCTGAAAGTGAACCCTAAGAGAGCGCAGATATGAAGTAGGACATTACTTATCTGGGAATGATTCTGTCACTGAGAAAACAAGAAATGGACAAATGAAAGGTAGAGGCAATTGGCAGATTCCCTGTTCTGTGGGATGTCAAAGGTTGAGATCCTTCCCAAGCTTAGCGGGGTATTAAAGGGACCACATTGACCAATAAGGTAGCCCCACTGATGGAGTTATTAAAAAAGAATGTGGTGTGCAAATGGAACAAGACATTGCAGCTCTAAAGCAAGCACTAGCTGCCGCGCCCATTCTGACAACCCCAAATCCAACTGTTAAAAATCACACAATGCAAGGTTATAGTTCAACAGGTTTAATTGGTAGCACTAGCTTTAGGAGCGCTGCTCCTTCATCAGGTGGTCATGGTGTATAAGATTGTATGATACAGAATTTATGGCAAAAAGTTTACAATGTTATGTAACTGAAATTATATATCGAAAAAGACCTGGATTGTTGGTTAAGTCTCTCATCTGTTAGAATGACCCCTTCGGTTTCAGTTCTTTCATATGAAAAATCGCAAAACATTTTTAAAAAATTTACATTCTCAAGTGAACTTTAACAATTGGTGCCTGTCAGCCAAGATAATATATCGAAGGTGAGAGTTCCCCTGTGTGATACTATCTGTGCCACAATGTTTAGACTGATTTTAATCTAAACAAATGAATTTATCGGATCTAATATGGATTCATGCAGTTTTTGAGTGAAGGAAAATGTATGTCTGCAGGTACAAATTCACCCCACAAACTTTTATATGTGTGGAGGGAGGGTGGGGTTGGGGGCGGAGGGTAGTAATGGTGATGGTGGTTGTGGTTGTGAGTGTCTGTGTAAGAGTGTATACATGGGTGTAACTGTGAAAGGGTGTGTGTGTGTGTGTGTGTGTGTGTGTGTGTGTGTGTGTGTGTGTAAAGTGCAATGAGGCTGATATTCAAGTTCAGTACCCATTGGGATGGCCACAACTGGGACCTTGGGTTCATGACACACTGCAGGTAACCCCATTGCACTACACACACACCTATAAGTTTGTGGGGTGAATAAGAAGATGACTGTTGGATATGGAGCCAGTCAAAACTCCAGAGACTGACCATCACAGAAGTAAACCCTACGTCAAGACCACCGGTGCCAACATTGAGAGTGTGAGGCGTCAGACCTTGTCGTCGTTAGGAGCTATACTGCTTGGGTATTAGCTTTTATATTTTGTGACTACTCAGAGAGTGTCAGAAGACTCTGGTGAGTGTACAAGTATGTTCTATGCCAACAAATGTTTTAGCTACACACATGTATTGACGAACAACATTAATAAAGTGACTTGTGCGTTATGAGAGAATTGATTCTTGTCCTCTCTGTACAAGCCAATAACCAGAGCTGGCGAACACTGGGCTCCATCAGCCAGCACAGGGCTCATACACACCATCCACCACCTCAGATACACACAGCTCAGTGAGACCAATAAGGGAAGGTGTTAGCTTCTGGCCTAATGAATCACACATCACAAATGATCAAAGGGACTATTGGTCAGAGGGACAGTAGTGAAAGGGCCCCATGAGAGGGTCCAGGCCTTTCCAGGCTCTGCTCAGTCAGTGTAGATGCATGTAGCAATTTCGGGCAACACAGAAGCAGGGAGCAAGCAGTGGAACCTGGGAAAAGCAGCTAAAATGGACAGAGCAGCCACCTTTTTCTGAAAGCTTGACATGATTTCCCAGCAGGCTCAGCTGGCTGCTATCTCTGTGCCTGTACAAAAGAGAGCCCAGCCCCCAAGGTGTTCTGGCAGGAATCGGCCAGACACCTACGTGTATTGGAGGGGGGAAGTGGCCACTATGCAGGCCTGATAAGCCAACAAAGCCTGGAGTCACGATGTCTGGGCTAGGCTCAGGAGAACAGAAGAGAGCCATTAGCACCTCCGTGTCAGCAAACGGAGAGATTATGAAACAATGGACACAGCCACGGAGGTCATTTCACCTGCACAGTAGGGAGGTGTAAAACACATCGGACATTGCCAGTGCCCTGGGGGCATTTCCAGACTATAACTGCAGAGGTACCTGGGCTCTCTCGGGGGGGCTCTCCTGACTGCTGGGACAGATCTCTCTCTCCCTCTCTCTTCGCTGGCTGCTGGGACAGGTCTGCTGTTCACCCTCGCACACAATTTCAAGCCTGGCTGTAAGTTTCTTACCCAGAAGCGTGGCGTTTTCCGAGAACCATATCAGTGGTTGAGGCTTTGTGGGAAAGGGGGTTCTCCACTGTCATAGTTATAAGCATTGCTAACTTGTGTAAAGTAAGGCCTTACGTTGTGTGCGTTAGCATCTTGTTCCCATAGTCATAGTAAACTGTATTGTGTCTAATGTTTGTCTTTCTTACGGGTTCTGGTGAGTGTTGATAATAAAATGGTGTTGGACTGTCGCTCTGCGCCTTGTTTGCTCCATTGCACCCTCACCATGGACCTCTGGTAAAGTCACGGTGTTTCAAAGGCCTTGCCATAATTCCGGAGTCAAGAATCTGGGGTTTTTCCTGGGACACCTCGAAGCCGTCCACTCAGGACTGGGTCTGGTCAGGCATAAACAGCCCAGTCCTTTTCTCTCTTCCAGGGAAACTGCCCGAGTGGGTAGACAACGGGGTGGCCATTAAACCACTGACGGAAGCGAGAATCGCCTGAGTATTGGTGGCAGTGGGTTACCTGGGTGATATAAGGGTCAGACTTGCTGTGCAGCCTGCAGCAGTTTTGACTCAGCGCTCGCCCCAGAGGGAATCCCATAGTGTGGGATTTCCCCGGTTCCTAGAACCAGCTGGTGCGAGACACGCGCAGGTGGCCACCCTGTCAGATACCGACTCAGCGCGGAGTAAAGCAGGAACAGGACCCGCTACAATGGCGAGCCAGGTAGGACTCCGGTGGCCTGGTCTAGGTGACTTTACAGAGGGGGCGAGGGAACAAAGCAAAATGGACGAAAGGATAGCCACATACGTGTGGAAGAAAGTGAATCTGGCAAAAGCGTGGGTGGTAGAAGTAGTTAATGCAGACCAGCCAGTCCAGGCGGCTGCTGCATGGACAGACAGTAAGAAATATGACAAAACTGTGGAGAAGGCAATATGGCTAGCCTGTCTTGTGCAGCAGGTGAGCAAGTTGGAACAACAAGTCATGGAGCTGGAGGGAGAATTAAAGCAGTTAAGGGCTAGCACTGAGGAGTTAGAGCAGGTCCGTTACGATAGCTTACAGGCAAGGGAAGCTCACAGGTGCGAGATAGAGTTCCTCCGATGCCAGGTTGTGGAGGCAAAGGGGAGTGAACGGGAAGCCCGAGAGAAGCTAGCCCAGGGTACAGTGCAGTACAGGGAGCTTGAGGGTAAGTTCCAGGACATTCAGGCAGCGTACAGAGTTAATTGCGCTGAAGCTAGTCGTGGGGGCCACGCAGCGTGCGAGGCACGCATTAAGCAGCTGGAGGGGGCTCTGGCCCAGTTTAGGGGACAGGTACACCTGGTGGGGCCAGGGGGGTCCCTCGGGGGCAGAGGGCCACTCGCAGCGGATGATTCTCCCCAAGCGGGAGGGAACAGACCGCCTCCTGAGGCGCTGGCAAGGGGTCCGGGTCAGCAGGTGGGGTCTGAGGCGTCTGGTGAGGGACGGGTTCAGTGGGGATCAGTGGAGTATCCCCAGGTAGGAATATCTCCCATGTGGGCAGTACACCCCAGGGTGGTGGGGCTGCAGGATGTGGGAGGGAGACAGGCTGCCGGTGAAGCAGGGGAGCAGGAGCTCCGGGGGCAGATGTGCCCAGTTACACAGAGAAAATATGGTCCCCCAGTGAATAGAGACACACGGGGGCCGGTGGAGAGTGACATTGTGGTCCCTCACGGGGCACATGCACTCAGGGGTGTGGTGGCCCACATCCCAAAGTTAACAAAGGGAGGGCAGCCATCACTACATTTTGCGGAGGTGCAGCAAGCTGCAGACATTTACGATTGCGACGAGCCTGAAAGGGTTAAAATGCTGCTGATGACCCTGGACAGTTACCTATGTAGAGCAGTGACCTCCAGGGAAAGGGGAAGACCTACCACATGGGGGGCTGCCCAGGCAGCAGTACTGGAGGCTATGGGACTGGACCAGGGGAGTCCATTCATCGGAGTCGGGGAAATTAAGCAGCAGCCAGCAGAGTCCCCGAGCATGTTCGCAGACAGGCTGTGGACAGTATATGAAGGGGCATGTGGAAGCCCGCTAGATAGGAGGCACTTGGGGGAAAGAACAGCCCACTGGCTGAAAACGCTGGTGGCCAATTGCCTGCCCCGCATTAGGGCAAAGGCCAAACTGTGGTTCGACCCACAGGACCCGGACCTTAACGAGGCAGAGGTCATTAGGAAACTTACTCTTGCCTACCGCAATGGGGAATGGGGTGAGGACAAACCCCACAAGGGGAAGGTGCACGAGGCAGCGCCAGCACCCCTCTCTAGGAGGGGGTGGAAACAGGAGGGCAGTCAGCTCCCCGATAGGAAGCCGGTCTGCTATGGGTGTGGGAGGCCTGGGCACTACCGCAGAGATTGTAAGGGCCCGCATGCAGAAGCACCCCGCAATAAGAGTCAGACCCCGGGGACAAAAGTCGAAGCCACTGCCCCAGAGACATTTAACATTAAAGATTTTCTGGAATACCCGCAAGGTAAGGCGGGGGGGGGGGGTTGGGCAGGTCGCCATGGCAACAGGCCAGGGCCGACCCACGCCGGCCCCAAGCACCCAGCTATGACTAGCCGGCCAGCCCCAGTACCTCTGCCCAGTAGAGTACGGCCCATGCGGGAGACCCTGGGTCAAGATGGAGGTTCAAGATGTGGTCGGGAGTTACCTGCTGGACACGGGTGCTTCCAGTACCGTTGTCTACGCGGACAATCCCCGTACATCCCTTCTATCGAGCGGGGTGCCCTACAGTCTTGTGGGCTTCACGGGAAACGAGAAGACCGGTGTTTTCTCTCTCCCCTTGTCCATTAAGGTAGGGGCACTCCGAACCCAGTGGAAGTGTGTCCTTATGAAGTGGGATCAGGAAGGGAAAGGGATTTTAGGGGCCGATTTCGTAGTAGCGCATCAGATCCTGGTGGATCTGAGAAACCACTGCCTGTGGGGCATAACGGGAGAGCAGGCTTGGAAGGTCATGGTTATAGACCAAGCACGGGAGAAAGGGGCACTGTGCATCGTGCAGCCGAAGGAGGGCTATAACCTCGACACTTTAATTGAGAATACCCCAGAGAGCTTACAAGGGGTCGTGAGGGCAAACCTGGTAGCCTTCGCGACCCACAAACACGATTGCGGGAGGGTGACCGGGACCGAGGTGAGGATAGATGGGGATCCCATGTCCCGGCCCCAGAAACAGTACAACTTCCCTCGGGAGGCTGAGGCAGACTTAGAAGTAGCCCTGAGTTCGTTGGTGAAACAGGGAGTCCTCAGACCCATTGCCACCCACGTGAACTCACCCCTCTGGCCGGTAAAGAAGCCAGACGGGTCATGGAGAGCAACGGTAGATTACAGGGTATTAAACAGCAATGTCAGGGCGTGTGCGCCCACGGTGGCTGCTGTGGCTGACCTGCTGGGAGGAATCCCGGCATCAGCTGCAGTGTTTACCGTGCTGGATATTTCCAACGGGTTTTGGTCTATTCCCCTCAGGGAAGAGGATCAATATAAATTCGCCTTCACATTTAAGGGGCAACAGTACACCTGGAGATGCCTCCCCCAGGGATTTCACAACAGCCCGAGTATATTCCACCAATGCATGGCAGAATGCTTAAAGAATTTCAGCGAGCCTCATAGGTTTGTACAGTATGTGGATGACATCCTGTTATTCACCGACAACAGTGAGGAGCATGGCCCCTTAGCGAATGAGCTGTTAGGACTGTTGCGGAAGGGTGGGTTAAAGGTTAACCCCAAGAAAGCTCAGATCGAGCTTAGAGAGGTCAAGTTTCTGGGATTGACCCTCAGAGCCGGGGAAAGGGGCATAGACACGGCCAGGAGGCAAGCAGTACAGGAGCTCCCTATCCCCACGGATGTAAAGGGGGCGAGGTCCTTTCTAGGGATCACGGGCTACTGCAGGGACTTCATCGAGGATTATGCCACCGCGGCAGCACCCCTGCTCAGGTTGTTGCACAAGGGGGTGGAGTGGGACTGGGATGGCAAGTGTGAGTCGGCCTTTATCCGACTAAAGGAAGATTTGCAGACAGCCCCAGCCCTGGGAGCTATCAATCCCCGGGAGGAATTCTTCCTGGAAGTAGCCGCGGGCAGCGATGGTCTGAGTGCTGTGCTACTCCAGGAAAGACACGGCAAGCTGAGACCGGTAGTCTATTCCTCCCGAGTCCTCACAGATGTGGAGAAGTCGTACTCCAACTGTGAGAGGCACCTGCTTGCCACATACTGGGCAGTCAAACGAGCGCAGGTTTTTGTTAGAATGGCCCCCATCACACTCCTAACCCACCATACCCCGACTCAAATGCTTCTAGACGGCCGAATTAAAGACGGCACGGTCAGCAGCGCCAGGATTACCCGGTGGACGCTCCTCCTGTCTCAAATGGCACTGCGGGTGAAACGGCTGAGTGAGCCACAGCTCGCAGCCAACCTGATGTACCCCGGGGAACCCCATCACTGTACCGTAGAGGGAGTCTGGGAGGTGGATTTTGGATTCAGGGCAGGGGTCCATCCGACAGGCAGGGAGATTTATGTGGACGGGTCCAGTACTGTGTCCGAGGGCATCAGGCTTACGGGCTGCGGAATCTGGGACCCTGAAGCGGACTTAGCCCTAGCCATTAAGCTCCCCAATACACTGAGCGCTCAACAGGCAGAGCTGGCCGCGGTGATGTATGTGGTCACTCACCCGGAACAGTTCCCAACCCCCTATACTATCTGTTCCGATAGCATGTTCACCTGCAACTCCTGCACTGAGTACCTGGCCATCTGGTCCCGTTGAGGGTACACCTCCTCGGACGGGAAGCCCCTCGCCATGAAACCTCTGCTAGAGAGGATCGTAGCCGCCGTGGGGAAGGGTGGGGATAGGTACATCCTCAAGGTTAAGGCCCATTCCAAGACAGAACCACGGGCAGAGGGGAACCAGAAAGCAGACCTCCTGGCCAGGGAGGGGGCTAGGAACGGGATAGCCTGGGACCCATATGAAGGTGGACGGATCGATGCCGCTAGGGAGCAGCCGCGCAGGGGGGATCCCGGGACGGCATTGGCCCCAGATCTGGCTACCGCCCAGGCCCAGGACCCAGAGATTAAAGCAGCGATTTCAGCCTGAGCAAGAGGGGAAAAGATAGAGGGTCCTTATGCAGGGGAGGGCATAGCCGTGAAGGAGGGCATGCTGTTTCGGGGCAACCAGTGGGTAGTTCCCTCCCAGCATCGGGGGGAATTCCTGACTATGGCACACCAGAGCCCTGGAGCGGGACACCCCGGTCCCGAAACCACCTGGCGGCGGGTGGAGGAAGTGGGCTGGTGGTCCGGGCTGCGGGAGGACGTTCGTGACTTCTGTGCGAACTGCCTGGTGTGTGCCGCCAACAACCCCGACCCTCAGAAAAGGAAAGTCCCTCTAGAACATGTCCAAAGGGTAGAAGGGCCATGGAAGTCGATCCAGATTGACTATATAGGGCCCCTTCCAGTCGCAGCCGGAGGCTACAAATACTGCTTAGTGCTTGTGGATGTGTTCTCCAAGTGGGTAGAGGCCTTCCCCTGCCGAACAGCCACTGCTCTCGGCACCGCTAAGATCCTAGTTAGGGAGGTGTTCTCTCGATGGGGTCTCCCACAGTACGTGGAGTCAGACCAGGGCAGCCACTTCACGGGGCAGGTAATGCAGGCGACCCTGAAAGTACTGGGGATAAAGGCTCGGTGGCATGTGGCCTATAATCCCCAATCATCTGGCCCAGTGGAGAGGCTCAACCGGACCCTCAAGGAACGGTTGAGAAAGGAGACTGGAGATTCCCCAAGTAAGTGGGTAGAAGTCCTACCACTTGTCCTCATGGGCACACGGAAGTCAGTCCCGCAGTACAGGATACTCCCCCCACAAGCTCATGACTGGACGGGCCATGAGGACCCCATTACACCTATTAGTGCCTGCCCTAACCGAGGGGCAGATGAGGGAAGTGAGCCGGGACCAGTTTGCTAAAAAGCTGATAGAGCAGCTGCAGGGAGTTTACCTCAGGGCAGCAGGGAATATGGGGGAGACCCACCGCCGCAACCAGCTGCTAGTGGAGCCTCGCAGAACCCAGGAGTGGGCGGTAGGGGACCAGGTGATGGTCCGTAACTTTGCCCGAGTAGGGGTTTTCGAGCCGCTTTATGCCGGCCCCATAGCATCGTGGACAAGGCCAGCCCACTAGTGTATGCGGTTAAACTCCCCAAAAAGGTTAAATGGTTCCACGCCAACCAATGCAAACTGTTTGCCCCTACCAGAGAAGGCAGGAGCAAGAATAAAGTCAGACAGGGGGTAGTAGCAGAAGAGGCCCCCATAGGTATCAAGACAGCAGAAATAATTCCTGACCCCACCGCAAGAGCAGTAGCCACAGTAGCAGCAGGCTGCTGTGGCAGGGCAGCCGTGAGGGACGGTCTAGCTGTTAGGGAAGCGGTGATTCCAGCACCCAGCTCAGGGATTTTTAAAATCACTGAACCCCCACTCTCTGGCCCGATCAGTTGTGTCAGGGAAGTGGCAGTGGCAGAGGCAGAAGAGGTGGAGGTATCCCCATTACTGTGGGAGACAGTCAGGGGGCGAAAAAGTAACAGGGTCCCCAAGCCCACGGTGAGGTGGTCTCCCTCTCATATGGTCAACCGACCAAGGACCCCCACCACGAAGTCCCGGGTGGAGAAGGTAATACAGGGAACCCTTCCAAGGGGCACCCCAGAGAACGTAGGTCCCGCAGGAAGCTGGGGCAGTAAGACAGTTCCCTCCAGGGGAGGGGAAGAGAGGGGCAGCCAAGAACCCCAACCACAGGGGGTCTGGGGGACTGAGCCAGAGCAGGAGGGCAGCTGGCCTCAGGAAGCTGAGGACCAGTTATGAGCTGGCCACCCGGAGACGGGTGGCATTGTATATAGTGAAGTTCTGTTTCTTTAGTCCGGTTCACATGTTTTCTGATGGTGGTCCCTAGTAGTTTCAATGTTGTAGTACTGTCAAGTCGTTGCGGTTTGGGTAATGCAATTTCAAAGGGGTTTTGTTTGTACAGCTGGCAGTTTGTTTACCTTTCTCGAGTGGGTGTGATTTCTTGTGGTTTATAGTGATTTTCTTCCATTGGCTGGGGCAGCCAGGTGTGTGTGTGTTTCTGTTGGACGAGGGACTCCCATTCAGCAATGGAGGGCTCTGACTGGCTAGGGGACTCCCATTGAGATTGAAGCACGGAGGGGGTCCCAAAATGGTGAATGTACAGAGTTAAAGGAGTTCCCTGTGACGGCAGAGTCAGGTGGGGTGGAAAAGAAGGAAGTGTACAAGTTCATGACCCAGAGATCAGTGCAGGAGGTGATCTGAGGTCACCCTCTCGGGGATAACCTGCTCTGAGAAGGGAGGAATGTCGTGGAGGCAGCAGGAGGGCTTTTTCTTCTTTATTTTACAGATGGAGCAACTAATCTGGAAGCTAACAGCATGGATATGCCTGGGAACGGCTAGAGGGACCTTTCGAAGTACAGAGGAGCATATGGTGTATGGGTGCTCCGGTGGCCAGGCACCCACGGTAACAACTACCCAGGGGACACTTGCAGCGTCTGGACAGGTTGTATATTTTCATGAGGGAAGGTGGCCAGGGTGGTTGGGGTCAAACTCTACCAGATACTCCCGTCTACTACTTGCAAAAATATCAAAGTCATCGCAGACCGGGTTAGGGTGACAGAGGGGAGACGAGTGTGCCTGACATGTAAGGGGGATGTCCCGGCAGGAAGATGGTGGTGGCTCAGGAAGCTGAGCCCGGACATGAAAAATCGATCGTCGGCATGGGAGAGACTGGACAACAACACTTATAGGACCATCACGAGATCACTGGGCGGGATCACCTTATGTTGGGATAAGTGGTGGGAGGCTGACCAGGGGACCTATTTATGCCTGTGGGGGTCTGCCAGGGTCTGCCCACAAGGGGCATCGATCCGATTTGTAAGGTGGTGGCAGAACCCAGGTAACGGGATAAATTGGGACCGCAGTGGGAAGGGGTGTGTGACTCCCAGGGAAGGGATGAGTGTGAGAGCCACTGAACTACGAGTTCAGGTGAGGAAGCCCCTGCCCACAGCCCAACCGATCGAACCTCGCCACTGTCCGACAGCCACGAAGGGGCCCGAGAATGGGCTAGTATTGGTTCCCACCAGAAAGGTATTATATCAGGGTGTGCATTATGCCGTCGCTTTGGTTGTTTTGAATTTAACGGATGTGCGGTTACCAGCATGGTGTCCCCGTGAGACGGAAATGTTGTACCAGGCCTTATTGAAGGATATGTTTCGTAAATTTCACGATTTGGACTTCGACGATATAAACATTGACCAATTATATCACGGAGAGGGGGAAATTCCAGGAGGTTCCAGCCGACAGCGGCGAGGGCTGGTTGATGATGGGTTCACTGCTTTTAATACGGGTACATCAATTGTTAATAGTATGGACACTGTGGAGTTGGCCCTCCAGATAAACCAGCTAAAGGGCCAGCTCCGGAAGGTTCTGGGGGACGGGAATACCGTATTGGGATCACAGCTGCACGAAGAGGAGGCAATGACCCTGCATCTAAAGGAAATCATAGGGCAATTGGAAAAGCACGCCAAGAGGATTAATGCTTTAATCAAAGAGGACAGGAATGCGTCCGACCAGGCTGCTCAGAATGAGGTGTGTGGGTTGTATGGTGCGTGGTTGCTGAGTGAAGGGCGAAATAACCTGGAGGACCTGAGACAAGGGCAGGTGCCGTCATGGATCAATAACCAGCATCTTGCAGCGCTACACCCTTACAACAGCACCTTGAGTCCTTGTCAGCTTCGTGCAGCTTCCGAGGCGTATCCAGTACCGGTGGACTGCGGGAAGTCCAACCACACTGTTTTAGGGGTAGTGGTCCGGATCCCAGTCCTGGGAGAGTCGGCAAAACCGGTACCCCTGCACCGAGTGGAGAATGTGGGGGTGGTTGGAGGAGGGGTGCATGTCCGCTATGTGAAGGTCTCGCCTTATGTCATAGTGCGGGAACAAGCTGTGACAGGCACTGACCTCTCGGGGTGTCGGAGCCGGGGAGCGCAGGTGATCCTGTGTCCTCAGCACATGGGCACTGAGGTGCGGCCTCAGTGCGGGTTTACAACTGCTGGGGCAGAACCTATAAATTGCACCATGGAGGCAATGGCAGCGAGCCATATGCAACCCCAGGTGGTGGCATATGTAGGGAGTGGGACATATTGCGTTACCACTGGGGCCCAGCGGTATAGGCACGGACCACAGCAGTAGTGTGCGATACCGTACAGCAGCTTCTGTTTTAATCCCACAGCAGAGGTCCATGTGGCACAGCAGCGGATATGGCCCATTCCTGAACCCTCCACAATTCACCTCTCGGTCAGGGATAACTTTAGTGATCTGCAACAGTATGTAGCTCGGTTTGGGTACGATATTCCCCCAGTTCAAGAGGATTTAACGGTTTTACTTGAGGCAGTGAAACTATCACAGAAGCACTTTTATGCCCTGGAACAAAAGACATGGGAAATAGCAGGGGAAATTGCGGACATTAAAGGTCCCGATTGGTGGAATATGGGGTCATGGATTGTTATCCCGCCTTGGATCCGTATAGCGTCCCACCTGCTGGTAGTCGCACAGGCCGGGGTATTGTTGTACCTGTTTTTGCATCACTGCAGGGCTCTCCGCCAGAAGCGGTGGAGGAAGAATCGGAACCTTTGGCGAAGGAAAACAAACAAGAGAAGACTGTGACAGGCCAAAGGAGAAGTTGCCCCAGCAAAACCTCCAATTGTATTTGTTTTTATTTATTGTGTGTTATGGTCACCCCTATCTTTTGGGACCCGTGGTTGAATTGTTTTTTTCTAAATAACTTTCCATGTTTGTATTTGTTATCCTGGATAATCCGTTTATATCGCCTTTCTGTGGTACTGGGGGGGGTATAGTTCAGATTAAGGGGAGGTCTCGGGAACCGAGCGCCACGTGTATGGGTAAGGACTACAGTCACGGAAAAAAAAGGGATATGAGATGAGTGTGTTGCCCTTCTCTGCTATGTCGATACGGTCTGAGCAAGTCTGGATGTATCGAAGGGGCAATATTGTAGCAATTTCGGGCAACACAGAAGCGGGGAGCAAACAGTGGAACCTGGAAAAAACAGCTAAAATGGACAGAGCAGCCACCTTGTGTTGCCCTCCTCTGCTATGTCGATACGGTCCGAGCAAGTCTGGACGTATCGAAGGGGCAACTGTAGCAATTTCGGGCAACACAGAAGCGGGGAGCAAGCAGTGGAACCTGGGAAAAGCAGCTAAAATGGACAGAGCAGCCACCTTTTTCTGAAAGCTTGACATGATTTCCCAGCAGGCTCTCTGTGCCTGTACAAAAGAGAGCCCAGCCCCCAAGGTGTTCTGGCAGGAATCGGCCAGACACCTATGTGTATTGGAGGGGGGAAGTGGCCACTATGCAGGCCTGATAAACTAACAAAGCCTGGAGTCACGATGTCTGGGCTAGGCTCAGGAGAACAGAAGAGAGCCATTAGCACCTCCGTGTCAGCAAACGGAGAGATTATGAAACAATGGACACAGCCACGGAGGTCATTTCACCTGCACAGTAGGGAGGTGTAAAACACATTGGACATTGCCAGTGCCCTGGGGGCATTTCCAGGCTATAACTGCAGAGGTACCTGGGCTCTCTCGGGGGGGCTCTCCTGACTGCTGGGACAGATCTCTCTCTCCCTCTCTCTTCGCTGGCTGCTGGGACAGGCCTGCTGTTCACTCTCGCACTCAATTTCAAGCCTGGCTGTAAGTTTCTTACCCAGAAGCGTGGCGTTTTCCGAGAACCATATCAGTGGTTGAGGCTTTGTGGGAAAGGGGGTTCTCCACTGTCATAGTTATAAGCATTGCTATCTTGTGTAAAGTAAGGCCTTACGTTGTGTGCGTTAGCATCTTGTTCCCATAGTCATAGTAAACTGTATAGTGTCTAATGTTTGTCTTTCTTACGGGTTCTGGTGGGTGTTGATAATAAAATGGTGTTGGACTGTCGCCCTGCGTCTTGTTTGCTCCATTGCACCCTCACCACGGACCTCTGGTAAAGTCACAGTGTTTCAAAAGGCCTTGCCATAATTCCGGAGTCAAGAATCTAGGGTTTTTCCTGGGACACCTCGAAGCCGTCCACTCAGGACTGGGTCTGGTCAGGCATAAACAGCCCAGTCCTTTTCTCTCTTCCGGGGAAACTGCCCGAGTGGGTAGACAATGGGGTGGCCATTAAACCACTGACGGAAGGGAGAATCGCCTGAGTATTGGTGGCAGTGGGTTACCTGGGTGATATAAGGGTCAGACTTGCTGTGCAGCCTGCAGCAGTTTTGACTCAGCGCTCGCCCCAGAGGGAATCCCATAGTGTGGGATTTCCCCGGTTCCTAGAACCAGCTGGTGCGAGACACGCGCAGGTGGCCACCCTGTCAGATACCGACTCAGCGCGGAGTAAAGCAGGAAAAGGACCCGCTACAGTTTCCATCAATCCAATGGTGTGGGTTGTGAAGAGCCCTAATTTGAGCAGTTTTGATGATAATGTACAAACCTGAACACAGGGCCTGACTGAGGAGCCTGCTATTCTAAGGATTTCACACATTGTGCAGTAAATATATCTGATGTGGATGGCTCATGCATTCTAAACAATATCAATTGAAAATACATTGCAAATTAATAAATGAACCATTTACTTTGGTTTATAAATAGCATATATTTGATGCATCACATTGCTAATTTTAAACTATTACCTTGACATATATCTCTCTTCATAAGAAAATAGTAGTCAAACTTGTTAGCTGTGGGATTGAACTTACCAGTTCACATTGAAATTGTTTAACTCTGCATTATTTACTATATCATTTTTAGTGCAATAAACATTTGTTATTTACTGAACTACAATTTTCAGGATAAGTCAACAAATCAATCCATTTAGTTCTGCCTTTCTTACTCTCCGATATTTTTAATTTCTCTACCATACCTCCTCCATTTTTGTAAGCCAGGTAAGGAAATCTCCAAACATTCCCAAAACCCACTGCATTACCAATCATTGAGAGCAGGTAATCAGTCTTCGAAGACCAGTTACCCCGTTCCACATTCTCATCACCCACAGCACCATGTTCATTGGCGGTATCCTGGGAGAAAGAATTGAAATGGCAAGCTCAGACATTAATCTTTCTCAGACTAGATCTCAAGTGAAATGTATAGTCACCACTCCCACAACTATCGGAAAATGGTGCAGTTCTCTATTTAGCAGCAATGTCAGTCAGGTTAGAAACAGCCAGATGTCCACAGAGAGTCTACAATTCACAACGACCAAAATCTACAAATCAACAGTATCTCAAATTGTCTTACATGGATTTTTACTGTTTTGTTTTGTTGAAATACTCACCGTATCCTGTGGAGGGTTTGGCCGATTGTCATTCAGTAAGAACCGAAATAAATGCCTTCGGTCCATTTTCAGACATCAATGAACTATTCTTCCACTTGCACAAGAATTGGAAGTAAAATGAGGACACTCCTTTTGGCCAAAAGTCCTTCAACTTCTCATGAATGGATTATTCTTGTTGAGTCAGAAGTCAGCCTCTTACTGTGTTTCATAACAGGTGTAACTCTACTTAGCTAATCATTCAATTTCCACACTAAACATTTCTATTGAGTTAAATGATTTGTTTTCAGAACAGTTACGATCAAAGGGCATTCATTCCCTGTCCTCAGGGTTTGGGCAAAGCGCTGGTTTTAAAAGGAATAGCTTCCAAGTGAATCCAAACCAAGTTGAACTTCAGCCAAAGAAAAGCTATCTAAGATTTCTTCTAAAAATGAACGGGTCTTCTCCCATATTAGAAATATAATTGTCATCCCCTGCTACCCGAGTTCATTTTACGTAATGAAATTTTAATTAGTTTTGAATGTGTGGCTGCAGTTTTGTAATCCCTATATAAGATGAAATGTACATGGATTTGGGAAAAACATGATTGCTTGTCCATTGATCTGGCAGTCTCACCTCTAACCAAATGTTTAAAGTTAGAAGATCATAAGAGAGAAGTGAATCTGTATTGCTTTCTTAGCATTCCATCATGAAATGTTATCGCCTAAATTATAACTATGCTTACTAAAGTGAGGTGTAATAGTTCTATAGTTGGAAAAGTTAAGTAACTATTAAATAGTATGGTTCCCACACTGTTGCCTCTGACTATCAGCAAGTCACCAATTGAAAGTGCAGCACATTAATATTCAAAAGTCTTCATTGTATTGGAGTAGGTTATTGATAGGGTAAAGCAATATTCTGAATTGTATGATTAGATAGGGCTCTCTCAGTGTGAGATCCAGAGCTAATTACTGAAAAACTTCCATTGCTTTCAAATGTTATTTACTGGTCAGCTTAGCCATCTGGCTGGATCATTAGAAGCTTTGCTAGGTGCATGATCTTTTGGCTGAATCACAAACACCAGTGGGTTTGGAAGAGTGATGATTGCATATAAAAATACAACAAAAAGTGTATTCTCTTGTGCAAAATGCAATGTGTCACCACATTCAGCGTCATCTTGAAAGACTGAGTTTAATGCAAAATTTTACTGGCTTTGAGTTCATCTTTCCCTTTTCTTAATACCCTCCGCTCCTCCTCCATTCACTGCTTAACATCAGCCAGGGTCTTTGTAACGGGCTCCAGGGTCTTGTCATTGGGCTCTGAGTTCTTAATTATGGACCCATCCCTGCCATTGCCACGTCTCCCACAAGCCTCTATGTCTGAGCTGGAGCCATGGGCCTGATCTCCAACCTACTGGTCTCCCTGCGAAGCTGCCACCAGTCATCGGGATCCTGGCTCAGGCCTCATCTGTGACCTCAGTGCTAGAGCCAGAGCCAGCCAAGGATCTGGGACTGCATGGGGCCCTGCCCCAACCGACTCCCATGCAGAAACAAAAAAAACCACAGGAAGACCGATCACCATGGCAGCTGCAACCGCCATCAATCACCCGAAGGAGCTGTTCTCTCTTGCTGCTGCTGCTCCCTGTCTTTTGCACTGATCCTCTGGCCCCTACACCCTCCTCTGTCTCTGACAAAAGTATAAAGGCCCATTTTCCTACAACTTTCAACTCTGAAGAAGCCTTGTACTGGACTCAACTAATTAACTCTGTTTATCTCTCTATTGATTCTGCCAGACCTTCTGTGTTCTGCAGCATTGTTTGTGTTTGTTTTTAAGATATTATTCCTGCTTACTGGAGTAACTGACTCCCTGATCAATGTGGTGACACCAGCTCTTTTACACCCTCACCCATCTCCCCTATCTCACCTGAAGATTCTATAACCCAGAATATTGTGCTGACAATCATGTTCTTTCCTCAATCACAACCATCTCTGTGATAGCAATGATATTAGATCCTCATACATTAATAAACATGCACAACTCCTCTGCCTTACTCACAAGACTCCTTGCATTAAAAAATACCATCCATCTTTGCCACACTCCATTCTGCACTAACTTGAATATATTTGCACGAATTTCTGCACTGCAATGGTGGGTTCTTCAATACTTTTCAGTACATCAACCTTTACTGAACCTCCACTTAGTATCCCAGACCCCTGCAAAAATTAGTTTTGAATCCCATCATCACAATCAGCAATACCTTCAGCAAACCAGAACACTTATGTACGTCCCACCTTCTCCAGAAATAAATGTGGTGATCCAACACTAATCTGTTCCAGATCGCAATGCACTCTGGGGCTTTCCTGACTTCTTGCCAGCCTCTTTCTGGTTGGTCATAGAGTCATAGACTCATACAGCATGGAAACACTTTGGTTTAACCAGTCCATGCTGAACATAATCCCAAACTAAGTTAGTCTCACCTGCCTGGTCTTGGCTCATATCCCTCCAAACCTTTCCTATTCACATCTCCATCAAAATATCTTTTAAACGCTATAATTGTATCCACATCCATCATTTCCTCAGGAAGTATAGTCCACACACAAACTACTCTTGGTTTAAAAAAATTGCCTCATGCCTTGTTCAAATCTCTCTCTTCTCACCGCTCACCTTAAAAATGTCCCCCTAGTCTTGAAATTCCCCATCTTAGGGAAAAGACAACTACCATCAACTCTATCTATACCTCTCATTATTTTATAAACTTCTATCAGGTCACCTCTCAACCTCCTACGCTCCAGTGAAAAAACATTTCAGCCTTTCTTTATAACTCAAACCTTCCATACCTGGCCACATCCTGGTAAATCCCTCCTGACCCCTCTCCTGCTTAATAATACCCTTCTCCTCTCTGACTGCATTTTCTTAAACCGTGATGGGGGTCAGGGATGGGAGCAACAATGAGAAAAGAGAGAAGGTTGAGGCTGATACAAAAGATAAAGGGATAAAGTTCAATAAACAAGGCAGGCAAGAGCATGGTGGGCTATGAGGAAAAACAATGAATTAAACACATTTATTTCAACACAAGAGGACTGACAGGTAAGGCAGATGTACGTAGGGTATGGATAGGAACATGGGACTGGGATATCATACCCTTTGCAGAAATTTGGCTGAGGGAGGATGATGACTGGCAGCTTAATGCTTGGCATGTTGATGCTATCGGAAGGATAAAAAGGTGCACAAGAGGTGAGGGAATGCTGTTTTTGATTAGGGAATTCAACTTGTACTTAGACAGAATATTCCTGGGTGATTGTTTAGTATATGGATGAACTAAAAATAAGAAAGGGGTGATCACTTTGATTGGATTGGATTATAAGCCCCCAACAGTTGTCACAGTAATGGTCTGGTACAAGTTAGTTTGCCCTTGAGTTTTTTTTTAGAGAGGGGATCATTGGCCAGGCTCCATCGTGCCTGAACTTTGAATGGTTCACTGGGGCCTTGTTGTTTCCCCAAACAAATACTGCTTCAGATCAAAAGCTTGAAAGACCTTTTGAAAACTTGGTCTTGTCAAGGGGACGTGGCCAGCTCTCTAGCTGTTCAGTTCAGTACGGGAGGGAGTAGAGTCATGGGGGAAACTGGAAGCCTTCTCTCTATCCTTCTGCCCTTCTGATTTTGAACTGAATGCGGCCTGTGCCATTGTTTGCTGTTTGTGCTTAGGGATCTGTGTACTGGGATTGTTGCAAGAATTTTCAGAACAGCATCATTTGGTAGGGTTTGGATAGGATAAGTTATCGGGTATTCTGTTTTCTGTTCTTTGTAATTCATTTTATAATTTTGCAAATAAATTTTGTTTGTTTAAAACCTGACAGTTGACCAAGCTGATGTACTCCAGGAATATCCACTGTACACCTCATTAAACAAATAGCAAAGTTACAGGCAGACCTAGTCCATGACAGACTGGGGGCTTTTTGCGGGATTTAAACAGCGAGTGGTAGTTGCTAGTGTCTTTTATTTCGGGTGTTGACTTGGTTGGTTTAAACCGTGTTCGGATGGCAATGGCTCTTTCAATCACCAAGGAGTTCCTGGAGGTGGAAGAAGTGACCTCGGGGGTTTTGCAAAAGGCAGATAAGACCAAACTGCAGGAATTAATAGACAAGCTAGGGTTGAATTTACCTCCTAATGTGAGGAAAGATGAGATGAATTCAGCAGTAGCTCAGTATTCAAATTTGCTGGAAACACTATCAGGATCTGTAGAGATGGCAAGAATTCGATTGTAAATGAAGCAGCTTGAGTTAGAGGGGAGAGATAAGGAAAGGGCAGCAGAAATGAAACAGTTTGAATTACAATTAAAATCAGAAGAGAGAGAAAAAGCAAACACATTAAGGGCTTTAGCCACAGAGAAAGAAAGATAATGAAGAACTCTAGCAGAAGAGAAAGAAAAAGCAAAGAGATTGAACTTTAGAAATTGACACTTAAAAAGGGAAGTCAGCACAAAAGGATGGAGATGCAGGCTGAAGGTAGGTTTAGTGAGGAAGAGAGTGAGGATGAGCAAGCCCCTGGCAGTCAGAAGCCTAGTGAGAAACTGTTTAAGTATGTTCAAACAAGGCCTAAATTTAATGAGAAGAATGTGGAAGCCCTTGTCATTTCATTTGAAAAAGAATCTAAACAAATGCAATGGCCAGTCAGTGTGTGGGTTTTGTTGATCCAAACCAAACTTGTGGGTTGAGCTAGTGAGGAATTCACATCGCTATCAGAGCAGGTATCTGGGGAGTATGAGTAGGGAAAAGAATCAATCTTAAGCGCATATGAATTGGTACCAGAAAGCCTATAGACGTTTAAAGAATCTAAGGAGGAACCCTGGTCAAACTTATATTGAGTTTGAAAGAATTAAACAAAGTAATTTTGGTAGGTGGATACGAGCTTTAAAAATAGAACAAACTTACAATACCCTTAGAGAGACAATTATTTTGGAGGAGTTTAAAAATTCACTGCCTGACATAGTGCAAATTCATTTGGCAGCGCAGAGAGTTAAAAATGGCAAGCTTAGCAATTGAAGTGGCTGATGATTATGAGTTGGTCCATAAATCACGGTCTGACTTCCTGCATCAATTTCAATCCATGAGGGATAGAAGTTGGGGAAAAGAGAAATCCTCCTGTGGAAAGGGTAAGATAGATCTCAGTGGAGATCATAAGGAGACCTTATCACAGCGTAAAAAGGAAACCCCAGAAGGGGACGAAGAAGGTAAAAGCTCCAGTGTTTTTATTGCAATAAAGTAGATCACATGAAATCACAGTGTTGGTGGGCTAGGAAAAGCACAGGAAAGCCAGGCGTGGGAAAGCAGGATAACCCTGGAAGTGTTGTTGGAGTGGTAACAGTGGGAGCTAGAAAGCTGCATCAGAGTGCACAAGCTGATCAGAGGTTGGTTAAGGAAGAAATGCCAGATCTGCTTAAAAAATATACCTGAAAAGGTAAAGTTTATTCATGTTAGAGTAGCAAGTAAAGAGGTTATAATATTAAGGGACACAGGATTCTCTCAGTCTGTGATGCTGAAGGATGTGGAGGAATATACTCCTGAAGGACTATTGCCAGAAAAGTTACTGGTAACAAGAGTTCATGGTGAGACAAAAAGTGCTCAATTATGTAAAATGATGCTAGAGTGACGAGAAAAGAGTGGAGAATGTGTATAGGAGTACTGGACAAAGTCTCGGTTCCAGGAAAACAATTTGTCCTTGTGAATGATACAGCTGATTCACTGGTAGGTGTGCTGCCTACTGCAGTTGAAAGACCTGTGGATACTCAAGCAACTAAAGCACTGCAAGAATCTTACTTGGGAATCTTCCCTGTTTGTGTAGTAATGAGGTCACAGAGTCACCAGTTGAAGGAGGAGAGATCAAAGGGTACAGATAAGAAATCTGAAGTGGGATTAGCAGAGACTGTATTCGATCAGTTAGTTAAGATAAAACAGGAATAAATAAATAATCATGCAATATCTTTACCTGTGCAAAACTCATTGAGGTTCAGCAGAAAGATGAAAACTTAAAGCAATTGTATCAAAAGGCATATACAGAGAAGGAGTCTGAATTTATCCCTGTGTGCTGTTACCTGAAAAATGATGTCTTAATTAGGGAAAAGAGACCATCACATATTCAAGCAGATGAGAAACGGGCAGAGATTCATCAAATTGTATTGCCAGTGGGGTATAGAAAGGAAATGTTGCAGGTGGCACATGGATCACCACTTGGAGGCCATTTAGAAGTGAGGAAAACACAAGCTAAAATACAAAGACATTTTTACTGGACTGCACAAGAATGTAGTTGAATTTTGCTAGCTATGTCATGCATGTCAAGTGATTGGAAAACTACCGATGGTAATAAAACCTGTAACTTTAATACCTATTCCAGATTTTGAGGAACTTTTTACCAGAGTCTTAATTGATTGAGTAGGTCCCCTACCACAAACAAAAAGTGGGAACCAATATTTGTTAACAATAATGTATACATCGACAAGATTTCAAGAGGCTGTTCCATTACACAATATCACAGCTAAAAGGATTGTAGAGGATTTACTCAAAGTTTTCACTAGATACAGACTACCAACAGAGATACAGTCAAATCAAGGGTCAAACTTCACATCCAAACTATTTAAGGAAGTTATGGACAGTTTAGACTTAAAACAATTCAAATCTACTGCGTACCATCCAGAATCGCAGGAAGCGTTAGAAAGATGGCATTGAACACTAAAGACCATGTTGAGGGCTTATAGTCAGGATTATCCAGATGATTGGAATAAGGGAATTTGGTTGTTCTTTTTATGATCAGAGATGTACCAAATGAATCCACCGAATTCAGTCTATTTGAGTTAGTTTTTGGACATGAAGTGAGAGGACCACTAAAATTGATTAAGGAGAAATTAATATGTCAGAATTCAGAGACCACCCATTTGGACTTTGTGTCAAATTTTAGAGAATGATTAAATTGAGCTAGGGAGTTGACTCAACAGCATTTAAAAGTACCACAGCTCACAATGACTCAGCAAGTGGAATAAGAAATCAAAATATTGCTATTTTGCTATCAGGGATAAGGTATTGTGGTACTTCCAGTAATAGGTGAACCTTTAAAAGCAGGATTTAGTGGATCTTATAAAATCGAAAGGACATTGAGTGAGGTAAACTACTTGATATGGACCCCAGACTGGAAGAAATCTCACAGAGTGTGTCTTGTGGGATACTCAAAAGATATTTTGACAGGGAAGGAAAGCAAGAGAAGGTGTTAATGATTACAGCACAGAAGGAAGAGCCAAGTTCAGAGGCTTCTGAATTGGACATTCCTCAAATTAAATGGGACAATGAGGAAGTTGTCAAAAATTGGGATAAATGATTGGGTTATCTTCCTGAGAGAAATTGAAATTACCTGAAAGAGCATTACTATCACATGGGGAGATATGAGGAAATAACCTGGGAAGTATTAGCCTAATGGTGCATGATGCAGAGATAGGAGAGGCTATTCCGATTAAGCAACAAATCCCCAGCTGTAAATAAGGAGGACATCACAGTGTCGGCAAGGCTGCGTTTGTCCTGTCTGGTGCTTAGGTTGATGTCGGATGTTTTGTTTGCTGTCAAAATAGGTAAGAATCAATTATGTCCTTTCGTGAAGGACATTAGTAAACCAAATGCATTTCAATGACAATCACCAGTGGTTACATATTCACGATTAGACTTCTCTATTTCTCTTTTCTCCTTCTCAACATATCTTCACACCGACTGGTTCAGCCAAGCTTCTGTTCTTCTACGTGTAATTTGTCGTGAGGTTTGGTGTAAGATTTTACTTTATGACACTTCTTGAGAGTACAGTGGGATATAATATAGCAGTAGAGGCACTGTATTACTAAAAGTTGCTGTAAAGTAGGAGTCTGAGAGGTTGTCACAGAAAGTGTTTCCTGATCTTTCAAACATTTCCTCACCTGCCACAAGGTGGGGCCCTCAGCTTGGACAACTCTCACCACGGCTATTATGGGTACCCACATAATACACAAGATGATCATACACCAGCCCAGCGCTATTGACCAGACAGAGTATTCAACTGGTCCATATGTTGGAGGGGCAAATGTTGTTAAGGACCAGACTAAGATTGCCTGAATGAAATAAACACAGAAAGTAAAATCAGTAACATGATGAAAGGGACTTACTGTACATTTTTACATTCAGCTTAAATGACTCAAAGATGTAACATCTCCTTACGGTTAAAATGCACGGAGAGATCAGAATCCAACAAGCTCTCCACCAGAGCCAGAAAAGCCAATTCCTTTTCCCAATCATCATCTCAATGTCCTTGATGAATCTGTTTATCCCTGTGAATGGCAAGGAAGCAGAGAGACACCATCACTCGCGCTGTCCTGTCTTCAGGGCAGCTTGTTTTCTGTTGAAGTTCATCTTGTACAGGTGGCATTGATGAACAGGTTAAACAGAGAAAGGATTGCTGAAGATTTCAAATTGGATGAACAGAGTGTTCCTTATCACCAAATCGATTATCTGTACTCCAAGATTTAAAGGTCTTGAAGGAACTCTCACACTGTTTCGAGAAGACAAGTGTTCAAGGTGAATGGGAGATGAAGTGAGGTGGCAGGTTGAGGCCAAAGGTGCCAATGAGTGGGGATTGATGATGTGGTGAAGTCATGTTGGTTGTGGAGCAGTGTTGTGGAAGATTTGGATCTGGTCAGGTATGGAGTTGGGAGTGTTTGATAGTGGAGATGAGAGGTGTGTGTTGTCTGGAATAGAGAGTGGTGGGTGGTCACATGCCCATGGGAAGTGATGTCACAGGTGAATGACTTGGTGGGAGACTGTTAATGTTATTCATTGTCAGGTCAACGTGAATGATTGAGGGAGTCATTTTTATAATGAGAGCAGATTTTAATCCTTCTAACATTTCCTGGGTAATTATAAGTCAGTCAGAACTTTCTGAAGTCTCTGTCTCTAACTCAGAGTTGGAACTTATTCAGAGGATTTTTGACACTGGGTATTTCCATGAGTATCATACATTCCCAGGCAATTCCCATATAGCCAGTGTGTTGGGACATCTGCCTGATCCTGGTGTACAGCTTCCAGCCAATGTCTGGTCTCCCAAAATCTGGAAATGTAAAATGTCGGCTAAGAAATTGCATTCATCACTTTAGAATTGATGAGCCTGATCTTTGTGTGAACAATAGTTAAGGGAATGGCAACAATGGCTAATGTTAATTCCTGTAAACAGGTAATCAGGAAATAGTATTCCCTTGGCTGTATTCTTAGGGCACCATAGGGCAAGAAAATGATCAAGAAACTTGTCCAATGGAATGAATAGATATGGATAGCACAGATAAAAGACATTGGAGTGTTGTCTGACCATGATGGTATTAAATAAGGAAACAGGTTGGATGGACTGAATGGCCTACTCTTATTCCTGTGTCCCAAGATAAAGGATCAGGAAGCATATTAATGTTCCTAATCTCTATGATGATCAAGACACTCACAGGAACAATCTCATTAAGGGAATCTCCTGATTCTGTAGGATCATCATTGTGGTCAGGGAAGTGAGAAGTCTTGAAACAATGTTAAGAATCTACCCATGTGATGCTTCTGTTATGAAGGTGGAAGGGAATATTTGGGGGTTTTGAAACAGTCAGAATGGACAAAGAACACAACTGTATAGAAATAGGCCTATCGGCCCTCTAAGCCTGCGCTTACACATTTTGCTCTTCCATAATAAAACTGTCCTCACGAACAGGATCTGTATCCCTCTATTCCCTTCCTATTCATGTATTTGTCCAGGTGCTTCTTGAATGCTGCTATTGTGTCTACTTCCACCATCTCCTCTAGCAGGCGTGTTCCAGGAACTCACCACCCTTTGTGTGAAAAACATGCCTTGTAGATCACTTCGAAACATCCCCCCACACCTTGAAAGTGTGTCCCCTAGTAATTGATCCCTCCACCCTGGGGAAAAAAACCTCTTACCTTCCACTCAATCCATGCCATCACAATCTTCTAAACTTCTATCAAGTCACCCCTCAACCTTTCATATTCCAAAGAAAACAAACCCAGTCTGTCTAAATGTTCTTCATAGCTAAAATCCCCATACCCTGCAACATCCTGGTAAACATTTCCTAAGCATCCACATCCATCTGCTACTGTGGTGACCAGAACTGTATGTAATATACCAAGTGTGACTTAACTAAAGTTCCATAAAGCTGCAGCATAATTTGCCTACCCTTACAATCAATGCCACTTCCAATGAAGGCAAGTATGCCACAGGTTAATTGGATTGGAAGGATTCAGTTGCTGTGGGGTAGTTATCAAGTGAGGGCATGATTGAATAGCAAGTCAATTAGTTTCTAAATTTTGCTTTTCACTGTGGGACATGCATGATGTTGTTCACCTGTTATATCTGTATCATAGCCTTGTGATTTTGAAACATCGTTCAATAAAATTAGTTCATGAATTTTATAATCCTAAACTTTTGCCTCTGTCATTATTCATTTGACTCAAGTCTAAATCCTCACTAACTGTTCAAACCCTATAGTTATCTGCACAATATCCAGTGTAGATTTTGTAGTGTTCTCTGAAGAGGTGAAAGTATTCTCATAAATACATTTCAATTGTAATTATTTTTTTTTCCAGTCATACCCACCATAGATCCAGCTGAGACCAATGAGTTCCAACAGAGCAACTACAATGAGAATCCATCCAGTACAGAAATAATCCATTAAATGTAACCAATAAATCCCAGCCTAAAATGAAATGGAAAATTAGAAAGCATTAAATGGAAAAAAAACATAACATTCAAATCTTTAAAATAGACATTAAAAGGATTTAAGAATTTATCTTTTCTCAACTGCAAAATACCCTGTTTCCTCGATTTATTCTCATTCCTTGAAGGGCTGGAATTAGTTGTGTTCCATTTTTCTTTTTTGAAATAAACAATCAATTTTGCATGTAGCAGCACAGTGGCTCAGTGGTTAGCAGTGCTGCCTCACAATGCCAGGAATGCAAGTCTGATTCCACCTTGGGTGACTGTCTGTGTGGAGTTTATAAGTTCTCCCCATGTCTGTGTGGGTTTACTCCAGGTGCTCTGGTTTCCTTCCACAGTTCCAAAGATATGTGGATTATTGTGGTTCTGTTCGCCGAGCTGGAAGTTTTTGCTGCAAACGTTTCGTTCCCTGGCTAGGGAACATCATCAGTGCTATTGGAGCCTCCTGTGAAGCGCTGCTTTGATGTTTCTTCCGGTATTTATAGTGGTTTGTTCTTGCCGCTTCCACTGTAAATACCGGAAGAAACATCAAAGCAGCGCTTCACAGGAGGCTCCAATAGCACTGATGATGTTCCCTAGCCAGGGAACGAAACGTTTGCAGCAAAAACTTCCAGCTCGGCAAACAGAACCACAACAACGGACACCCGAGCTACAAATCTTCAACCAGACTTTAAATATGTGGATTAGGTGGATTGGCCATGCTAAATTGTTCATAGTGTCCAGGGATGCAAAGGCTAGGCGGATTAACCATGGGGAACGCAGGGTTGTAGGGTAGAGGTTGGTTCTGGGTGCGCAGCTCTTCAGAGGATCAATGCAGACTTGATGGGCTAAATGGTATTTCCACACTGCAGAGAGTCTTTGATTCTGTCCAGATGTGATCTCGGTCAGGTGCAACACCTCTCTGGATTTATATATTATGATCTTTCCATGCCTTTCAATATTTTATTCACTGTTTTAACTTCCTGGGAACATTGTACTAATGATATTTATGAAATGTTCACAAAAGTCCTCTAGATATCTCCCCTTCCCATGACCTCTACTACATTCTCAGATGACACATATTCCTCATCAACTTTCCCTCTGCTCAAATTGCAATCGTCTTTATTAAATTAAATCTGCAACATTAGTCAAAATATTTTCTTTTTATTACTGCGATCGTGGGAATTAAAGGCAGCAATAAATATAGAGACCACAGCTTTATCCTGGATGAGGAAGGTCATCACTCCATCTTCATACAGACGTTAATAATTGGTGAACACCCTGATATTGCAACGTCTGATTGCTTCATCAATGATTTCTAGATTTTAGCCTCCACTGCTCAATGCAGAAATTAGTGCTGTGTGTCAATCATTCTTCATGTGTTGCAGAATTCCAGACATAAATTCTCAAATTGCTTTTCCTCATTTTAAACCAAGCTCTCCAATCTCATAAATTTAATATTCTGAGTAAAATCACATTCTATAACCGCATAAGATCACCTCTCAAAATGAACTGGTCTGCAGCCTGAAAAGTACAATTTCTTGAATCTTTCCTCATAACTCAAAACCCCAATTCTAGGGGTCAATCTTGTGGCTCCTAGCATTACAGTCTCCAGTATCCATGTGTCTGTCTGTCTTGTTGGGAAGAACTGGACGCAGTAGTTAAGGTAAGGTCTGACCACAGTGCTGTAAAGTTTGATGACCATTCCTTCTGATTTCTATTCTACAGTTTTGTGATCCAATTGATGAGGCTTATGGACTTTGTGAAACACAGAAAGCATGACACAATCCAAGAGAACGCTGCCTGTTTAATTGACTCACCAAGGAACACCTTCAACATTCACCACTTCGGCAAGTGTCCTGCAAGAGCACTTTACAAAACTGCATTCCCCACAACCAAGCTAAAGCAGGCACCAGGCACAAAAGAAAGTTGATTTACAAAGCAAAGAATTTCAGGTGCTGGAAGGTTGAGATGGAAATCAGGAAATTCTAGAATTATTCAACAGGGCAGACATATTCAACAGGGAGATGAATAAGATTAACATTTCAGCTCAATGATGATCCTTCAGGAAGGAATTGGAAATCTTCATCAAGGGACAAGGGTACTGAGGGTGGAGAGTTGGAAATGGATTTTGCAAAGCAAGTCGGTAGGAATCCACATTTTGTTTATAAAGACATGCATAAAATGATGGGAAGGAAAGAAGGGAGGGTGTTGTTTTCAGGGGGCAACTTGGGGGCACTCCAATTACACATAGCATCATGCTCAACTGCTCTGCAAAATCCATCCCAACCAAAGATTTCCAAACCTTCCTCGACCCAATATCCAGGATTTATAGATTCCTTGGTCCCACATGTGGCCTTGCCTGCAGTACCAGCAGTGCCCACCACTGAGCTTGTGGCACTGCTGACACTGGTGGAATGGCTGGTCAATCGGATACTCTTGCTAAGGATGGCACCTCTTCCTGCTGGTGATTGGCATGAGCCCCATTATTAGGAAATTTATCCTGCCCACTGCACTGTAAGGCTGCAGGGAATGGATAAATCACATCCTGTTGACTGTCTTCTTAGCCAGCAATACTCACATTCCACAAACAAACAAGAGAAAGAGTCACAGAATCATAGATTGTTACAGTACAGAAGGTGGCCATTCAGCCCATTATGTCCACACTGCTCCCCAGCAAGCATTATGACTCCTGCCACACACCCCTTCCTCACACCCTTTTTCCAATTAAATAATCACCAATACCTCAATTGACTCACCATCACATTTCAAAGCTGTGCACTCCAGACCTGAACATGAAAAAGATCTTCTTCATTACATTTGCAAATCGCTTTAAATCTGAGCCATCTCATTCTCGATCCTTTCACAAAGGGGAACAGTTTCTCCCTATCTACTCTATTCAGACCTCATATGAGTTTGGCAATTTCTGTCACATCTTCTCTTGACCCCTCCTCTCCTCTCTAAGGAGAATGACCCAATCTGTCCAATGTATTCTCATACATTAAGTTTCTCATTTTGGAATCATTTTTGTCGATCTCTTCTGCATTCTTCCAAAGTGTTCACATCCTTCCAATATTGTAGCATTCACAACAGTGCTCAGCACTCCTGGTGAGGATTAACAAATTTCTTATACAAGTTCAACATAACCTTCTTGCTATTATACCCTAATAACTATTATTAAAGCCCAGGATACCATATGCTCTCTCTACATATCCTACTATCTTCAATGATCTGTGAAAAGCTGCCCAGACCACTCCTGCACTTCTTAAGTACTGCACCCCTGACGTTACAAATGTTTTCTCCCCCAAAATGGATCGTCTCAAACTTCTTGCATTGAGTTTTACCTGGAAGCTACCTGCTCACTCCACCAACATGTCTGTGAACTTGTGGACTTTTCAACTCTCTTGCTTAGAGTTTACAATCCTTCCAAGGTTCATGTCACCTCCAAACTTTGAAACTGTCCATTACAAGACAAGGTCTATACCCTGCAAATAAAGCAGGAAAAGCAGGGCTCCCACAACTGATGTAAAACAAGGAACTATGGATGTTGGACATCTGAATCAAAAACACAAACAGAAATTGCTGGTGAAACCTAGCAGCTACGGTACATCTCTGGTGAGAAAGTGGAGTTACCATTTCTCGGTGATGAGTCACTGGACTTGAAACATTAACTCTGCTTTCTCCCTTCAGATGCTGTCAGACTTTCTGGGTTTCACCAGCAATTTCTGTTTTTGTTCCAATCCCGATCTCTGGCGAACTCCATTACAAGCCTTCCTACAACCCAAAAAATATTTGGTGATCACTATTCTCCATTTTCTTTCACCCAGCCAATTTTGTATCCAGACTGCTATTATCTCCTTTATACCATGAGCTATAACTTTCTTCATAAGTCTGCTGTGTAACATTGCTTAAAGTGAGTTTTGAAAGTTCATGTACACCACATCAATGACATTACCCTCATCGATCCTTTCTATTACCTCTTCAAGAATTGTCAGCCATGATTTGCCTTTTAGAAATCCACGCTGACTGTTCCGAATTAACCCACATATTTATCTATGCCTCAACTGATTCTGTCATTAATATTTGTTTCCAGATTTTTATCCACCACTGAAGTTAAACTGAATTGTCTGTCATTGCTGGGCTTTCCTTCATAGGTTTTTTTTTACAAATAAAGGCGTAACGTCTGCAATTGTCTAACCAGTCAGCACCTCCCCTGAGTTTAGGGAAGGCTGGAAAATTATGGTCAGTGGTGCTTTAATTTCTACACTTGCTTCCCTAAATGTTCTTGGATGCATGACACCTGCTTCTGGACCTTGTCAATTTAAATATTGATTGCCTACTCAAAACTTCTTCCTGGTGAATATTGATCTTTATCGTGATAGAGCTTCCTCCTCCATTACTATAACTGGTGTCGCTTCCACCTCCTTAGTAAAGACAGATGCAAGGTATTCAGTTAACCCCTTAGTCATGTCTCTTGTCTCCATATTTCCTATATTTCAACTTGTGGGCCAAGTGCTGGAAAGTGAGATTAATGTAGAATTAATATAATTTTGGTTGTACAGACTTGAGGGCCAAAGGTCCTCTTCTGTACTATAGGATTCTATGATTCACTGTGTAAACCACCTTTTTTACCCTAATTGACTCAACTCCTCATTTTGCTATTAATGTGCCTATAGAAGACTTTGGGATTCCTTGATATGTTTGGCTGACAGTGCTTTCTCATCAGTGCTTTCTCATCAGTTAGTACATTTGGCTGGACAGCTGTCTTGAAATGCTGAGAGATGTCAGAGGTGCGTTTCAATTCCTGCACCAGCTGAAGATACCACGAAGTATCAACCTCTCCCCTTCCCTGAGGTGTGGTGATTCTCACATTAAACCATCACTCGTCGCCTCTCTGTGGCCCAGTAGGCCCATGGTGGCTTTACCTCTGACCTTAATCTTCTTATTAAACCCCCTTCACTTCTCCAATATGCTTTTCATTTCCCCTTTGAACCTTAGTGTTCTGCTTGAAGTTTTTGTCTTGACACTCATCATAACCTCACTTTTTCTTCTTCATTTTGTATTCTATCTCCTTTGTTCATCCTCAGAGCTCTGCATTTGTTTGTTCTCCTTTTGCTTTTTGAGGGAACATACCTTGATTGTACCTGAATCATGTCTATTTTAAACATAGCCCTTTGTTCAGTGACTGTTTTTCCCACCATAATTTTGTTCCTGTCTCTCTGGCTCAGCTCCATTCTTTGCCCATTGAAGTCAGCTCTCCTCCAGTTAATTCTTCTTATTCCGGACTGCCAATTATCCATTTTTATCATCATCCCTGGTCCAAAACCAAACCAGCAGTGGGGTTCTAAATGCTGGGAGCTTATTTAGACTGAACTTAATTCTTTGTGATTTATGAAACAGTGTCTCATTTTACTGAGTATCCTTGTCTAGAGAGGGTTGATTGCTCATGTGGAAACATAGCAAATGACTAAGCTACAACTTACCTGTGTTACAAACAGAAGGCCAAGGAAATAAAATAACAAACAAAGACCAGCTGTCAGATAAAGACGCTTTGGCCTAAGGAACTCAGGAAACTGGTCCAGCAGGCTTGTTATTACTGTTTCTACTGAAAACAAAAGTTATCAGTGATTAATTAATGATTTATACCAAGTCTTAGATAAATCCACCACCAGAGAAATGGCAGCCAAGAGAACTGAAGGAGCCAATGGGGAGAGATTTCTCTGTCTATGGGCAGAATTGTATAAGAGCAATGTTTGGAAAATGGAGGCTTGCTAATGTCTCCTGAAAATAACTCACCATCTCAGGGTGGGTGATAGAAGATTCTGAGATGTGGGCTATAGGCTGTGATTCAGTGGGAACGATAATATTAGACATTTAGTTCAACAATGTGTGGGAGAACTCTCTCAGATTGTATTGCAGAAGAGTTTGCAATACTGATTGGGAAGATTGTACCTTTGCTGTTTCTGATGCCAGGCAGTTCATCTGGTTTATTTTTCCTATCGGAGTAATGAGCCACAACTGAGTGGCTTGCCACTTTATTTCAGAGAGGCTTGTTGTTTCATGCCTCACAATTAATATGTTACCACAGCACTGTGGGGCAGCAAGGTTGCTCAGTGGTTAGCATTGCTGCCTCACAGTGCCAGGGACCCAGGTTCAATTCCAGCCTTGGGTGCCTGTCTGTGTGGAATGAGTGTGGGTTGTGATGTCTGCATGGGTTTCCTCCGGATGCTTGGTTTCCTCCCACAATCCAAGGATGTGCAAATTAGGTGAGTTGGCCATGCTAAAATGCCTGTAGTATTAGGTGCATTAGTCAGGAGTAAACGTAGGAGAATGGGTCTGGGTGGGTTACTCTTCGGAGGGTCGGTGTGTACCTGTTGGGCCAAAGGGTCTGTTTCCACACAGTAGGGAATCTTATCTAATATAATAACCTGTAAGGCATTATATAAACCCTGCATAATTATGTGACTTAAAAGCAGAAAGGTCTCAGAAACTATCTTGACTTGGGCCACTTCAAGCATGACATACTGACAAACTGTGCTGCATGTTGTAATTGAGTACTTTCATACTCACCGAGAAGCGTACATGAATATAATGTTTGAATATAACAGTGAGCTGCAATAAATATTCTGTTAGATTCTTTAATCACATAAAGCATTGAAGCAAAATGCACATCAAGGATTCCAGGGTCTAACATATGATTATGGTTCTGAGGTTTTCAAGAAGGTCTCTCACACACAATCTCCTTCTATAAAAGGCATTAGGTGTCAGATGGGTTTTTCTGACACAATGATAGCTCTACAGTCAAAATTACTGACAGCAATGTTATTTCATCCAGGTTTATTTGATTGAATTCAAATTCCTCAGACACTGACGTGAAACACAACCAGAAACTATTGGAAACACTCTGCAGGTTTGGCAGCATCTGTGGAGAGAAAGCAGAATTAACATTTCAGATCCAGTGACCCTACTTCAGAATGCTGTTTTTTGAAGAAGGGTCACTGGACACAAAACATTAACTCTGCTTCCTCTCTACAGATGCTGCCAAACCTGCTGAGTTCTTCCTGCAATTTCTGATTTCCAGCATCTGCAGTTATTTATTGACACAGTGGTAAGGGTTGATCTCATGTCTCCAGGTCATTTATCCAGGCCTCCAGATTAGTCTGTTAACTGAATCACAACATAATTGCTGCTCAATACATTTTAACAAATCCTGTTCCTGATGAGAAGGGTCTAGATGTACATCAAAAATGATAGTTATTATATTGAGACACCTAGAACTTGGCAGCAGAAACAGAAATATGAGTTGTATGATACAACAGAAAGAACAAGGAAAGGGGAAGCAATGGCCTAATGGTATTACCGTTGGACTGTTAATCCAGAGATTATATCCAAGGGACCCAGGCTCAAATCCTGCCACGGCAGTTGGTGGAATTAAGAATCTAATGATGACCATGAATTGATTGTTGGAAAAGCTGACCTGATTTCCTAATGTCTTTTAGAGAAGGAAGCTGCCATCCTTACTTGGCCTGGCCTAGATGTGGCTCCAGACCCGTTGCAATGTGGTTGACTCTTAACTGCCATCTGGGCAATTAGAGATGGGCAATAAATGCTGCCTAGCCAGCAATGATCTCATCCCATGAATGAATGAAGAAAAACAAAATTGTGAACAGCGACTGAACATGAATGCAGATTTTTAAAAAACATGAATTCCACTGTAAATCTTCCAGATGTTAGGTAACAATGACCTGAATATTTCTTTCCTACAACTTGGAACACGCTTCATTCAACCAAGCTGAGGTTTCATTAAGACATTGTGGAGAATTTGACTCTCGAGTAACATTGTTTTCTCATGCATTACAATCATCAGCAGTAGTTCCAAACATAGTAGCTTAGATAAGTTCCTTTTATAGAAGTAGAAAGAGATTGGTTAAATTAAGTAACATTATTGTTGAACTTAAAAGATGTCATTCTTACCAAAACTTGCAAACAATGTGTCAAGTCCCAAAGTGAGCAGCATGAAGAAAAATAAAATGGACCATAAAGTTGCCCATGGCAACTGTGCAAGGGCCTCTGGGTAGGCAATAAAGTCCAAACCAAACCCTGAACAATGGATACAAAACAAATGATAATATTAGTCCTGCGTACAATCAACACACACTGCTACATTTAATTCCGTATAGTCACTGACGTTGAGGCAAATTCAAAAAGTCTCAGCTGAGACATTCCAATTACTTCTGGAACATACCATGTGGCACACCCTGAATATAAGGATGAATGTATGGACATGAGATCAGTAATTCAGAATGGTGAGATTGTGACATCTTAATTGTGAACTGGATATGTCGAAGGCCAGTAATTTCATATCTGAAACTATGTAAAATCAGTTCTGTACATTTGTTGAATAGTGCCTACTTTCAATGGGAATCAATAATTTTAAAGAAACTTGTTTTTTTATAGGTATTTTTATTGAAAATTTAACATTTTTACAAGTTTACAAAATAAAAAAAACCCAAGCATAAACATTGATACACAATTAAATCTTAAATAAATAACAACCAAAATTTAACAAAAAAAACCAACAAAAAAAACTCAACTAACTACTAATCTAACCGACAACTAACCAGAGTGCAGAATTAAGTCTCTTACATTATTAAATTAAGAGAAACAAAAACCCAACGGATAACACAGAAATTGGGTACTGAGATACATACTGGGAATGTATTAACATCATATGTAACAAAACCCGTATTCGTGCGGGATTCCTCTCCCAAGGGGCCACGGACCAGCCAGGTTCGCCATTTCAATTAAATAAAAGCCCTTGTTAGGACGGCCGAAATATATGTATTTATATAATTCAAGAAGGACTGCCATATTTTATGGAATAATTTGGTCTTTTGGTGCACCATATTTGTAAGGAAATCAAGGGGAATACATTCCATAACTAATCTGTGCCAAATTGAAAGTCCAGGGGGGCCCTCAGCCACCCAGTTTACCAAAATATTTTCCTTGCATAGAAAGAGAGAATAGAAAATAATCTCTTCCCGTGCATATCCAGGGAGGGTGAGTTCGAAAAGCCCAAAAAGAGAGATACAGGTTCCACTCTAATTTCCGTTCCTAAGATTTCTGTCATAGCAGTTGCTACTTTAGTCCAATATCTACGGATCTTATGACAGGTCCATAGGCAATGTACAAAAGTGTCCACCTCTATTTTACATTTGGGACACATTGGAGATGTTCCTGCCTTAAACTTTGCCAATCGATCCGGTGCTATATGGGCCCTATGAAGTATCTTCAGCTGAATAGCCTGAGTTCTGTTGCAGATGGTGATTCTTCTGGCATTTTCCCAAATGTCATTCCATGTTTCTATAGAGATTTCTAGTCCCAAATCCTGATCCTATATTTTAAGCAGATTGTCTATATCTCCCGATACTTCACCATGTAGTAAATGATAAATAGTACTGATGGAAGATACCCCCATTGGCCATAGCATTCTACATTCTCTATTTGATTTATAAAGACTATCTAATAACGTAGTCTTCTTCTGCATGTAATCTCAAATTTGGAAGTATCAAAAGAGGTCTCCATTAGGTAATCCGAATTTCTGACGCAGCTGTTCAAAAGACATCAGGATCCCTTCTTTAAATAGATCCCCTAAACAAGAGATACTCCTGGATCTCCAGAATTTGAAAGTGGCACCTGTAAACCCCAGTTGAAATCCCCATGCTCCCACTATCGGAGCATAAGGGGATGTTTTATGTGAGTTGCCCTCATTTTGCCGCATTATATTCCAAGCTTTAATTGTGTTTAGTATTATGGGGTTTTTACAGTGATCTGTAATGATTTTCCTCTTGTCTGAAAATAAAAGGTTAATAAGTGGGCATTTTACTTGAGAAGCCGCGATTTCCAGCCACATTGATTGCGGGTCAGACAAGACCCAATCAGCTATGTAACTTAATAGGGAACTTAACTGATATTTCCTAAAATCTGGGAAATCCAATCCTCCCCTTGCCTGTGGAAGCTGTAGCTTCTTCAGCTTAATGAGGGGCTGTCTATGATTCCAAATAAAGAAACCCAACCAGCCATATAATTTACGTAGTGCCAGCCTCAGCAGCATCACCAGAAGCATTCTCATAGGGTATAGGAGACGGGGCAGGACATTCATTTTAATTAGTGCTATTCTACTAGCCAGGAAATTGGAAGGTCTCCCCATCGCTGGAGGTCCTGCCTTATCCTTTCCAGTAAATGCACAAAGTTAGCCTTGTATAACTGACCAAATGCTGGGGTAATAAAATTGCCTAATTATAAAAAACCCTCCAGGGACCACTGAAAGGGAAAGTGGGATCCATCCAATAAGTGGGATATACTAGCAAGGCCACCCATTGGCAGAGCCTCCGATTTTGAGAAATTAATTTTATAGCCTGAAAATACACTAAACTTAGATTAAGTGAGGCACGGACATCAAAGGATTACTGAGGAATAGAAGAACATCATCTGCATAAAGGGTAATTTTATGTTTACCTGTACCAATCCTCGGGGTCGTCATATTAGGGTCGGCCTGTATAGCTTCTGCTAGTGGCTCAATTATTAGCGTAAATAGCAATGGCGAGAGAGGACATCCCTGACGGCAGCCCCTATCCATACTGAAGTTATCCGAGCCTAATCCATTGGTAATCACAACTGCTTTGGGATCACTATACAGTGTTGAGACCCATTTGGTAAACACCTTTCCAACGCCAAAGCTTTCCAATTTGTAAAACAAATATGACCATTCAACCGTGTCAAATGCCTTTTCCGCATCTAATGAGACTACTATTCCTGGTATCTTTCCCTGATGGCAGGCTTGAATCACATTCAAAACCCTTCTAACATTATTGGATGATCTACGGCCCTTAATAAACCCCGTCTGATCCTCCTTTATGATATGTGGCAATACACTTTCTAGCCTCAATGCTAACGTTTTAGAGAGGATTTTGAAATATACATTTAGCAAGGATATTGATCTGTATGACGCACAATCTTCTGGGTCCTTTCCTTTTTTAAGGATAAGAGAGATATTTGCCTCTTTCAGTGAAGGCGGGAGACAACCCTGACTGGATGAGTAGATAGTGTAAAAAATGAGGTCTGCAGATGCTGGAGATCACAGCTGAAAATGTGTTGCTGGTTAAAGCGCAGCAGGTTAGGCAGCATCTCAGGAATAGGGAATTCGACGTTTCGAGCATAAGCCCTTCATCAGGAATGGGTAGTTATACATGTCCATAAGTGGACCAGCCAATATTCCTGTAAATTCTTTATAGAATTCAGCTTGAAAGCCATCTGGGCCAGATGCCTTACCGCTCTGAAGTTGCCTGATTGTGTCAAGTATTTCTTGGATTGTTAGGGGAACATTCAAGACCGATATCTGTTCCTGAGTTAGGTCCAGAAAGGTCAAGTTTTTTAAAAATGATTGCATCCTCCAAGTCCTGTCTTCACAATCCTGTGATTTATATAGATCAGAATAAAATTTTCTGAAGATTGCGTTAATCCTTTTACAATCATGAGTAAAAATACCAGTACTTTCCTTGATAGACGTGATATTTGAGGGGCCTTCTTTTTCTTTGCAAGAAATGCTAAGTATTTACCAAATTCATATGACCTTTGTTTTGCAAATAATATTTCCCTCTTAGCCGTTTGGGTAAGCGTGGTGTTTAAAGCTGTCCTAAGGGCCATAATCCTTTGCAATTTGATAATAGAAGGTCTGTCAGCGTATGCTGTTTCAGCTGCTTTTAAGCGAGCTTCGAGCAGACGCTGCTGTTCTCCCTTTAATTTTTTCTGGGTCGCTGAGTATGAGATGATCAAACCTTGTGCATAAGCTTTGATGGTCTCCCACATCATTGATTGGTTGCTAGCAGTACCTAAATTAATTTCTAAAGAAGTTTTAAATTCTTGAGAGAAGTACTTTACAAATTTACTGTCTTTCATCAGGAAGGGGTCCATACGCCAATGCCAGGGTGATGTCTCATTGTTCCTCGCCTTGATTTCCATATATACAACAGCGTGATCAGAAATTGTAATACTGCCTATTTTACAGGATGATATGGAATTTTAAAAAATCGAGGGGCAAAAAACAGATCAATTCTGGTATGGCATTTGTGTGGATTGGAGTAAAAAGAAAAATCTCTGCCCTGTGGATGAAGGCATCTCCATATATTTAATAGTCCTAACTCTTTGTTCAAGTCCACCAATTGTCTAGATCTGGGAGATACTCCTGCAGTATTCTTGGGAATCCTATCTATTTCCGGATCCATAATACAATTAAAGTCTCCCGCTATAATTGTATGACAGGCACCGAGAGCCATCAACTTTGAGAAGGCTTCCATTATAAATTTAAAAGGAAGTGCCGGGGGCAATACAAATTTAAAATCCCATATTTCTCTCCATTTATAAGGGCTTTAATCAGAATATATCGTCCAGATTCGTCTTTTACCTGATTTAGGATTTTGAAAGGGAAATTCTTCCGAATAAGAATAACAACTCCCTGCGTTTTGAGCTAAAAGAAGAAAAAAAGGCCTGATCAAATCCACCCTGTCGTCATTTCAAGTGTTCTTTATCCAATAAGTGTGTCTCCTATAGGAGAGCTATATCAACCCTTTCTTTCTTGAGGTTTGATAATATTTTCTTCCTTTTGACTGGTGAATTACTCCCCTTGACATTCCAGGTGCACCACTTAACCGACTGATCAACCATAATCGTCCAGGCAAATCCGAGACCCCTCAGGAGGGAAACCCTATCCAGAACATCCCGAGCATAGAGCATATAAAATTCACAAAAGTAAAGGCTCTCTAATACACTCACAACAGTAAAATAAAAAACTATTTTGAAATAAAAAAAATATAAAACGTATTTAAGTGGAGATTTTCCCCCTTGTTCCCAGGGGGTATCACTTCCTTTCCAAAAGTCTATTGTATCCCCTCCAAACCAGTGCCCCACCCTTGACCCAGGCGCTCCTCAATAGGATGAAGAAAATTCAAATATACTACAGAACTAGAGTTAACAGTGAGCACCCTACTCGCCCCACCCCAACCTACACCAACGCCTGGATATATTTGGTAATGTTAATACCATGTATAAACATATATAACTATGAAATTACAACCTCAACAAGTAATAATTAAATATAATAATACAAAATAACAAGGGAAAACAACCCCGCTCCTAGAGACAGGTAAAATAGTATAAGGTAACCACCTCCCCCCACCAACATTAACTAGACCCCCCAGCCTATATATATAAAATAAAAAACACAAGGAGGTGGAGAAAATCGTTAAGTAGAGAACAAATAAATAAATCCCTCTCCCCACCCCCCCAAGATAATATTAAACAGTAAGGTAAAAAAATGATTAATATATTTAAAAAAAGGGAGGGTGGGATGTAAACCGGAGTGGGGGGAAAGCAAACCAACATCAATTATCTCTTACAATTTATCTAAGAGAGTCCAAAAATTCCTTGGTCTTTTCCAGCGATCCGAAGTTATACATGGACCCTTCATGGTTAAAGCGTAGCGTCGCTGGGTAGCGCAAGAAGTACTGAATACTTAAGTCCCTTAAACACTTCTTCGCCTCATCAAACACCTTCATCTTTCAGATCAGAGCTGGGGAAAAGTCCTGGAATAACATGATCTTGGATCCTTTATAGACCATGGCTTGGAGATCTTTTCCAAGATTTCTGGAGGCTTCTAAAAGTATCTGCCTCTCCTTATAACTCTGCAGCCGGAACAGGACCGGGCGGGGACGCTGGTTTGAGCCGGATCCGCGTATTGCAACTCAGTAGTCCCATTCCACCCTTACCTGGCCTGATCCAGCCTCCAGAGTTAAAAGCTGTGGAAGCCACTGTTCAAGGAACATTGTAAGCTGGCCTTCCTCTTCCCGTTCGGGAAGGCCCAGCAAATGAATATTTTTTCTACAGCCTCAATTCTCAAGGTCGTCAATGTGATTCTCTAAGATCCAGACTCGCTGTTTGAGAATCCGGACCTGATTCATGGCCGATTGTGCTGTAGTTTCGGAGGTCGCAGCCTTTAGCTCCGCCCCTCCGACTCAGCGCTCGATTTCCTTGATGTCTTGCTTTTGCAGCGCTGCCGAGAGTGAGTCCCATCGGCTTCAGGATTCTTCTATAAAAGCGTCAATCTTTGCATGAAGTTTGGATATTACTCCCACGAGGCTCGCCACCGAAAGTAAGCCCCCCGGGTCGCTTGCGGACGCCTCTTCTGCAGCTGGAGAGGGTGGGGGAGGGGTTCCTGCTTGCTGAGAGCTGCAGGCTCCCCTTTAGTCATTTTTACTGGAGATGAAATTGTTTAAATTCAATACTAAACAACTAATTACATTAAGTAAAAACTATTTTAAATGATTTGGTGAGTGTGATGGGGGTGGGCGACCCACTTTGCCCAAGTCTTGGGAGGAGCACTGTAGACTCAGACTTGCTGGGTCGCTGCCATCTTGGATTCCCAAAGAAACCTGGTTTATAGATCTTCTAAGTTTAAACCCATTCTAGCTAAGTGATATCATTGCCCATGGTGGTTACTGGGTAAAACATTTACATGCATGCTGTTATCAATGGAGTAGTGGATGAGTGGGAGATAATGCACTCCTCCAGCCTCAGTCAAACAAGAGGGCAGTGACAAGGAGTTCAGAACAACTGGAATATCCAGACCTGTCCTTGCTGGTGGTTCTTCCTTGCCACTCAAGCTGGTGTACAATGGAACACTTGCTATCAACAGGAACATGGTGGATCAAACCACTGGCTTCCTGAAGGTGTCAAATCAAGTTCAAATGGAGTACATCTCAAAATCACTAGAGGTTTGCTGAATCTCTCAAATCTTGCTTCCAGGACGGCAGAGTTATCCTGGGAGAATGAATAGGAGGAGGCAGGTGGTGGTGGTTGGCATGGTTGTCCCTGGACAGATACTCAGGTTATTCAGTAATCTAATCACTGCCACGCAATAATTGTTCTACCATTCCCTAGCTATCAACCCAACTTTTATTTAACATCAAAATAAATCTGGAAATAGAAGCCACTAATAAACACAATCATTCCATGAGAACTTCATTGTGCACCAATTCCAATAATGTAGGAAAAGTTGATCTTTCTGTTACTGAATTCTCTGAGCACCTGTCTTATGTTTGCCTGTTGCCCTGTTACTATCATTCTCAATTATTTTTCTGTTCCTTTCTCATTCCATTAATCCCATTGACTCAATGCTCTTTTGGGCAAATTACACTCAGGCCCAGGTGTCCTCTAGTACCCCATCGATGTCTAACAAATGACACATATGTGCTATCCTGCAGCAGAATAGTATGGTTAACTTTGTATTTACCTGACCGTGCAACCTCTGAAACGGGCTTGTTTTGCACATGAGCCATGTGTCCAAGAGTGGAGAAGATGATAAATCCCGCAAACACACTCGTAGCACAATTAACAACACAGACAATGATGGTATCTTGGTAACAGTTGTTGTGGAATTTGTTGTAGGATGACAATGTGATTAAACTGCCCCAACCCACTGATGTCGAGTAGAAAATTTGTGTTGCAGCATCTTTCCAGACCTGATAAATAGAAGGGAGAATTCATCAGCGCTGAACGATTTCACTTGAACTCATTCAACTGAAAAACTACATTGACCACAAGAAGCATAGTGTGAGTTAGTCCAGCAGCTCAATGTGATCTGACTGAATTAAACTAGCTCTGATCAACACCATCTCACTTAATAGGAGGGCCATCATTTGATTTTCCTTTGACGACTTGCTGCCAACTTTAAGATTTTCCCTCCAAAATTGACTCATAGCAGAAATAAAACCCCACTGGACCAAAAATCTGATCTTCTGCAAAGACATTGCTATTTTCTGCACTGCAGTCTGTTAAGCAAAATGTAAACTGCACACATTGGGATTAATTTGGATCACAAAAATGATTTAAATTAGATTTAAAATAGGTATGAATGTCAAACTGAGTGCACATTTGTAACAAACCATCTTATACTTAAATGGTGAGGCTCCAGATGCTCCTTGTTATTTATGTGTAAATTCCACAGCAATTTCTGACTGCACTCAGAGGTTCAGAGAAATATCTCTGATATGCACCACTCTGCTGTTATAAAAATGGTATCTCCTGACATTTACAAACTTGGCTCAGTGTGAAATTACCTATTACATGCGTAGAGTCACATTATTATTGTTGATGTGGAAGAAGGGTTTGCGGGGGAAGTGGGAGAAGATCAACTGAAAGGCAGGATCTTAGCTCTCAGCAGCTCCCCCAGGTCCTCCCATCTACATGAAGTAGAGTCCTTCAAAAAAGTGTTGATGCCTTTAGATGAATTTCCCCTTCTTGGAAGCCCGATAGGAATTCACAGGATTTTGATTTCGCTTTTCCTCATGATTGTCCCCTGGTCTCCACAAGTAGGTGCAGAACCAGGGAGGAGATGTTTCAATGACCATTCATTGGCCACTTAAACACCATCATTAATGGCAGAGCATCAAAATCCATCCATGAATCTTCTGCCACCACGATAGATGAATGACAAGAAGCTACAAACTAATGCTTTCCCACCCAATTTCATGTCCCATTGCTCCCAAATTGTCATTTGGAAGGGCATAAAATTCTGCATTTTATTTCTGAACTACTCTAAGTTCACTCATTGAGAGTTACATTTCCTTCACTATCACAGTTCATGTGCTGTTAATTTTGTAATCAAACTATTTACTTGGTTAAGCAGATGCTCAGTTGCTTTCTCTCTGTAGTCACATCTCAGGTACAGATGATATTGTGACAATGCCATCTCCCACTTCTCGATAAACTCCAAATATCATTGACATTAAACAGGTCAGGAATTGTCAAATGGACTACCACAGCTTTGCCGTTCTCAAGGGCAAGTAGAGATGGGCAGTGAATGCTGGCCAGCCAGCAATGCCCATATCCCACCAATGTATATTGAACAAATACTGATGACATAGTCTCATAAGTGATTGTAACTGAAAATCTGATTACTGAATCAATCCATGATTTCAGAAAGAAAGAGGCACTGAGAATAAACAATCCTTTGCATCCCACTGCCGATCCCATCCAGTTGTATCTAATCTCATCATCCTAGCCCTTAGCATTGATTCCCTCCTGCTCATACCAAGATGATTACAACAATAAACTAACTCATTAGAATTCATCACAAAGTCTCAGCTAGCTTTTCACAACATGTGCAAAATGATCTTTCCAAATACAAACAAAAGACTGAAAGGTACATTTCAATTCTAAATTTTAATACCTCAATCAGACAAAATAAAAGAAGGAACCGTTAAATAAAAAAAGTGATTTTTGAAATTCAATTGATTCTGTTGTTGAGCTTACCTGAGCATCAGCCAGTTTGGAGAAGTCTGAATGGCTTCCGATGTAGAATTCAATTCCTTTAGAGGCTCCCTCCAGGGTAACCCCTCGGATCAGGAGTATCGTCACAACCACATACGGGATAATTGCAGTGAAATAAACAACCTGAGAATGGAGAATAAATTGGAAGATTTTCCTGTATTAGTGGTACAACATTTACTTTATTGGATCCAGATGATTGTAAACTGATAGGAATATAAACAAAGAGTGAATCAGAAGACAGTTGGCTACATGATGGGGATATTTAACACTGAGCTACATGTTGGAAATAAGTTTAAATTCTACAATATTATTTTTAGTTTTATAATTAATCACATTCAGGGAAATGACAGATGTATTCAGGAGAATTGATGAGAACTTCAGAAATATATGCAACACTTCATATTTCATGATTCTTTACTATTCTAATAATCCCGACAAATGGTAAATAAAACCCTGACCCTAATCTGCTCAGTCCCTTCCCCCAGTCCTGCCCAGCCTTCTGCAGCAATTGGAATTTCCCCCAGAGTCCCTGTGTCAGTGACTGAAACCCTTAGAATGAGGGACACATTCAGGAATTTGGGGGCATTGCTGGGGCTAGAAATTAGTTATGTTCAATTTCAGTTGTGGATATTACAATTTGTGACTGTTCTTCACACTTTTTTTTCACACTTATTTCAGCCTCGCCACTTCTCTGATTGTTGTGTTGTTCAGAGCAGGACCCACACAGTTTGTGGCTGAACACTTGGCAGGTGATTGAGCAGCATGAGGTGTCATATCTGCTCCTCTTCAAGGCTGTATCCCCTCAAAGGGTAACCATGCTCTGTGGAAGCTACAAAGGTTTACTGCACACTAGTTCATTTTCTGTTCTCTATACCTTACAGGAACTGTTAACATCACCAAGGATATAAACTATGCACTTCACAACAGTCAATAAATTCTAGTTTTATTCTTACAGGGAATCTGTATTTTGTCAGTAGTTGTAACTGTCTTCATCACCAGTCACTTACCTTTCCTGAAGATTTGATTCCTTTCAAAAATGCTGCCCCAACCATCAGCCAGGCTAGAAGCAGACAGAGGGCTAAATGCCAGACTATCTCCCCAGTCTCATCCAATGAACTTGTACGGTGTAAAACTGCTTGACTGAGTTAAAAAAAGAGAAAATATTTTTCATAAGGGTACTGTTTATTACACATAGATACTATGTGCTCAATGCATCTGAGTATTTAGTGCAATATACAGGGCTTTTAAAAATATTCAGTTGTTACAGAATAAGTCCTACTTTTAAATAAGAGAATGGTTACTGAAGTTTGATGTCCTTTATGTTTTTCTCTTTCTACATCTTATTCAAACAGAATATGGGTGCGTTTGCTATATTTGAATCTGCAACTGCATGAAAAAATTCGTGGCATGTCTTAATGGGCTCCATCTTATGCTCAAATTTACACTTGAAATGGAACAGTCAAATTAATCTCCTTAGCTAGAGTTCTAGTTGGGAAATCAGCCAGGGGTTCTCTACTCCTATATATCAAAGATCTACCTTCAGAAGTCAGTACACATGTTGAGATTCCTATGTTTTCATATACTGCAAAATGGGCATGATCAGCAACCTTGTAAATTTATTGGCCATGTAAATGTAATGTTGAAGTAGGGCACTTCTCAAGCACCCTGCAGCTAATGGCCACTGATCAGATAATCCCTCAATGTATGTTCCAAACAGACATCACAGGCCCTAAGGCAGGCCTGGAAGTGCCCAGTCCTCCTCAGGTCTGAAAGGGCAAGGTATCTCAAATGTTTGATCAAGAGTTGAAGTCAACTGTTTCACATTGTTACTATTTTTGTTACGAACATGATGCTGATATTAAACCAACAAGTGTACAATGACCTCCTGCTGGTCCCTCTCCCCCTTGAGAACATTCGGCACTCTCTCCAACATATCCTTGATCCTGGCAACACACCATTCTGATTTTTCACTGTTGGCCCCAGAAGTGTCTGTCTATGCCTCTGACTAGTGTTGGGATCCATTATTAAGGTTAGGCAGTGTTCAGAAACTTTATTGTTAGGTAGTGCTCACGTAAGGTAGTATTAGCAAGTCTGGAAATTGTTAGCTTCACTAGACAACAGTAAGCCATTATGTTACACTAAGAACAGACTGAAACACTGATGGCATAATGAGGCCCCAGGGAGGGTGAACAGATAACAGGACATTGAAACCGTGTTAGATTGCACGTAGCTCATACTGAGGTAACTGAATGTTATCACTTTTGGGACCAATCCTATTAGAGTATACCGCTTCTTACCAAATAAGGATGTAGCACTGGGATGCGAGGGGCTAAAAGCTAGACAAAGAGAACAATAGATCAGAAGGCGCTTTCTCCAGTGAGCAGTAAACATCTCACTGTATTGTGTACGTCTCTCTCTCAGTAAAAGCTTATATTTTGAATCAGATCCAGTGTTTCTCTCCTTCAAACGAACACCGGGGACGGTAGCTCCGTCCTAACAGTTTTGGTGACCCCGAACGTGGGAAGGGAGTGGAGACACGCCTGTTGGCAGGGATTGAGAGGTCGCCGAACGGCCGGCCACTTCTAATCAGGCTCGGAGGCGCCTTTTTCAAAAAAGATCTCCAGTAGGGATTTGAATACGCTAAATTCTTATTTGCTCGGCGTCTCACAACTCTTTGCCAACCAAAATTGTGGGCTTGGCAGCCCGAGAGAGAGTCAGACCGTTTATTTATGAAGAAAAGTCCCCTCGGTGAAGGGTCATCCCGGCCGCGCGGTTTCTGAAAGTCCTAGGGGTGGTGAGTATTATTGTTTTTAAAAACAAAAGTCCTCTAGGTGGGCACTGAAAGTCCTAGAGGTGGGTAGTATTTTAAAGGAAAAAAAAGTCCTCTAGGTGGGCACTGAAATTCCTAGAGGTGGTTAGTGTTTTAAAGAGAAACATCCCCTTTGTGGGCGCTGAAAGTATTGTTATGGTAAAGCTTAGGCTTTACCCCGCGCAGAACGAAGTCGGGTTAAGTGTATGCTTCCCCCCGCGCAGAACGAAGTCGGGTTAAGCTTAGGCTTCCCCCTTGCACTAAGGACCGGTGAGTAAAAAATATACTTCCCTTGACCGGAGGACGAGCGCTGATCGGGACTGGTTTTGTCGGGAGTCGAGGTGGTGCATTCGTGCGCCCGACACCCAGGAGTTCCGTGGTGGAGCGTGAGACAAAAGACAGTGGACCGGGGACAGTGACAGACAAAGATTTATTGACAGAGCGACTGTGTGGTGTGTGTATGTGTGTACAAGTATTGTAGTGTTAGTAAAAGTGTGTGGGAGAAGAAGAGTTTGTGTGTGGAAGTCTGTCAGAGCAGTTTGCATTGTTGCCCGAGAAAGAGAGAGAGAGAGTGAATGCTGATGCGCCGGCAGTGTGTTTGCGTGAAAGAGAGAGAGTGGCTGCAGGCATTCTCAGCTAACAAGCAGTTTAACACTTTGTGCTTTGGCTTGAATTCATCTGTTTGGTAATAGTTTTATGCTTAAAACTTGTTGTCTGTCATTTGATTCAGTGTGCTATTTTTGATTATAATTTCATGAATGCTTAACGTGATTTTCTTTCAGGATAGAATTTTAATAGATATTGAGAGAGGAAGAAAAGATTAGGTGGTATCTGATAAGGTTGATCCCCATTTTGTTTTGGGAGAAATTTTTATGTTTAAATGAAAGTATTAAAAGGTGGACAGCAGGAAAATTTATTTTTGACAACAGCTTACAGTGGGAAACGATGGAGATAGTGACAAAGAAAGATAGAAACAGAAACAAAGGCGGGGGCAGGCTTTCAAATCAACTATGCAAGTGAAAGAGTAATGAGGTGTTATGAAAGAAGACCCCAGAGGGCAGGAGAGGCAGAAAAGAGTTTTTGGATCTCGGCAAAGAATAAAAAAAAATGTAAGGAATACTAGATTTATTGTCCTCCAAGGAGTACAGGTGGGGATTGCGAGGAATCTCTCATTTCCATGACCCTAAGATTATGCATTTTTTTTAAAAAAAGCCTGATGAGATGCGGTTTATGCACTTTGTATAAACCTTCTTGTAAATACAGATATACATAATGTACATATTTAGAATAACAAATGATGTAAATACCAAGTAAAACTTATTACTATTTGTATTGGCAATTTTTGTGAATTTGAATATGTTCTAGTAGAAAAAGAGTTTTTCCATCCAACTCTTCCAATGTTCTTATAAATATAGAAGAGACAGCAGGTAATCGTGCTCAAAATTTATCACACCAGGTAACACGTCGGAAAACAAATTAATATTAAAAAAAAATCTTGTTTAGAGTGCATCTTATTGGATAGGGTCCAAAAAGCGTGAAATATCTGTATTGTAGGAATAAAGACAATAATGCAACTAAAATAATATGGAATTTAGTAATCTGTGATGAAATACAAACTGATTTTAATAATTAGTGTTCTAAATTACTAATTGTTGATTCAATTTCAAAATAAAATATTAAAGCTGCAGTCACTGTAGATAAGGATTATAAGCGAAGCAATTTCTATTCCAGAGATTATAGTATTTGTATTGTGGGATTTGGCTATAGCTCAGACGCTCTATTTTGCATGAGTAAAGTTTTTAAAACGTTACAAGAAAAAAACCTTTGAACTTTGGTATAATTCCTGAACCTATAAAGTTCCCTTTTATGTCCTCCCTGTGTCAGTTCATAGCAAGTACAACTTCCAAATAAATTGTGAATATGTTTTATTGTATAAATACTGCATGGTCTGGGCAGTCATTGACTTCCAATTTTTTTTTCTCTCTGGTTTCCATTGCCACCGGGGTGAAATTGCTTGTGGTTTATAATGATTTTTTTCAAGGGGTTTCTGTTTGCACAGCTGGCGGTTTGATTGCTTTTCTCAAGTGGGTGTGAATTTCTGTGATCTTTTTTTCAATGGACTGCGGCAGCCAGGTCTGTGTGTGTGTTTTTTCTATTGGACGAGGAACTCCCATTCAGCAATGGAGGGCTCTGATTGGCTAGAGAACTCCCATTGAGTTTAATTCACAGTTGTATAAGTGACATTGAGATATTTTTAAAATTAAAACAATATAGAGCCAAAATATGTAGTGCCCTGGACCCAGTATTATGTTGACAGTGACTTCATGGTCAAGTTGCAGACAGAGTTAATTTTTCTTTTATCCAAAATAACGAACCGAAGTTTCAGAACAAACAGAGACAGATAAAGAAAAATGGAAGGTGAAAAAAGACGAAGGGAAGAGAAACCAAGAGAGAAGGATAGATAGAAGGATTGCGAGGAATAAGGGTTAGGGGTAAGGGGATTCACAAAGGACTGTGCAAACAGAGAGAGAGCGCGTGTATAGCTAGCAAAACATTTAACCCTTTGTGATTTGGTTTGAATGCACATTGGTTTGTTGGTGATTGAATGAGTAAGTTTTCTTTCTAGAGTTTGAGTTCCAGGACTGCTGTTTAAAGTGATTTCTCTTTATGTGAGCTTAACATGATTTTTTAAGGCTAATAACTTCTGTTCTTTTATGAGTCATGACTCCCTAACTACTTTTCTTACTAACCTCTTTTATTTTTACATAAAAGCAATATATGAAGGACAGTCGAAGTTTCGTTCGACAGTGGGTAATTGTTAAAAACGAATGTTTCCATGGTTATTATCTGTGACCTTGGATTCGACCATTGTGCATGCGTTAGAAGTTTTTAACTTGAATTGACAAATTGTTGTAAGACAGCTCTGATTATTTTTACGACCTAAAGTATTTTAATTGAGTAATGATTGACCAGCAGTACTTAAGAAAACTACTTTTGGATCTAAAATGGGGAACTAAAACTGAGTGATCACAATGGTCTTCAAAATTGGTTACTGTATGCATTTTACATTTTGAAAATTGAATACTGGATAAATGGACGTAAATATATAAATATGCTTACAAGTTAGTTACAGGCATTAAAGTAAGACAAGCATGATTTGGTAAATTGGTGTTTAAGAATATGGGAATCTAAGGACACTGCAATATTTCTTAGAAGAAAGGTAAATGGAAGAATGTAATGATTTGTCCCCTTTGGAAAGTACCGATAGAAAACGAGGAGATAAGGTGAGTGTGTGTTCCCCTCACTAGTGGGGAGGTCGGAATATATAAGAGGAAATAACGGTCTTGGTTGAGAATTTGATAGGATTTTCAGAACAGATTAATCTATGATAAAAACCCAGTATGTATATGTGGGCTGGTTTAATGTATAATTTAAATATACTATTTACTAAGGAAAAAAGGAAACTTATATGGGGATACTGGAGCGCTCGTCTGTTGAAGGCATGGTGTTACGGAAAGTGAAACCTGCTGCTGTTCTTTCCTCCCTCCCTCTCCAGATGGTTTTCTACTTCAATGCGTTTTGTTATTTTTTCTATTTTCTCGATCTTTTGTTTGTGTTAACAAGACATTTGCACCATCCGGAGTTGTTCGCAGTTTATCAAAATAATCAAACAGCATTTTTTTTTCTCTCTCAATTTAATATTTAGTTTTGTGGGTCTCTATGTCTGTCTTTTCTAAGACCTGCAGGCAAGCATTTTTTACATGATCCATCGTGCTTCTGCTTTAGCCTCAGTAATCAATGATTTTGAGATGCCAATATTCTGCCATCGGTTTTGCTTAGATTCTGAGCTGAGCTTATTGCGTGGAATGGGTGTTGAAACCTCTACCTATTCAAGCTTCGCACTCTACAGTGAATGACATCATTATGGTGTCAATTTTGCTAAATGGTTTATTTGCACAAGGTTGATTCGAGATTTAGTCCTAGAGGGAAATGGGATTTTCTGAAGAGGAATAAATTTTAAGTCTTAAGGATGCTTGGATGATAGAGTAATATTATATTTCTGTATTGCAAAGTCTGGATTTAAATTTCTGGTTGTTTTATAGTACTTTTCACAGCTATTCACTAACAGGAGGGATTCAGTCCTGGTCACACAGATTTTGTGCCAATTCCTAATACAACTGTGGTCAAACACCTAATTTTAATTCCACAATTCCAAACCTGGTTATGACGGTTCTAGGAAAGATGAGATAAGAAATCAGATAGATTTTTCCGTATTGGTAATATAACACTATGTACTAAAATGTTGCATTTATATTCCTACAGACTTCAAGTCAAGCACTTTCTCTTCATTTTTTCAATTATGCAGATCTGATGGTGGCTAAAACCTTTTTAATACTTTGAACAGGTCTTCGTTATTAAGCATCTGGACACATATCTAGTAGGCTGTACAAAGACAGCTATGATTAACTTTAGCTTTTTCATTCACTAAATTTTAGTTGTGGTTAAGAGTAAGGGACTTATTCCCCTTGTTCACTATTAAGTACTGGATATGAATTTAGTACAAGATTTCAAAAAACTGGAAGATGACCCTACCCCTGTTGAAGGAGGAGCTTATGGGTCTGTAATTAATTTGTGAATGGATAATGGGTATGGGTTACAGTACAAATACCAGACGCTAATCTCTTCTGAGATTCAACAACAGATCACAGGTGAATCTTGCCTAGTTTAGTAAATTAGGACTATCTTTCAGAAAAGAAGTGTATTTGCAGTTTTTGAGAAGATATGTAGCTCAGGTTCTAAGTTTACTCACTGAGCTGAAAGGTTTGTTCTTGAACATTTTGTCATCACGCATTGTTAGGAGGGGCACAGAAAGTGTTTGTAAAGAGAGAAAGGGCGAGTGACAGGAGCAGAACGCGTAAATGATGGTAGCTGCGGTTGATGAGGTAATTAGGGGAAGAATGCAGCCAAAAGTGAGCAACTGGAGCAGCGAGTGATAGCATGTAGGGCAGAGAAGAAAGGGAGTAGGGAGAGACATGGAGGAGCATTTGATAGAGAGTTTGAGCGACAGGGGCAGAGACGAAGGTCTCCACAGGCAGGATGCCATTATTGTGGAAAGATAGGGCATTTTAGAGGAACAGGAGAGGACCGGTTAAACTAATCTACCTCATAGCGGGCAAAGAAGGAATTGCAGCGGCTGTCAGCCTGGCCCCAGACCAAGCTGAGTTTTGAAATCAACAGAAGAGGTGGGAAGTATAAAATGGAAGCTGTGGAAATCGTACAAATGCATTTATGGATTGATTTTAAATTTGTCTTACTGAATTAGATCTAGCAATGTTCTATCAGTGCCACAGTTAAACTTTCAGATATGTTTCATGTCAATAAATGCCAATAATTTTCTGTGAGTGATTCTGTGGTATTTGAGCAATTATTATAGCTATGTTTAAAGTCAATTTTAACATTGGAGGTCAGGTTTTGGGAAACTTTATAGGCTTAGACATTGAGCAGGAGAAGTTGGAATTGACTTTGAGACAACAGCCTTAAGCTTGTCTGCATTCTGATAAATTCTGCTGGGTCATCACGGAAAGGTGGTTTTGTATCTGAAAGAAGAAAGTTGTTAGCTTGTTTGACCAGTTCAGTTGGGTGTGCAGCCAGTTTTGATGTGTTGGAACTAGGTACTATAATGAAATACGCTATAATTGAGGATGTTTAAGGACCTGTACTGCACTGTATTTTTCGATGTTCTATGTTCCAATATTCAGAGATGTTTGAAGTAGGAATAGAATCATGATAATGCACACGCTAATTGTATAGACGAAAAATGAGAAAAGGTTTTGGGGCGCATCCTGGACTAGTTGTTAATCAGCAGTTTGCATGTCTGACCAGGAACGTTTCCAGTTTTGGTTCTAGGTGGTTAAACAGAAAAGTGAATGACTTGAAGGTTGAAGGTTCAACTCTTAGCACATGGTACTAATGACCAGATTAGGTTCAGATCAAAAAAATGGAGTCTGAAAGATAAAGTCATCGGGATGTTTATTTTAGTGACAACATTTAAAAGAAACAGTTTGAATAGTGAGATAACCGTGGAGAATGTTTTAAAACCAGTTGAACAGAGAGCAAGGTAATATAGTCTGACTGAAGAAAATACATTTAGATTTGAGCTTTCAAGAATAAATTGACTAAAGCAAAAGCAACAGAAGGAAAATAAAGGAATGAGAAAGTGGCATTTGGAATGATAAAATCACGAATATAATGTAGTATAAAAGCATAGTCAAAACAGATGAGGTAATCTTAAGGTGAAAGTGGTCATTTTTTTTACTTAAACATCGCCAGTACTTTTATTATCATTAAATATTTTCACTGTGCTGTTGCAGAGGAAAATGAAATTATGATCTGTTAAAGCTCTTAAAAAGGATAGTGATGAGAACACTTGTGGAATAATCCATGGAAAAACTGTATTTGAAAGGAAAGTTATGTTCAGGAGTTAGTCCATTTAAAAATGAGATGAGGATTGGAGGTCACTGTTTCAAAGGCTACAGATTTGAACATTTTTTTTCGTCCTTATGGAAAATGGGGAACCTTTGGAACTGTTCTGCAAAATGTGGTGTTAAATATAGATTCTGGATCAGCAGGGAGGGAAATCTTCTGTGCTGTACTTTTCTATTTGGGTCCTCAGATACGTGGGATTACACAGTAAATTGATCCTCCATAGCCTGAATAGCTGAGCATTTGGGAACCATTATCAGGATTGGAGACAGTCAGCATAGATTTATGAAAGGGAAGTCAAGCTTGACAAATTTACTGGAATGTTTTGAGGATGTAAATAATGAGGTTACCGAAAGGGAGCCAGTGGAGGTGGTTTATTGGGAATTTCTGAAGTCTTTTAACAAAGTCTCATTAAGGGATTAGTGCGTAAAATTAAAGAATGTGGGAATAGATTTAGTTTATTGAGGTGGATATAAAATTGGTTGGCAAGTGGAAAGATTGGGAAGAAACAGGTTATTTACTGAATGGGAGGCTGGGAATGAGGGACAGTATCAAACAACACTGGCCCGGATGGCAAGCTCACTAAAACCTTGATAAAACTCCGAGCCTTAGCCACTGAGCTGAAGCAACAGCTGGGGGTAAAAAAAAACCCAGTGATAGATTGGCTGAATAGCACATTCGGTAAATGGGGAACTGTGCTGGGACAGCTGGCCCTTGGTTTATGCATTTCTGTTGCTATCTTTATTACCTGTGGTTGTTGTTGTATACCATGTATCAGGACGCTTGTGACACGAACGATCGACCATGCCCTGACGGGAAAGGATAACCCCCCACCCGCATACCAGGCAGCGGTGCTGGAGGAGCCTGTGATGGGGGCACCCCAAGAGAAGATTACGGGATCGGTATCAGAGGGAATGGAGGAGATATGCTTGAGAGAGAAGCGCGGGACAACTTATGATTTTACTTTATAACTGTATCTCTCATTTCTAATCCTTCCCATATTAGGGCCTCAGAATGTGAGGGCTGAGGTGCAGAGACCCCCTAGTTGTGTATTTTTTTTCTCTCTCTTTCCCGTTCAAATTGACAACAGGTAAATTTGTGCTTTTATGCTGCAGTTAGAGATTGTGAAGTGGTATATGTCTCGAGACTCAAGAGACTATTGTTCACTCAAGAGATTCCTAGCCATCATCTGGTATTCCTAAATGGCTTCAATTGGTCTCGACGGCCACTGTTCACAATGATAAGCCAGTTACCACTGCCCGTGTCCGTGGGTTTTTATTGGTCAAGTGAAGGTGACTGGTTAGCCAATGACGGGTAAGATTCCTCGAGTGAGGGACAACCTAAGACAGGCACAGTCGTGTATTGACCTTCAGAATAATGGCCTGTGGTCATGTGGTTTTAGCAGATGCCTGGCCTTTGTATCCGTGTCGGGAATCTGGTCAAGTTTCTGGCTTGCAAAGCAGCTTGATATAAGGAAAATCGTGGACCCAGCAGTTTGACATTGTATTCACTGTATTTTTGACAAAGGAAAATGCCAGTTTTGTGTCATCTTCCAGAACCGACTTAACAACAAACCTTTGGGAAGGAAGGAGAGCTCATTGAATCCTATTGCAAAAAGATTTGACACTATGTCAGTAGTTTGAAAATTTATTTTAAGATGTCATGGTATAATACGACCGATTTTACTGGGAGGTTGTACAATTGGGTGTTCTTTGAACAGCAGACCTTCATTCTGCAGGCGTCCTAACTCATCCACTTTGTGTTTTCCTCTGGTTCTCTTCGCTTTTGTTATCATACTCAGTAATCGTTTTGTTGGTTTTGAGGTGGCTTTTTGTATATGTTTACAACTTTTGAGTGCTTATGTCTGTTATGTATTATTTCACTGCTTCTCGTGCCTTAACGATTGTATGCGAACTGGAGAGGCGCATAGAGTAGGGATTTTGCGGCGCGGAATGCTTTGTGTAGTTGTATGCTGCTTAGGGACTCCTATCCCCTATAACTATGTCTCCCTAGAGTCAGACAAGCCGGGTTTGGCTAAATGGTCGGTCTTGCAAATGATCGACGGAGGTGCGCTCACCGACCATCCGGGTCCTGACTGCTGCGCGCGAACTGCTGTATTTTGTGTGGCCTCTTTCGAGGCCAAGGGAGGGAGTGTTAGGAAGCATTATTAAGGTTAGGTGGTGTTCAGAAACTTTATTGTTAGGTAGTGCTCACGTAAGGTAGTATTAGCAAGTCTGGAAATTGTTAGCTTCACTAGACAACAGTAAGCCATTATGTTACACTAAGAACAGACTGAAACACTGATGGCATAATGAGGCCCCAGGGAGGGTGAACAGATAACAGGACATTGAAACCGTGTTAGATTGCACGTAGCTCATACTGAGGTAACTGAATGTTATCACTTTTGGGACCAATCCTATTAGAGTATACCGCTTCTTACCAAATAAGGATGTAGCACTGGGATGCGAGGGGCTAAAAGCTAGACAAAGAGAACAATAGATCAGAAGGCGCTTTCTCCAGTGAGCAGTAAACATCTCACTGTATTGTGTACGTCTCTCTCTCAGTAAAAGCTTATATTTTGAATCAGATCCAGTGTTTCTCTCCTTCAAACGAACACCGGGGACGGTAGCTCCGTCCTAACAAGGTCGAGAAATGGGTGTGGTGTATATGGACTTCAGCAAGGCATTTGATAAGGTTCCCTATGGTAGATTCATTCATAAAGTTAGGAGGTATGGGTTACAGGGAGATTTGGTTGTCTGGATTCAGAATTGGCTGGCTGACAGGAGGCAGAGAATGGTTGTAGACGGAAAGCATTCTGCCTGGAGGTCAATGTTGAGTGGGGTCCCACAGAGCTCTGTTCTTGGACCTCTGTTCTTCGTAAATTTTATAAATGATTTGGATGAAGAGGTTGAGGGGTGGGTTAGTAAATTTGCAAATGACACAAAGGTTGGAAGTACTGTTGATAGTATCGAGGGCTACTGTAGGTTGCAGCACCTCATAGACAGGATGCAGAGCTGGGCTGAGAAATGGTAGATGGAGTTCAATCTGGATAAATGCAAAGTGATGCATTTTAGAAGGGGAAGGTTGAACTTGAATGCTGAATATAGGATTAAAGACAGGATTCTTGGCAGTGTGGAGGAACATAGGGATCTTAGTGTTCAAGTGTATAGATCCCTCAAAGTTGCCACCCAAGTGGATAAGGTTGTTAAGAAAGCATGTGGTGTTTTAGCTTTCATTAACAGGGGGAACGAGTTTAAGAGCAGCGAGGTTTTGTTGCAGTTCCACAAGTCCCTGGTGAGACTACACTTGGAATATTGTGTCCAGTTCTGGTCGCCCTATTATAGGAAAGATACAGAGGCTTAGGAGAGGGTGCAAAGAAGGTTTACCAAGATGCTGCTTGTCTTACAAAGAGAGGTTGACTAAGCTCGGATTTTTCTCGCTGGAGATTAGGAGGAAGAGAGGTGACCTGATTGAGGTATACAAGGTAATGAGAGGCATGGAGAAAGTGAGGACTGCAGATGCTGGAGATCAGAGCTGAAAATGTGTTGCTGGAAAAGCGCAGCAAACAGGCAGCATCCAAGGAGCAGGAGATTTGACGTTTCGAGCATGAGCCCTTCTTCAAGAATGAGGACAGTGTGCCAAGCTGGCTAAGATAAAAGGTAGGAAGGAGGGACTTGGGGGAGGGGTGTTGGAAATGCGATAGGTGGAAGGAGGTTAAGGTGAAGGTGATAAGGTGAGGGTGATAGGCCAGAGAGGGGGTGGGGGCGGAGAGGTCAGGAAGAAGATTGCAGGTTAGGAAGGTGGTGCTGAGTTCGAGGGTTGGGACTGAGACAAGGTGGGGGAGGGGAAATGAGGAAACTGGAGAAATCTGAGTTCATCCCTTGTGGTTGGAGGGTTCCTAGGCGGAAGATGAGGCGCTCTTCCTCCAGCCGCCGTGTTGTTATGGTCTGGCGATGCAGGAGTCCAAGGACCTGCATGTCCTTAGTGGAGTGGGAGGGGGAGTTGAAGTGTTGAGCCACGGGGTGGTTGGGTTGGTTGGTCCAGGTGTCCCAGAGGTGTTCTCTGAAACGTTCCGCAAGTAGATGGCCTGTCACCCCAATATAGAGGAGGCCATATCCCTCATGAGAGGCATGGATAGAGTCAACAGCCAGAGTGATTTCCCCAGAGCAAGATTGACTGGCACAAGGGGTCATAGTTTTAAGATTTTAGGAGGAAGGTATAAAGGAGACGTCAGAGGTAGGTTCATTACGCAGAGAGTTGTGAATGCATGGAATGCATTGCCAGTTGTGGTAGTGGAAGAAGAGTCATTAGGGACATTTAAGTGACTGCTGGACATATACATGGATAGCAGTGAGTTGAGGGGTGTGTAGGTTTGGTTATTTTATTTTACATTAGGATTAAACCTTGGCACAACATGGTAGGCCAAAGGGCCTGTTCTATGCTGTACTTTCCTATGTTCTATGTAATCACACTTGCATTAAATTTAGGATAAAGCTACAATTATGATTTTCCAGTGTAGCACACTTGCATGCACTGGAAACTTTGTATATTAATACACAGGGATCATCTTTGTAGACAGAAAAACTGTGTATGAGCTCTGCCCCGATTCAAATGAACAGAATAGATGACAGCCATTAACTCGGGCAATGCTCTGGCCAATCTATCAACCTCCTGGTTTAAATTTAAACAAAATCTGCCAGGGAAATGTCAAATAGCTCTAATGGGCACATCCCTCAGTGTAACAACTCAACCAATCAGAGTTCACTTGTCAACCAATCGGAATGCACCTCTCATTCAGCATCTGTTATTTTCCACTAACATAAAACAAATGTTGGAAATCTGAAACAAAAGCAAAAATTTCTGGAGAAACTCAGCAGGTCTGCCAGCATCTATGGGGAGAAAGCAAAGTCAATGATTCAGGTCCAGTTCTGAAGAAAGATTGCTGGACCCAAAACATTAACTCTGCTTTCTCTCTGCAGATGCTACCAAAGCTGCTGAGTTTCTCCAACAATTTCTGGGTTTTTTTTGTTCCTGTTATTTTCCCTTCACTTTAGTATTTCTTGCAAATTTTCAGAATGAATGGAAGACAGTAAGTTTTGACTTAATGTTTCTTTTGTCAGCATTAATCAAAGTCTGTCATACTAAACAACAATGTACTTACTCCCAGTATTGCTCACACGGACCCTGGTGAGGAATGGAGATTTCTGATCCAATTAGGCAAGTGTTATTATACGTCTGCAGCCATGTTGTATTAATGACTTCAAAATAACCATCATCCAGAGTAAGATTGCAAAATGGATCTAGAAAATGTTGAATGTGTTTTAGAACTTTACTGCTCCTTGTTGAACAATGCTGCCATTTCTAGTGGTACAATCAGGGTCTCTGGGCAACCCAACCCAACCTCATCCATTACATAAGGTGGAATCAGAGGCATAGACTGAGGTAGGAATATATAAAATGAAGAGCCTCTCTTCTTCCCAGTGTCCACTCATTGAATCCAGGGTAGGATGGTTTGAGGACGGCCTTTCTTGCCAGACGTAAATTGACTCGCTAAGAGATGTCTTAAATGGGTATGCTGGCTGCCATTGGCATTCTTATGTATGTGTTGAAGGGTGGGGGTGGGGAAGCGGCACAATATGTGGGTTCACTCTATCTGGTCTGTTGTTTCCTAGGAGGGTAGATTTTCAGGTGGGTGCCCAATAGAGGTATCCAATGACATAGAAGAAAATTGCATTGTTCAATTACTGGCTTCCATAAAGTGTTTGGTGCTAGTGGTAGATGCAAGTGGCCCAAAAGCTCCCTTAACACACAAATAGGTACATCAACAGTGAAGGTTCTCACTTCATGAAGATGCATCCTATGACACTCAATAGCATATCCTGCATGTGAAAGAAATCACACAGGGACTGAGACACAATGTTTTTTGTTGAACACCAGTCTGCAACAGCACAGAGAATCACTAAATTATTATAGCACAGAATGAGACGATGCAAACTGTTGTGAAAATCCAAATTAGAGTTTCACCTAGTTCCTCCACTCAGTAGCTCTGAACTCCTTCCTTTTCAAACAATGATCGATCTCCCATTTGAATGTCTTGAATAAAAGTAACCTCCACCACACTCTCAGGCAATACATATGCAATCCTAACTTCTTGCTATGTGGATAAAAATTTCCATTGAGTCACCATTGGTTGCGAATGGTTTTAATTGGCCCTTCATTCTATCCAGACTGTACACGCTGGGTACATGTACTGAGCTCCCTCCTTGTATTCCACATCATTAGTTCACACTAATGACAGCATCATTTAGGGATTTTAAGAAAAGTGTCTCATACACCATGTTTGAAGCTGACAGAAATGTCAGCATTGTGGAGCACAAACAGAAGAGACAAATGAGTAAAGAACTTTCTACATGGGCGCCAAATGTGTCCCTTCAGATCCACTTGGTCTGTGCTAGCCATGTAATTGTTAATGTATTCAGACTCACTCAGGAAGGACCAGCCAATCACTGAGCTTTCAGACATCCCATCCCTCAAAGACGATACCCCAGCCTCCTTACTCAGTCTGGTCTATAAGCTTAAGTCTCAAACTCCCTAGTCTCAATCCCTCACACATTAACTCAGATATTATATTGACACATTTTTTAGGTATTTTCATGACTATATTTTCATATCCACATCTTATGAACAAGTTCTAACTCTCAATATTTACAATATACATATCTATGCTATACCTTTATTATAGATTGCAGTGGTTCACCACCACATTACTAAGGGCATTTGGGATAAACAATGAACATTGGCATAGACAGTGGTGCCCACATCCCTTGATCAGTTTGTTCAGACATTTATGACACACCTCTGGGGGGGGGTTAGAAATTAACCTTGTGGGTCAGAGGTTGGGGCAATACCACTGTCAAAAGCCATGTGATAAGCTTTCATTAATGGATCAGAAAATGAATATTAATCCTGATAATTAATTACTTCTGATTCCCTAACTCCAGTACGATCACTTTCCAGGCTTCAAAACTTGTGAATTGTGTTTTATAATTAAAAAAAAGATTGAGAGTAACTTCCTGGACCCATGCACAGGGTCACAGACAGGAATGTGAGTCCAAAATGCAGATATATGGAAATTAAAAGGTATTATTTAAATCATGAATTTCTTGTTTTCCAAGACTCACACCTTCCCTTAAGAGGCAAAATGCAGCAAGAATATGTACATAGTCGGCTGACTAGAAGAGCACCTCCCAATGTATTGAATAAGGGCAAACACTGTTGTAAGTCATTGGCTATTGGTACTTAAAATTGACACCAGTTGCAGGTCATACATTGGTTTCCTTGACTCAGAGGGAAACAACTTAAACATTTTTGAAATAAAATAAGATCATAAGGCTATAAGAGATAGGAAGATCATTATGCCTTTCAACCTATCAAGTCTATTCCACCATTCAATCATAGCTGATATGTTTCTCAACCCCATTCTCCTGCCATCTCCCCATAACCTATGATCCCCTGACTAATCAAGAACCTATCTTTCTGTCTTAAATATATTCAATGACTTGGCCTCCATTGTCTTCTGCAGAAATAAGTCCCACAGATTCACCCTTCATCTCAGCTCTGAGGCTTCGTACCATCACTCTGAGGCTGTGTCTCGGGTCCTATCAGACTCTATATAGGCCTTTTAGTATTTTGCAAGTTTCAATAAGATCCCTCTCATCCTTCTGAATCCCATCAAGTAGAAACCTGAAGTCCCTAACTGCTCCTCCTATGACAAGCCATTCATCCCCATGATCATTCTTGTAAGCCTCCTCCTCCTCCAATGCCAGCACATCCTTCCTTAGAAGCAGAGCCCAAAACTGCTTGCAATCTGCCAAAAGTAATCTGAATAGATACTTTACGATCACAACAGTATATTCCTGCTCTTGCATTTTAAGCCTTTTAGAATAAATTCTAAAATTGCATTTGCCTTCCCAGCACCCAACTGAACCTGCATATTCACATCAAGAAAATCCTGAACTAGGACTCTGAAATTCCTTTGTGCTTCTGATATCCGAAGACTTGTTCCATGTAAAAAATATTCTGCGCTCTACTTTTCCAACCAAAGTGCATAATTCCACACTTGCCACAGTGTTCCATCTGCCACTTCTTCATCTACTCTCCAAGTCTTTCTGCAGCCTCCCTACCTCCTCAACATTATCTGTCCCTCCACCTATCTCTGTTTAACACACATGTTGTTCTGAAACTTGTTGCTACTCTCACTCCCATTTGTAAAACCAATGACGTTTGAAATCTGCGTCCTGGTCCTGATCTTCAAATTTCCTTTCAGGCTCAAATTCCAGCATCCAATCTCATGACCCCTAATCCTAAAGGTCAAGGAGTGAATGTAAATCATTCATTGTGTTACTGATGACATTGAATGAAGATTTTGAGGGAGATGAGCCTGAGATGAAAACAAAGAGAAAAACTGAACTCTGTACCAGACAGTAGTAATGTAGGTACTGATAATAAAAGGTTGAAACTACCTTAGCTTCCCTACATCTACAATCCAGGTAGAGTAAAGCAGTTGAGAATGACCAACAGTGACAATACTAAAGGAGAGATGATTTTCTTTGAAGCATCTCTCTTGCCTGTAAGCAATTATTATTGACAATCTTTCACTTCAGTGACTCAGTGACATGATCCTTGGAGCTGGATCCTGTCCAAGTCTCTCTGCTGTACAATCACAATGAAGTTGGTTATCGAAAGCATTGGCGACTTTTCTTATGACAGATCAACAGAATAAAATATGAACAGTCACGGAATGTCCCCAGTCAAAGTGAACACTGCACCTTTGGGAGTCCTGCTGCATGTTTCATCTGCTCCCCACCAACTGAAGCAGTCTGCCCATGGTAGGGGTGATTGGAAGGAAGCAAACAGGTAGTACAGACTGTAACCAATAATGCAGGCATAGGAAATGTTGGCAATTACGATCAGAAGGACCATGGTGAATCCAACACCTTAAAATTGAACAAAGGAAAAAGAGCTTAGAAACAATACTGTTTATTTGAAATAAAATTGGTCTCTTGAATTCAATTGCAATGTATTTCCAACTAGAATATGTTTAATGTAATTTGAGAGAGAAAGAGGGAGACAGTGTTTTGAAATAAGGCAGCCATGGTTGACTGATGTTGCTTCTCTCCAGTCTGAACTTATAAAGTTGAAAATAAGCCATCAACTTTATTATCCCTGTTTTGAATATAAGCACAGGTCATCCTCAGAGTTCAGAAATTATGATAAAGTTACAGACAATTAGATTCAGAATCTAAACAAGAATTGGACAAGAGAATATTATTCTGTTGTTACAACTATCCCTCTAGTATTGTCATTGTCTTAGTGGCTGTTAGATTTGGTCAGCATTTCCAAAAATGTTCAGCTAAAATTGTTGAGTGGATGATCCACCTTGGCCTCATCCGACGGTCGCCAGCATCACAGATGCCAGTCTTCAGCCAAATCAATTCACTCCACTTGGTGTCAAGAAACAGTTAGAGTCACTGCATAGTGCAAGGGATTTGGGCCCTGACAGCGTTACAGCAACAGTACTGAAGAGTTGTGCTCCAGAATTCATCGCCAAGCTCTTACAGTACAGTAAGAACACTGGCATATACCTGACAACATGAAACATTGACCAGATATGTTCTGGACACAAAAGCCAATTACTGCCCTAACAGTCCACTCTCTCAATCATCGGAAACAACCTGCTCAGTGACACCAGCTTGTGTTCCTCCAGGGTCACTCAGTGCCCGGCCTTGGTTTAAACAAAACAGCTGGATTCCAGAGGTATGGTGGAAGTGACAGTCCTTGACATCAAGGCCGCATTTGCCCGTGTGTGGCATCAAGAAGCCTGAGCAAACTGAAATCAATTAGTGTCAATGGGCCAAACTCTTCACTTGTTCGAACAATTACTGGAACACTGAAAGATGGATATGGATGCCGGAGGCCAGTTATCTCAGCTCTAGGACATCTCTGGAAGAGTTCATCAGGCAAAGTCTTAGGGAGAATTGTAAGGGATAGGATTTATGAACATCTGGATAGGAATAATGTGATCAAGGATAGTCAACATGGTTTTGTGAAGGGTAGGTCGTGCCTCACAAAGCTTATTAAATTCTTTGAGAAGGTGACTAAGGAGGTGGATGAGGGTAAAGCGGTAGATGTGGTGTATATGGATTTTAGTAAGGCATTTGATAAGGTTCCCCATGGTAGGCTACTGCAAAAAATACGGAGGTATGGCATTGAGGGTGAGTTGGAGGTTTGGATTAGGAATTGGCTGGCTGGAAGAAGACAGAGGGTAGTAGTTGATGGTAAAGGTTCATCTTGGAGTACAGTTACTAGCAGTGTTCCGCAAGGATCTGTTTTGGGACCATTGCTGTTTGTCATTTTTATAAATGACCTGGAGGAGGGGCTAGAAGGCTGGGTGAGCAAATTTGCGGATGATACAAAAGTCGGTGGAGTTGTTGACAGTGAGGAAGGATGTGGCAGATTACAGCGGGATATAGATAAGCTCAGAGCTGGACAGAAAGGTGGCAAATGGAGTTCAATGTAGGTAAGTGTGAAGTGATTCACTTTGGTAAGAGTAACAAGAAGATGGAGTACTGGGCTAATAGTCGGATATTTGGTAGTGTGGATGAGCAGAGGGATCTTGGTGTCCATGTACACAGATCTCTGAAAGTTGCCACCCAGGTAAATAGTGCTGTGAAAAAGGCATATGGCGTACTGGCTTTTATTGGTAGAGGAATTGAGTTCCGGATTCCTGAGCTCATGTTGCAGTTGTATAAGACTCTGGTGCGGCTGCATCTGGAGTATTGTGTGCAGTTTTGGTCGCCATACTATAGGAAGTATGTGGAGGCACTGGAACGGGTGCAGAGGAGGTTTACCAGGATGTTGCCTGATATGGTAGGAAGATCGTATGAGGAAAGGCTGAGGCACTTGGGGCTGTTTTCATTGGAGAAGAGAAGGTTTGGGGGTGACTTGATAGAGGTGTACAAGATGATTTGGGGTTTAGATAGGGTTGACCATGAGAACCTTTTTCCAAGTATTTAGTCAGCTATTACGAGGTGGCATAGCTTTAAATTAAGGGGTGGTAGGTATAGGACAGATGTTAGGGGTAGATTCTTTACTCAGTGAGTCGTGAGTTCATGGAATGCCCTGCCAGTAGCAGTGGTGGACTCTCCCTCTTCATGGGCATTTAAACGGGCATTGGATAGACATATGGAGGATAGTGGGCTAGTGTAGGTTAGGTGGGCTTGGATCGGCGCAACATTGAGGGCCAAAGGGCCTGTACTGCACTGTATTGTTCTATGTTCTAGGTTAGTGTCTGAGGTCCAACCATCTCTAACTGTTTCATCAATGATCTTCCCTCCACCATAAGGTCAGAAGTAGGCATGTTCACAATGATTGCACAATGTTCAGCAATATTCGCAACTCATCAGATACTGAAGAAGTCCTGAACAATATCCAGGCTTGGGCTGACAAGTGGCAAGTAACACTCCTACCACCCAAATGCCAGGCAATGACCATTTCCAACAAGAGACAACCTAACCACTGCTCCATGATATTCAATGGTGTTACCATCAATGAATACCCCCACAATCAATATCCTTGTTGTCACCATTAACCAGAAACTCAACTGGACTTACTATACAAACACAATGGTGACAAGAGCTGGTCAGAGGCTAGGAATACTGCAGGAGTAACTCACCTCCTGTCTCCCCAAGCTTGTTATCATCTACAAGGCATAAGTCAGGAGTTTAATTGAATATTCCTCACTTGCCTGCTCCAAGAGCACGCCAGAAGGTTGACACCCTCCAGGACAAAGCTGCTTACTTGATTGGCAAAACATCTACAAGCATCCATTCCCTTCACACCGATACACAATTGCAACAGTTTGTGCTACCTACAAGATGCACTGCAGAAATTTACCAAGGCTCCTTTGAAAGCACCTTCCAAACCCAGGACCACTTCCATCTAGAAAGACAAGGGCAGAAAATACAGGGGAATACCACTACCTGCAAAAATCCCCTCTAAAATGATCACCATGCTGACTTGGAAATATACCATTGATCCTTCACAGTCACTTGGTCAAAATCCTGGAATTCCTTTCCAAAGGACATTGTAGGGAAACCTACAGTGCATAGACTGCAGAGGTTCTAGAAGGCAGCTCATCACTACTTCTCATGAGTAACTAGCGATAGGCAATAAATGCTGGCCCAGCCAGAGAAAACAAGTTCCTTGAACGAATAAGAAAAAAGCTCATTGAAGAACAATCTCAGCAGGACTTATACATTTAGTGGTAAGGTCTTGGGGTCTGTTGCTGAACAAAGAGACCTGAACAAAGAGTGCAGATTCATAGCTCCTTGAAAGTGGAGTCGCAGGTAGATAGGATAGTGAAGAAGGCTTTTGGTATGCTTTCCTTTATCAGTCAGAGTATTGAGTACAGGAGCTGGGAGGTCGTGTTGCGGCTGTACAGGACGTTTGTTAGGCCACTGTTGGAATGTTGTGTGCAATTCTGGTCTCCTTCCTATTGGAAAGATATTGTGAAACTTGAAAGGATTCAGAAGAGGTTTACAAGGATGTTGCCAGGGTTGGAGGATTTGAGCTATAGGGAGAGGCTGTACAGACTGGGGCTGTTTTCCCTGGAGCATCGGAGGCTGAGGGGTGACCTTATAGAGGTTTACAAAATTATGTGAGGCATGGATAGGATAAATAGACAAAGTCTTTTCCCTGGGGTGTGGGAGTCCAGAACTAGAGGGCATAGGTTTAGAGTGAACGGGGAAAGATATAAAAGAGACCTAATAGGCAACTTTTTCTTACAGAGGGTGGTACATGTATGAAATGAGCTGCCAGAGGAAATAGTGGAGGCTGGTACAATTGCAACATTTTAAAGGCATTTGGATGGGCATATGAAAGGAAGAGTTTGGAGGGATATGAGCCAGGTGGGGCTAGATTGGGTTGGGATATCTGGTCTGCATGGAAGGGTTGGACCAAAGGGTTTGTTTGCAGGCTGTACATCTCTATGACTATATACCTTGGCACCATTGATAAGTACCAAAGTTGGTTTTAGCTCCTCCCTCGTTTCCTCAATGTCTATTTCATTTGAGGGTTTAATCCCGCACCTGATGTCCAAGTGAGCATTCTTCAACCTAAAAACTAACCACTGAAACATTGAACTCCATCAACTATTAACTCGCTGGGTCCAGACTTGATCCAATGTGTAGTATGCACTTTGGTATTTTTTTTTACCAAGGATTGGGAATCAGTGACAGGATCCTTGGTTTGTGTTTTCCAACTTAAACTGAGGGCACAGGTTCAGCTCCAGAGTTCTCACTGCAGCTCATAACTAGCTGCATTGCTAACCCATATCTTGTGATTTAGCTTTAATTTAATTCAAAGTAGAACAGCAACTGCTGGTGTGAGTTTATCTTCAGCAGGATGTTTTACCAGATGTGACAATGCTTATGTGATCCCCAATAACATAAGAAACTGAGTGTGAATATCATGGGTTTGAAGAGACTGTTAAACATTTGTTACAATTAACTATTGCAAACAAGTGGGACCCTCCTGAGGCAAAATAGCATCTGGGCTGATATTTTACAACAGAATAAGGATAACTTTTCCAAAACAGATAGACATGGTTGTGCAGAGGCACATGGAATTAATTTGACAATTATGCACACAGGTAAGACAGAGTTCAAAGATTAATGTTTCAAAATTCAATGTAATGTTTTGAAAGTTTGACAATTTTTCCTGACTTGGTGGATGTATGTCCACCTGGAAAGGTACTCATTGATCTCTGTTGCACTTGTTTGACAACTTGGTTAGTTGCTGCTGGTTGCTATTAATCAACCCTACCACACAACATCATCAGAGGGTTCAACTCTCAATCTCTTCATACATGATTGGTCTGTCATAAATTGTTCAGAGCTGGCTTCTGTTCCTTTATCATGTAATATCATGAGCTGCAATACATTTCTGTGACCTGGGCTGGGTGCATATTTTAGAAACCATTGCTGGTATCCAAAGATTTGTATTTCTAACTCTCACTCTCTGCCCAGTGAGCAATTTTGGAAATTCTTACTTGGGACACCAAATAACCTAAAAATACCACCATTGTGTCAGTGACACTTGTACTCATTTTGCTGCTAATTCACCAAACAAATGGGTGATTTAGAGAAGTAATCTGTCACAAGGAAGTAATCTCCCCATACAATATGAACAGCTCTGTTGCTACTTTGCTGAAGAATTGGATGAAATATCATATGGATATAGAGTCTCCTACTGTTTACATATTGCATTCGTGAGTCATTGAATATCCCGATTCATCCCTGGATTGTTATGCCAATCATTTTGAACTTTCAATACTCATACGTTCCTGTGGTAACATGGGCATGATTTGAAACTGCGCCCAATGAAAACAATTCACATTGTCCAAAGTATAACATGTCAGCCTTGAGAGTACATTTAATTTCATAGTTTAGGTGATCATGGTGCAGATCAAGATGAATATCTTTGTATTTTGGATAAGCTGTTCTGTAAATCATATGCAATCATATTGGCTACCTGGTTTAATTACTACTTCAAAGTTATAACTTTGCCAATTCTTGACTAATTCAATTGCACCATATGTGACTTGTTCTGCCATGGTGGGTGTGGTTTGAATGTCATGATTTGAGACTGCACTTAGATCTGTACATACTGGTAACCATGTATCTGTTAGACTAAATATTTCGGGAAGCCAGTGAGAGTTTGCGCATTGACACTCATTGACAATACATACAATTGTTGATCTGCTGTCTCCACTGAGAGATGGTTTCTCATAGCCTGTACCATGGAACATTACTTGCTCAGGTGCATGTCATTGAGGCCATATAGTGGTTACATGGTAATACTAACTCCGGTGTTGATTTTAGCTTTTATCTTGTATCACACTGCCTTCTCAGGACACATGATATTAAAGAGCTCCTGATTGCTTTCTACTCCCAACACAGAGTGTGAGATTAACATCATGTAAAGCCTGCTCATTTTCTAAAATTTGCCTTTCATTTGGTTGACTCTGAACCTCATCAATGTGGTTGCCTTGGTGCACCTTGGTAACAGTTTCCTTGTTGCTGATGATTTGTTATTACTCTATACTGTCATGTCAGTCGCTTGTTGGTTTAATGTAAGGGCCTGACTTGGCTTTTGGAAACAGATTTCCTGCACATAGCCATGTCCCTTGATGCTACAGATATCAAAAAATAGAGCATGGACTTTGGAGAAGTGCAACAAACTACTGCTATTGGAGCTTTTGTTGGTTGCAAAATAGTATTGGTAGCACCTAAAGCATGTAATCGTTGCTGGCCTGCTACGACATCTTCATAGATCTGTCTACCCTCAAGTAATAGGTCAAGGCTGTGGCCCTTCTTATTGCACAAATGTTTCTTCCAACTGACTTTAATTCATGTGAATGTGATAATCAACTCATTAATATTCTCTGGCCGTTCCTCTTCAGTAAAGTCACACTCATTCCCTTTGCAATGGCATCCTCCAACAAACTGGTGAATAGTCTCTTGAGGATTCTTGTCTAATTGAAATGATGTCAAGTCTGTTCATCCTGAAGTGAATTCTTATCTTGATCTGCTCTTCAAGATCTTTCCAAATCATATCCAGACTTTTCTGATCCACCCAGAAAAACTGTGCAAGTTAATAATGTGAAGCTCCTCCTTGTCAAGTCATAAAATCCCTATGGAGTGGAAGCAGGCCATTCAGCTCATTGAGTCTGCATGACCCTCTGATCAGCATCCCATCCAAAACCAATCTCTTACCCTATCCCTGCAACTCTCCATTTCCCCTCGCTAATCCACCTAACCTACACATCCCTGGACGCTATCAGCAATTTAGCACAGCCAATCCACCAAACATGCATATCTTTGGACCATGAGAGGAAACCGAAGCACCTGGTGAGACCCATCTGAAATGGGCAGAATGTGTAAAATCCACGTAGACAGTTGCCTGTGGGTCAATTCAAACCCAGATCCCTGGCAATGTAAGGCCACTGTACCTCCCTGAGTTCTGACAAGATTTTTAAGAGTTCTTTTCATGGCCTCACCTAGACCTTGATCTGCAAAATAGAACTGCATGAAGTTTTGGAACAGTAAAATCAGTGAAGGTGTTGCTGGATGCCAAATCCATACCAGTTTTGTTGCTATCCATGAGTTGGCCTTTACAAAAACACCAGCATTTGCTGTGTGTCCCTGATATTTTTGTCTCTCCAAATTATACTGCTCTTTCCTTAAGAACAAAGACGTTTGTAATTGTCATTATGTATTAACTTCCATCAACCGAGCTTTCTAGGATTCAAGTTTTCTGTAATGCACTGGCCTTTGTCATAGCTCAAGGGCATTCTTTAGCATTTTAATTTGTTTTTATTACCAAGGAAATCTTAGAAATGTATTTTACCTTGAAAGAATTTGCATCCTAATGAAAATTAGAAATATGTTCCATTGTTCTCGTGCTTAATGCTCCATCTACAGATGTGAACAATTGTCTGTACTCTGAAAAACTGATGCTGTTTAAGATAACAAACTTCTCCCTATTCCAAACTGTCTGCTTCCAAAGTCATGCTGGACATCAATTTGTTTTCTAAATATGTACCTCTATGATGTCGTTAAGAGATAGTAACTGCTGTTGCTATGGTGTGAGTTTGCCTCCACCAGGGTGTTTTACCTGATGGGGCAATGCTTTTGTTATATAACACAATGTCAGAAACTGGGCATGATATTGTGGTATTGGGCAACCCAACAGACATTCATTACATTGCTCAAGCATACACATTTCTGAGCTAGTAGTTTGCTCTTAGTTTACAATAGTTGGGCATGTTACTAGTCAAGTTTCCTGGAGATGGTGGTATACTGGAGGAGTCACTGGCTTGGTAGTCAAGAAGCTCAGGTTAATGCTCAAGGGACATGGGTTCAAATCTCACCACAGCAACTTGGTACAATTTACAAGGGCAGCACAGTGGCTCAGTGGATCGCTCTGCAGCCTCACAGCGCTAGGGACCTGAGTTAGATTTCGGCCTCGGACGACTGTCTGTGTGGAGTTTGCATAGTCTCCCTGTGTCTGTGTGGGTTTCCTCTAGGTGCTCTGGTTTCCTCCCACAAAACAAAGATGGGTTGGCCATGCTAAATTGTCTGTTGTGTTAGTCAGAGGGAAATGTATCTGGGTTACTCTTTAGAGGGTCAGTGTGGACTTGGTGGGCCCAAGGGCCTGTTTCTGCACTGTAGGGAATCTAATCTAATCATTCTTTAAATGATCCAAGGAAAAATTGACTCTGAAAAAACAATGAGATTTGGAGTCAACCATCCAGGTGAACTGAACACAATCACAATCACGCGCATTTAATGAATAAGAAACTAAACTAACATCAGTGTTAATCACTGACATATCTTGGTGTAACATAACAAAGTTTTCAAAGAGAATGACAGCAAGGCTCAGATACACTCTCATTTAATCACTCAATTATAACTAGTTTATTAATATGAATTAAACATTAAAATGCATTGAAATTGTTGGTGAGTTTTAATTATTCAATAATCTCTAACCTTGTAACATTGGTACAGATTTCCACACTGCAACAGGCCCGAGGCTGGCAAACTGTCCAAAGGAAGATTCCAAGAAAAATATTGGTATCCCAACAAGACCCAGCATGATTGAGTAGGGAATAAGAAATACACCTGGAAAATAGAATAAAAAGGTGAAACAGGGTCCATGGATGTGAATTCCCAACATACTCTGCAGTTTCAAGTGGATGGTAACAACAACTTTATACTAACAGAGAAACAGGCCTAATCTTTAGAATCTCTCCTCATAACCAAACCCCTAAAATCCAGGTTATCATTCTTGCAAAACCATGTTGTACTCCCTCCAAGGCCAATATATCCTCCCTTAGATGTAGTGCCCAGATCTTCCCACAGTACTTCAATTGTGGTCGAACCAGGGTTTTGTATATCTGCAGCATACTGTCTACATCCTTGTATTCATGTCCTCGAGGTGTAAAAGCCAGATTCCATGAGCTTTCTTCATTATTTACTGTACCTGTTTGTGGTACTTTAAAGGTCCATGCACCTGAAGCCCCAAGTCTCTTTTGGCATCCATTGTGTTTAACTTGATGCCATCTAGGAAGTATCCAGGTCGATACTATATCGGTCAAAATGGATAACCACACACTTGCTTACATTGAACTTCATCTGCTACATTTTTGCCCAATTACTGAGTCTATCAAGAACCCTCTGCAATTTTATGCTGTTGACTACATTGTCTACAATGCCCCCTAACTTTTGTCATCAGTATATTTGGATATATGATTTTCTATGTTATTATCCTAGTTGTCAATAACAAATATGAATAATTGAGACCCTAACACAGATCCTTACGGGGATACCACTGGTCACATCCTGCAAATTTCAGGACCTACTCATTATCCTTATTTTCTGGCACCTGCCACTCAACCAATTTCTGAACTATATAAGTAATTTGCCCTCAATTCCATCAGCCTCTACCTTAGTTAATAAGCTCTTATGTGCAATTTATCACATGCCATCTGAAGTCCATACAAACAACAACCATAGACATTCCCCTGTCCACTATCTTAGTCATGGCTTCAAAAAATTAAATGAGGTTTGTCAGGCATGACCTACTGTCCCTGATTAACTGAAGAAATTTGAAGTGCTTAGTTATTTTATCCTTAATTAGAGACACCAACCAGTGCCCCAGCACAGATGTTAGGCTAACTGATCTATAAATCCCTGATTTTCCTCTTTCGCCCCTGTTCTAAAGTGAAATAATGTCTGCAATTCTTCAGTCCAGTGGGACAACTCCTGTATTGAGGGAACATTGAAAGATTAGTAAGAGTAAGGTTAATTAGTAAGAGCAGAGTAGTAATCCCAGGATTGCTATTGGTGCCATTGTCTAGTGAAGCTAGGAACGGAGAGTGTGTGCAGCTAAACACGTGGCTGCAGAGCTGGTATAGGAGGGAGGGCTTCAGGTATGTGGATCTTCTGCAGAAGGTGGGACCTGTACGGGTTGCACCTGATCTTGAGGGGCATCAATATCCTGGGCAGGAGGTTTGCTAGAGATCTTCGGGAGGGTTTAAACTAGTTTGGCAGAGGGATGGGAACTGGAACTATGGATCAAAGGATGTGGATGCTGGTGAACAGGCAGATACAGCATGCAGAGAGACTGTGAGAAGGATAGGCAGTTGATAGGGCAAAGCTGCAGTCAGTGTGATGGGTCTATTTTAATGCAAGAAGTGTCAAGAATAAGGGTGATGAACTTAGAGCATGGAGCTACAATGGAGCATGGAGTTTCTTGAAGCTACAATGTTGTGGCTATTATGGAGGCTTTGATATCACAGGGGCAGGAATGGTTGCTGAATGTTCCGGGATAGGAACAGAGATGGAGGTAAAATAGATGGGTGGGTGGCATTGCTAATAAGGGACAGTATAATAGTTGGAGAAATGAAGATTGTCGGGAATGGTTTGTCCACTGAGTCATTATAAGTGGAAGTCAGAAAAAGGAAAGGAGCAGTCACTTTATTGGGAGTTTTCAATAACACCCAATAGCAACAAAGGCATGGAGGAGCCGATTGTGAGGCAGATTTTGACAAGGTGCATACGTAACAGGCTTGTGTCGGGTGACTTCAACTTCCCTAATATTGACTGGAACCTCCTTAGCGCAAATAGTTTGGATGCAGCAGATTTTTTCAGGTGTGTCCAAGAAGGATTCCTGATTAAATATTTAGCTAGGCCAACCAAAGGGGAGGCCATTTGGATTTGGTGCTTGGTAATAAACCAAGCCAGGTGACAGATCTCTTGGTGGGAGAACATTTCTGTTATAGTGATCACAACTCCCTGACCTTTACTATAGTCATGGAGAGGGATAGGAGCAGATGGTATGCGAAAGCATTTAGTTGGGGAAGGGGGAAATTACAATGCTATTAGGCAGGAACCGTGAATCATAAATTGGGAGTAGATATTCTCAGGGAAATGTACAACAGAAATGTTGAGGTTGTTTACGGAGAACTTACAGCAAGTGCGGGTAGGGCCAATCAGGGATAGTGATGGGAACTTGTGCCTGGAGTTGGCATTTGGGGAGGTCGTTAATGAATATGTTGTATGAGTATTCACTAGGGAGAGGGACCTTATTGTTTGTGAGGACAGCGTGAAACAGACTGATATGCTCAAACAGGTTGATGTTAAGAAGGAGGAGATGCTGCAAATTTTGAAAAGCATGAGGATAGATAAGTCGCCTGAACCAGACGGGATATACCTAAGTTTGCTGCAGGAAGCGAGGGAAGAGATTGCTGTGCCTAAAGTGTTATGACACAGAGGTGAACCTCTCTCTTCATTAAACCAAACACCCAGAGAAGCTCACCTCACCTCATATTTCTAATATTTCAAGAAAATAACATCAATTCATTCTTTAACTCTAAAAGGGAACATCAAGCAACAAATATTCACAACACTAAGGCCCCTTTTCTCTTAACTGCTTAATACCTGCCTCCAATGCTATAATATACTGTTCCAATAAAACATTTATTAAAATTACATCAAATCAATTTCAAAACCTTTCAGTGGCTGTCATCTTTGGTGTCTTTCTTCTTCCGGCTGAAGACCTCACTGGATCATCTTCTTTCTTTTTACTGTTAAGATGTTTCGTATGAAAGGTACCTTTGATACAGAGTATTTCAATGTCTTGGGTCTCTCTCTCTCTCGATTGCAGTTGCTCTATCTGATTTTCAAAATGGCTGCCTTTTTCATTTTCCCCCAAAATTGGATCATCAGTTTGATGTTGGTAAAACAATAAATTCAAACTGGATTGGGTTTTAGTATCCTGAGGCATAATTTAAACTGTTTGTTTAAATTGGATTTGTTGCCAAAACAGCAAACAATTCAGGTTTCCATTTCACAGCCAAATGTTATATATTTTCAATTTTCTAGTACACTCTGACACTGCTAGTTAAATCATATGACAGGTGCTTGTAAGCTCTCAGTGCAGAACAGCATTCACTCTTTCTTAAAGGTACAGGACATTACAACAGAAGTAATGATCTTCACATGCTCACTGGCTACTGGAGTAGTACCAGATGATTGGAGGGTGGCAAATGTCATTCCCTTGTTCAAAAAAGAGGAAATGGATAACCCTGGGAATTACAGACCAGTCAGTCTTACATCACTTGGTATTTGGATGATAGTAAAATGTAGGGTATGTAGGTTAGTTTGATCTTAGAATAGGATAAAAGGTCTGCGCAACATAGAGGGCTGAAGAGCCCGTACTGTTCTATGTTCTATCTGTGTATGACTGTGAGCGTGAGGAGTTAGAAGGGGAATAAAGTTATATGTTGATATTTGCCAGTTGTTCATCTGGGGTTGGAATACATTATCTCCTTATCTATTAATTTATTTATCAATCATAGATAGCAGTAGACAATCTTAAAGAATCACTGATTGATGATAAATTCAACCTTTACATTATAATATCAGTGTTTGGCACTTGTGCCTGGGAGATGATGTACAGGCTTTGTGGAGTTAGGGGTGAGTTACTTGCTGCAATATTCCTAAACTCTGACTTGCTCTTGTAACCAGAGTATGAGTCTAGTTCAGTTTCTGGTAAATGGTAACCCCAGGCTGTTGACAATGGGAGATTCAGTAATGGTCATGATAATGAATTTCACAAAATAATGGCTGGATTCTCTCTTGTTGGAGAGGGTCATTCCTGCCAATTGTGTGACATGAATGTGCTTGCCACTTGTTATCCCAAATCTGCATTTGAACATGGGCTGCTTCAGTATCTAAGCAATTGTGAATGGTGTTGAGGATTTGCAACCATGCACTTTCCTGGGGGCCAAAGAAGTGTTTGATCCTTGACACTCATTGATTCCAGTTTTGCTAGGGCTCCTGGATATCACACTCAGTCAACTGTGGCCTTGATGTCCACCGCTGTCACTATCTGGAGTAGAGTGGTGCTGGAAAAGCACAGCAGTTCAGGCAGCATCCGAGGAGCAGTAAAATCGACGTTTCGGGCAAAAGCCCTTCATCAGGCAGACAGCTGTATTCCTGATGAAGGGCGTTTGCCCGAAACTTCGATTTTACTGCTTCGCGGATGCTGCCTGAACTGCTGTGCTTTTCCAGCACCACTCTACTCCAGAATCTGGTTTCCAGTATCTGCAGCCATTGTTTTTGCCCAGGGCTGCCACTATCACCTCCTCTCTGGAATTCAGCTCTTTTGTCCACGTTAGAACCAAGGCTGTAATGAGGTCAGGAGCTGAGTGGTCCTGGCGGAATCCAAACTGGGCATCACCAAGCAGGTTATTGCTGAGCAGGTGCTGCTGGATAGCATTGTTGACGACACCTTCCATCACTTCACTGATCATCGACTGATGGGGTGTAATGGGCCGGGTTGGATTTGTCCAGCTTTTTTATGGATGCAGAGCATATCTGAGCAATTTTGACAATGATGAGTGGATGCTGATGTTGTAACTAAACTCGAAGAGCTTGGCTAGAGGTGCAGCAAGTTCTGGAGCACAGACGTTCAGTACTATTGCCAGAATGATGTCAAGGCCCATAGGTTTTGCAGTATCCAGTGCATTGAACTGTATTTTGTTATCTCATGGAGTGAATCAAATTGGTTGAAGGCTGGCATCTGTAATGTTGGGGACAAGTAGAGAACATTGAGATGGATCATCCACTCAGCACTTCAGCCTTACCTTTTGCACTGATGTGTTGGGCTCTTTCATCATTGAGGATGGGGACATTTGTGGAGCCTCTTCATCCAGTGAGTTGTTTAAATGTCTACCACCATTCATGATTGGATGTGGCAGGACAGCAGAGTCTGGTTCAGACTGATTGGTTGCTTAGCTCTATCACATGCTGCTTATTGTGTTTGGCATGCAAGTAGCCCTGTTTAGTAGCTTCACTAGCTTGACACCTCATGTTTAGGTATGTCTAGTGCTGTTCCTGACTCCCCAACTTCACTGTCCATTGAACCAGGCTGATCCCCGGCTTGATGGTAATGCTTGAGTGGGAGAGATGCTGGGCCATGAGTTTGCAGATTGTGCTGAAGTATGCTTCTGTTGCTGATGATGGCCCACAGCGCCTGAAGTCTTAGTTGCTAAATCTGCTTGAAGTCTGTCCCATTTAGCTCAGTGATAGTGCAATACAACAGGATGGATGGTATTCTGAATGTGAAGGTGTAACTTCATCTCCACAAGGACTGTGCAGTATCACTCATACCAATACAGCCAGCAGATTGGTGACGATGAAGTCAAGTAAGTTTTTCCCTCCTATTGGTTCCCTCATCACCTACCACAAACCCAGTGTAGCAGCATTGAATTTCATCAGCTATTCCCTGGACCACTCTCCCAAACTGTCTAGATCCTTCTGCAGCCTCCCCACCTCCTCAGTACTACCTGCCTGTCCGCCTAACTTCGTATCATCGGCGAACTTTGCCAGAATTCTCCCTGTCCCTTCATCCAGATCATTAATATATAAAATGAACAGCTGTGGCCCCAACACTGAACCCTTCAGGACCCCGCTTGTCACCAGCTGCCATTCCGAATAAGAACCTTTTATCCCAACTCTCTGCCTTCTGTCAGACAGCCAATCCCCAACTTATGCCAGTAGCTTACCTTGAACACCAGGGGCCCTCACCTTACTCTGCAGCTTCCTGTGAGGCACCCTATCAAAGGCATTTTGGAAGTGTACATAGATGACATCCACTGGGTTTCCCTGGTCTAACCTACTTGTTACCTCTTCAAAGAATTCTAACAGGTTTGTCAGGCATGACCTTCCCTTACTAAATCCATGCTGACTTGTTCTAATCTGACCCTGCACTTCCAAGAATTTAGAAATTCCGTCCTTAACGATGGATTCTAGAATTTTACCTACAACCAAGGGTAGGCTCATCGGCCTATAATTTTCCATCTTCTGTCTTGGTCCTTTCTTGAACAAGGGAGTTACAATAGCAATTTTCCAATCATCTGGAACTTTCCTGATTCCAGTGATGTTTGAAAGATCACATTCAGCGCCTCCGCTATTTCTACAACTCAATCCTCAGTCGATTGGCGAGGATGAAGTCAAGTATGTTTTTCACTCCTGTTGGTTTCCTCACCACCTACCACAGACCCAGTGTAGCAGTGAAGTTCTTTAGGACATAACCACCTTGATCAGTAGTGCTACTGCTGAGCCAGTCTTGATGGTCAATGTTGAAATCCCCCACCTAAAGGACATGTTGTGCCCTTGCCACCCTCAATGCTTCCTCCAAGTTTGTTCAGCATTGAGGAGTACTGATTCATCAGCTGAGGGAGGATGGTATGTGATAATCAGCAGGACCTTTTTGCCCCCTTTTTAACCTGAAGCCATGAGACTTCAAGGGTCTGGCGTCAATTTTGAGGACTCCCAGGGCAACTCCCTCCTGACTGTTCACTAGCTAGATAGGATGTCAGCTGGGCAGGAGGTCAGGTTGACAGTAGAGGCCAGTGGTCAGTTCTGTCGAGGGTGTGGAGTCACAGACAGACAGGACAGGGAAGAAGGCTTTTGGCATACTGTCTTTCATCAGTCAGGGCACTGAGTATAAATGCCTGGAAGTTATGTTGCACTTGTACAGGATGTTGGTGAGGCCACATTTGGAGTGTTATGCTCAGTTTTGGTCTCCCTGCTAGAGGAAGGATGTTGTTAAACTGGGAAGAGTTCAGAAGAAATTTACAGGGATGGTGCCAGGATGCAATGGTCTGAGTTACAGGGAAAGGTTGAACAACCTAAGACTTTTTTCTTTAGAGCTGAAGAGATTGAGGAAGTTTGTTATAGAAATGTATAATATCATGATAGGCATGGATAGAGTGAATGCACTCTGTCTTTTTTCCAGAATTGGGGAATCGAGGACAGGAGGGCATCGGTTTAAGGTTAGAGGGGAAAGAATAAAGGAGACCCTGAGGGGGACGTTTTGACGCAGAGGGTGGAATGCATCTGGAATGAGCTGCCAGCAGAAGGTTGATTACATTAACAACATCTAAAGGTATTTAGACAAGTACATCGATAGGAAAAGTTTAGAAGGAAATGGCTAAGTGCAGCGAAATGGGGTTAGCATGGATGGACAGTTTGGTAGGCATGGACCAATTTGGACCAAAGGGCTTGTCTCCGTGCTGTAGGACTCTATGACTCTATGTTAATGTTGGGTTGGGTTGGGTCACATTTGACTGATGCAAGGAGTTGCTAGGTAGATGTCAACTCAGATCTGATGGATGTGGGGGTTTGGAGCAGGTCTGGACATGGCAGGGGTGTTAGATTTAATAATCTCACTTTCCTGATTAATTATTTTACTTAAATTCATCAGTACCTTCTGAAATTTCCGATGTAAATAGAGACTTTTGGAGTGTTCCAAGAATCGGAGAATTGTCTAGTGGAAAATCCAGTTTCCTGGGCAATACCTTCAGAGTGTGCTAGAATGGGGATTCCACAGAATATTCATGGTGACTCATCGTCGACACCAAATAATGACTGGCCTGCGTAAAATCCTTGACTTTATATCATTATAATAAATGTCTGCTGGTTTCTCTGATAGCATGATATCCAGACTCAGTCTCTTATGTTATGGTGGATAATATATAAGCATATATATACATTACTGGAGGCAAACTAAGATCGAAATGTAGATAAGTAATAACTGTAATCCAGGAGATAATGAAGTTCATTGATAACTCACTGTGAGATGGTAAAGTAGGTACAGCAACTTTGTTTTAGCTAGCACCTTATCAATGGGTATTCCTGATAAACCGACCAAAATTATGTGTTCAATATTGTGATCCATCATGATGTCCGTATATTTCTGCTGTAAGCAAAGTCTAACAGTGATTCCACTAGCATGCTACAAAGACTGATTGAAACTTTATTCTTTTGTGTTTTCTATCCTTGTTTTAATCTTAACATCTGTTGATATTGCTGACAAGAACTTTATTATCTTAACTCCAAAGGAATCTTCCATAAAACTTGTAATGAATCAATCTATGCCTATTTAAACTGAAAATGTGGTCTACTCTGACTTGAACTAGACAAATGAAAAAGGCGCTACATGAGTTTTATTAATCTACTGTTTATTGAAAATGCTGGGAACAATCTGGGTCTTAATGACATTCTGTTGTGTTTTTAGAATTATTTCAGTTTTAGGAATTTAGCAATATAAAGTATTTAAAGGTATAAAAGTATAATGCTTTTTACTCCTGATGAGAAATGGGCCACAGATTCAAACTACAACCTGTAATGAGACAATCTGATTTGCTCAAAAGTCACTTGAATTAATTTCAACCACCACTTTGCACTTTAGTATTTAACTGTGCCATGTCCAGACTGTAACATTTCTAACCCCTGCACAATTGTTAGGATGTCAGAAAACACACAAGACCAGGCTATAGTCCAGCAGGTTTATTTGAAATCAGAAGCTTCTGGGATTCTGCTGCTTCATCAGGTGAAGGTTAAACCTGTTGGATCATAACCTGGAGTTGTTGCATTCTGACTTTGCCTACTCCAGTCAAACACCGGCACCTCCACATCAATTGTTACGATGGGAAGCACTGACAAGAGCAATATCCAAGCCAACAGACCTTAAAGATCATTGAAATGCTCCCTCTGCATTTCTATCCCCTTAATTCAAATTCCAGACAGTACCTCCTCCATTTTTGTAAGCCAGGAAAGGGAATCTCCAGACATTGCCTAGACCCACAGCACAGCCAATCATCGAGAGCAAGTAGTCAGTCTTCGAGGACCAGTTACCTCTCTTCACATTTTCATCATTTCTGTTCACTGCTGGATTGGCAGCACTCTTGGGGCAAAGAAAGGAATTGACTAAATTAGAAAGTAGATTTTTTCAATCTAAACTTAAGCACTTAGTTCAACTCTTCCCCACTGTAAAAACATTTCTTCATTCCCCAGTTAACAGCAATCACTTAGTAGTTTGGAAACAAGATGGGTGACTGCAGTTCACAAAAGCTAAAATCCCCAAAGAATCAGCACTTCTCAGCATTTTACATGAGTGTAATTTCATGTTTTGCTAAAATACTCACTGTATCTATTGGAGAGTGTGTTTCCTGTTCATTCTGTGAGAATTCAGATAAAGCCAACTCCCTCTGGTCCATCTTCAGACAGCCATGAATACTTTCTTCGCTTGCTCAGGAGCTGGATGTAAACCTTAAGGAGCAAATCTTGCCCGAAGATGTTCTATCTTTCCAAAATTCCAGGACTGTGATTAAGAACTGTTCAGCCTTTCACCAAGTAAATGACTGGTGAGAATGACAAGATGTGTCCAAAAGGCCAAGATCTAGTTGCTCAGGTCTGGGTGATGTCCACATTTCCTGACTATTTCTGATGCAATCTCCACACTAAAAATAATAGAATTTCAGGTTTGTTTCAGAATACTCAATGTCAGAATATATCTATTTTGCATCACATATTTCTCACCAATGCTTTGAAATGAGGAGGTCACACAATATAGAGAGAGGCCATGGCATGAATCAGCGTCTGCAGCTTTCACCGTGGGGTGGCTGTTACTCTGCACTACCTCAATGTTTCCAATTGACCAGGAATCTCTCCTACTATCCCTGCTTGCCATACAATTATCAGAAAGATTCAAAGATTGACTATTGAGTGACCATTCAGATTGAGGCTGAATGCAGCGCCAATATTTTGAAGTCTTGAGATTTCAAAGGACTTTGTCAGAGTGAACCAGACACAGGGGATTTGCTGTTGGGAAAATTAAAAATCCCATTCAGTTCCCTCACAGTCAGCTGGGGCATCATGACCAGGGCCTCCAAGCCCTCCGTTGCTTCCTCTACCGATGTTCCCAACAGTACCCTTCCATCGACACTCTCATTCGTTTGGCCAAACTGGTCCTGACACTTAACAATTTCTCCTTCGAATCCTCCCACTTCCTCCAGACCAAAGGGGTAGCCAGGGGCACCCGAATGGGCCCCAGCTATGCCTGTCTCTTTGTTGGCTACGTAGAACAGTCCATCTTCCGTAATTACACCAACACCACTCCCCACCTCCTCCTCCGCTACATTGATGGCTGCATTGGCACCACCTCGTGCTCCCGCAAGGAGGTTGAGCAATTCAACAACTTCACCAAAACATTCCACCCTGATTTTAAATTTACCTGGACCATCTCTGACACCTCCCTCCTCTTCCTGGACCTCTCCATCTCCATTAATGACGACCGACTTGACACTGACATTTTTTACAAACCTACCGACTTCCACAGCTACCTGGATTACACCTCTTCCAACCCTACCTCCTGCAAAAATGCCAGCCTGTATTTCCAATTCCTCCATCTCCGCCATATCTGCTCCCATGAGGACCAGTTCCACCACAGAACACAACAGATGGCCTCCTTCCAATTTCCCTTCCCACGTGGTTAATGATGCCCTCCAACGCATCTCGTCTACACCCCTCACCTCTGCCCTCAGACCCCACCCCTCCAACTGTAACAAGGACAGAACCCCTCTGGTGTTCACCTTCCACCCTACCAACCTTTGCATAAACCAAATCATCCAATGACATTTCCGCCACCTCCAAACGGACCCCACCACCAGGGATATAGTTCTCTCCCCACCCCTTTCCGCCTTCCACAAAGACCATTTATCCGTGACTACCTGGTCAGGTCCACGCCCCCTTACAACCCACCCTCCCATGCTGGCACCTTCCCCTGCCACTGCAGGAATTGCAAAACCTGCGCCCACACCTCCTCCCTCACCTCCATCCAAGGCCCTAAAGGAGCCTTCCACATCCATCAAAGTTTTACCTGCACATCCACCAATATCATTTATTGTATCCATTGGTCCTCTCTATATTGGGAAGACTGGACATCTGCACCAATCAACCCCACTGCCCTGTGACCCAACATTTCATCTCCCCCTCCCACTCTGCCAAGGACATGGACGTCCTGGGCCTCCTTCACCGCTGCTCCCTCACCACCCGATGCTTGGAGGAAGAATGCCTCATCTTCCGCCTCGGAACACTTCAACCCCAGGGCATTAATGTGGACTTCAACAGTTTCCTCATTTCTCCTTCCCCCACCTCACCCCAGTTCCAAATTTCCAGCTCAGCACTGTCCCCATGACTTGTCCTACCAGCCTATCTTCTTTTCAATCTATCCACTCGACCCTCCTCCCTGACCTATCACCTTCAACACCTCCCCCACTCACCTATTGTACTCTATGCTACTTTCTCCCCACCCCCACCCTTCTCTCATTTATCTCTCGACCCTTCAGGCACTCTGCCTGTATTACTGATGAAGGGCTTTTGCCTGAAACATCGATTTTACTGCTCCTCAGATGCTGCCTGAACTGCTGTGCTTTTACAACACCACTAATCCAGCATCAGAAATTTCACATGGTCTGACAAATCTCTATCAACGGAATATATATGTTATATGTTTTTGGAGATATTTCCCTGGTGCCAGGATCAAGGATGTCTCAGAGAGGGTGCAAAATGTTCTCAAGGAGGAGGGGTACCAGCAAGAGGTCATTGTCCATATTGGAACCAATGACATAGGAAGGGGAAAGGTTGAGATTCTGAAGGGAGATTACAGAGAATTAGGCAGGAATTTAAAAAGGAGGTCCTCAAGAGTAGTAATATCTGCATTACTCCCAGTGCTATGAGCTAGTGAGAGCAGGAATAGGAGGATAGAGTAGATGAATGCATGGCTGAGGAGCCAGTGTATGGGAGAAGGATTCACATTTTTTTGGATCATTAGAATCTCCTTTGGGGTAGAAGTGACCTGTACAAGAAGGACGGATTGCACCTAACTTGGAAGGGGACTAATATACTGGCAGGGAAATTTGCTTGAGCTGCTCGGGAGGATTAAAACTAGTAAGGTGGGGGTTAGGGGGGTGGGACCCAGGGAGATAGTAAGGAAAGAGATCGATCTGAGATGGTACAGTTGAGAATAGGAGCAAGTCAAACAGGGCAGGCAGGGACAAGATAGGACTAATAAATTAAACAGCATTTATTTCAATGCAAGGGGCCTGACAGGGAAGACAGCTGAACTCAGGGCATGATTCGGAATGTGCGTCTGGAACATCCCAGCAATTACAGAAACATGGCTCAGGGATGAGCAGGACTGGCAGCTTAATGTTCCAGGATACAAATGCTACAGGAAGGATAGAAAGGGAGGCGAGAGAGGAGGGGGAGTGGCATTTGTGATAAGGGAGGATATTCCTGGAAATATATCCAGGGAAGTTATTTAGGTGGAACTGAGAAATAAGAAAAGGATGATTACCTTATTGGGATTGTATTATAGACCTCCTAATAGTCAGAGAGAAATTGAGAAACAAACTTGCAAGGAGATCTCAGTTTTCTGCAAAAATAATAGGGTGGCTATGGCCAGGGATCTTAACTTTCCAAACGTGGACTGGGACTGCCATAGTGTTAAGGGTTTAGATGGAGAGGAATTTGTTAAGCGCATTACAAGAACATTTTCTGATTCAGTATGTGGATGTACCTACTAGGGAAGGTGCAAAACTTGATCTACTCTTGGGAAATAAGGCAGGGCAGGTGACTGAAGTGTCAGTGGGGGAGCACTTTGGGGCCAGTGACCATAATTCTATTAGATTTAAAACTGTGATGGAAAAGGATAGATCAGATCTAAAAGTTGAATTTTTAAATTGGAAAAAGGCCAATTTGGACAGTATTAGGCAAGAACTTTCAAAAGCTGATTGGGGGTAGATGTTCGCAGGTAAAGGGACGGCTGGAAAATGGGAAGCCTTCAGAAATGAGATAATGAGAATCCAGAGAAAGTATATTCCTGTTAGGGTGAAAGGAAAGGCTGGTGGTATAGGGAATGCTGGATTACTAACGAAATTGCGGACTTGGTTAAGAAAAAGAAGGAAGCATATGTAAGGTATAGACAGGATAGATCGAGTGAATCCTAAGAAGAGTATAAAGGCAGTAGGAGTATACTTAAAAGGGAAAGCAGGAGGGTAAAAAGGGGACAGGAAATAGCTTTGGCAAATAGAATTCAGGAGAATCCAAAGGGTTTTTACAAATACATTAAGGACAAAAGGGTAACAAGGGAGAGAGGAGGGCCCCTCAAAGATCAGCAAGGCGGCCAGTGAGCCTGAAGTTGGTGGTGGGCAAGTTGTTGGAGAGAATCCTGAGGCACAGGATATACATGTATTTGGAAAGGCAAGGACTAATTAGGGATAGTCAGCATGATTTTATGCGTGGGAAATCATGTCTCACAAACTTGATTGAGTTGTTTGAAGAAGTAACAAAGAGGATTGATGAGGGTAGAATGGTAGATGTGATCTATATGAACTTCAGTATGGTGTTCGACAAAGTTCCCCATGGAAGACTGGTTAGCAAGGTCAGATCTCATGGAATACAGGGAGAACTAGCCATTTGGATATGGAACTGTTTCAAAGGTAGAAGACAGAGGGTGGTGGTGGAGGGTTGTTTTTCAGTCTGGAGGCCTATGACCAGTGGAGTGCCACAATGATCGGTGCTGGGTCCTCTACTTATTGTCATTTACATAAATGATTTGGATGCAAGCATAAGAGGTCTAGTTAGTAAGTTTGCAGATGACACTAAAATTGGAGGTGTAGTGGACAAAGAAGAAGGTTACCTCAGATTACAACAGGATCTTGACCAGATGGGCCAATGGGCTGAGAAGTGGCAGATGGAATTTAATTCAGATAAATGCGAAGTGCTGCATTTTGGGAGACCAAATCTTAGCAGGACTTATACACTTAATGGTAAGGTCCTAGGGAGTGTTGCTGAACAAAGAGATCTTGGAGTGCAGGTTTCATAGCTCCTTGAAAGTGGAGTCGCAGGTCGGTAGGATAGTGAAGAAGACATTTGGTATGCCTTCCTTTATTGATCCGAGTATTGAGTACAGGAGTTGGGAGCTCATGTTGCTGCTGCACAGGACATTGATTAGGCCACTGTTGGAATATTGCATGCAATTCTGGTCTCCTTCATATCGGAAAGATGTTGTGAAACTTGAAAGGGTTCACAAAAGATTTACAAGGATGTTGCCAGGTTTGGAGGATTTGGTCTATAGGGAGAGGCTGAACAGGCTGGGGCTGTTTTCCCTGGAGCATCAGAGGCTGAGGGGTGACCTTTTAGAGATTTACAAAATTATGAGGGGCATGGATAAGATAAATAGACAAAGTCTTTTCCCTGGGATGTGGGAGTCCAGAATTAGAGGGCATAGGTTTAGGGTGAGAGGGGAAAGATATAAAAGAGACCTAAGGGGCAACTTTTTCACACAGAGGGTGGTACATGTATGGAATGAGCTACCAGAGGAAGTGATGGAGGCTGGTACAATATTTAAAAGGCATTTGGATGGGTGTATGAATAGGAAGTGTTTGGAGGTTCGGGCGCATGCAAGTGGGACTAGATTGGATTAGGATATCTGGTTGGCATGGACGAGTTGGACCGCAGGTTCTGTTTCTATGCTGGACATCTCTATGACTCAATGACTCTCGGTGTTCCTGCTATAATGTGCGATTTGTCATTGCGGTTTGGCTACAATGTGATTAATTAATTATGGGTGATGTTTGGATAATGCGAAGTTTCTCTTGAGCAGATTTTCTGTAGCAATCTACAACACAATTCTCTGTAACAATTTCAATAGCACGATTTTCTGTAGTGCGGAGTTCCAGAAGAACGCAACGGCTGCATTACAGCAAAACAACCTGTATCTAGATGCATCTGCTCCAAGCTCAGCGAGGTTACTCTCGTTTTTAAAATTATTTCACAAGATGTTAGCATCTTCACATTTGTTGCCCATTCTGGATTACCCTGATAATGAGTGACCTGTTGACCCAGGAGGACCTGTTAACTAACAAAAGATAGTTAACTGTTAATCGCAATGCTGTGCAGTCACACGTAGGCCAGACCTAGCAATCATGAGAAATATTTTTTGACAATGACTCTGGTGAAGCAGGTAGGTGTCTGCAATAACTGATGGTTGTTTTATGGCATCGTTCAATTCCAGATTCTATTAATCACATGGAAACCTCACAAACCATTGTGATGAAATATGGAGATGTGGGCACCATGGTGGTTCAGTGGTTAGCACTGTTGCCTCACTCACCAGGAACTCAGGTTTGATTCCAGCCTTGGCTGACTGTCTCTGAGGAGTTTGCACATTTTCCCCGTGTCTGTGCGAGTTTTCTCTGGGTGCTCTGGTTTCCTGCAACAATCCAAGCAAGCTAGATGAATTGGCCATGCTATAAATTCCCCGTAGTGTTCAGGGATGTATAGGCTAGGTGCATGAGTCAGGGGTAAATATAGGATAAATGGGTAGGGGAATGGGTCTGGTTGGGTTACTCTTTGGAGATTCGATGTGGACTTGTTGGGCCAAAGGGCCTGTTTCCATACTGTATGGATGCTACGATTCTATGGCTCACAGCTTTTGGCAGTGTTGGGTACTTGTTTCCCTGATAATAGGAATAACCAGACAGGGAACTGCACAATGCCTTCGTGAATGCCTTTATTGCAGAAGTATGGCGTTAATGGTACATAGCAAGGTGATGCAAAGCACATCTGTCTGTGTTTTGCTCACATTCTTATACATTATTTGTTCATTCTATGCTCTCCCTTTACCCAATCCTCAGCCTCCACTTACTCTGAGTACTTCTAACCAATCACATCTTACATGTCCAATCACAAAATGTTTCTCTATGTCCTGTGATTATCTGCTAAGTTAAGCATAACCAAAATTTACTCATCAACACAACTTGTTCTGATTGTGATTGCCAGATGTTTCCTTTACAGGGTACTCGATATTTTGTTTGTCAACTGTACTGTTATAGTTAGCAACTGAGGGAATTTAAAATTCTCATAAAGTTATAGAGCACGGAAACAGACCCTTTGATCCAACTCATCCATGCTAACTATGTTTCCCAAACTAAACTAGTTCCACTTGCCTGCGTTTGGCCCTTTTGATTCCAATCACATTGTACATTATGAATCATTACCCATATGCAGCAGTCAGTATCCACTTCTTCTGATGTCGTAACTTGGGAGGGTTAAGGGCACGAGTAAAACAACATTTGATACATACATATAAAGCAAGAATAACAACAAGAAAGATGTTAATCTCCTGGAGGATAGATGTTTCAAGTGATCCTGACCAGTTATAGCCCAATTCTATATGGTACTTGAAAGGAGTTGTCTAAGTTTGTCGACCTCCTTGTGAATATGAGCAGTTGAATTTATGATCTCTTCAGAATTGGCCAGAATGTAGGTACAACACTCTTTTCCTACGTGGGCACAGGTCTGTCCTTTCTCAGATAGTAGCCAATCCAGGGCCATTTTGTAATTTTGTAATGTTCTTGTTCGAATAGCAACCATTTCTACATTACTCTTATCAAGGGCTTGGGAGGTGTCATGAACTACTTGTTCCAATATGGAATAGAGTAATTGAATCTCAGAAAAGGATTTACATGCAGCATATGGCCAATACCAAAGGTCAAAGAACTTGTCTATCTTAGAGTTGCAACGTTTATGGAGGATAAGGGATGAAAGGTAGAGTATGACACATAAAAGGGACTAAAAAAGCTAAATAAACAGAAACCAGATCATGACAGAGGTAACCACGTGGTAAGCATTATGTCCACAAACAAAAAAAAGTACCATTGCACAGGATAAACTGAGTTATATAGTTCGGGAGCCAGGTGTGGTCAAAAGTTTCTGCTGATGTGAGATAATAAATTTAACTTTAAATGGAAGACAAGCATCAGATGTGCCATTAAAATATTAGGTACAATTACTCTGACCTGCAAACCAACCCTTCGGCTTAAATCAAGTGAAACAAATAGAACATAACGGTTTTCCCACCATTGATGAATTAGTGATGGTGATACAGACGGTATTAAATTGAGGTTGATTCCAGCATTCAAATGCCGAAGAACTGTACCCTGTCAATTCCCACATACCTCTGGTGCCATTAATTTCCACCCAATATATCCCTTTCTCTGTGGAAGATGTGGCAGCCATGTGGGATTCGTTCTGGAGAGTGACCCATTCAGCCACTGCAGATGCATTAAAAGGCATGGGTCTAAGGGGATACCGTCCTTTGAATGTATGGGAATATGAGAGCAAACCCAGCACTGGAGACATTCGTATGTCCAGGATAAACATAAGACATGCACAAAAAAGTATTCGCATACAACTTGTGCCTGACAGTGCATGTTCATGTGACCCAAGAGATCAAAACAATTACGAGTTCCAAAAATAAAAACTTTGTCACAATGGGGCAGGGGTGTTAGCCCTTTTGACATGTGATGCATGAATCCAAGCCTTCCTGCCCTGCATATTCATGGCTGAAGGTGATAGGAGAAGAACTTGATACCGACCTTCCCACTTGGCACCCAACGGTTCTTTGTGTATTTTCTTAACGTAGACCCACTTGCCGGGAATGATGTCGTGAATACCTTTAGGGGAATCTCCTCAAGCTGCTGACACCTGTTGGGAAGCAAAATGAACAGAATCGGTTAGATCTTGAAATACTTTAACAATGAATCACTCAATAGTTGACAATCTGCTGTTCTAAGATCAATTGTATCAGGTAAAGACATGAGTCTACCAGTTATCACCTCAGAAGGGCTCATACCTGTGGTTTAATTAGGGATAGCTCAAATGTTACATCATACCAGAGGCTGAGCTTGAGGCCAAGGCAATCCTTCCTGATGATAGTTAGCCGAGTGTTGGTTCAGAATCTGATTTGTGTGTTCCACCTGTCGCAGTGACTGAGGGTGATTAGGCCAATGCAATTCCCACTTAATTAATTATGGGTGATGTTTGGATAATGCGAAGTTTCTCTTGAGCAGATTTTCTGTAGCAATCTACAACACAATTCTCTGTAACAATTTCAATAGCACGATTTTCTGTAGTGCGGAGTTGCAGAAGAACGCAACGGCTGCATTACAGCAAAACAACCTGTATCTAGATGCATCTGCTCCAAGCTCAGCGAGGTTACTCTCGTTTTTAAAATTATTTCACAAGATGTTAGCATCTTCACATTTGTTGCCCATTCTGGATTACCCTGATAATGAGTGACCTGTTGACCCAGGAGGACCTGTTAACTAACAAAAGATAGTTAACTGTTAATCGCAATGCTGTGCAGTCACACGTAGGCCAGACCTAGCAATCATGAGAAATATTTTTTGACAATGACTCTGGTGAAGCAGGTAGGTGTCTGCAATAACTGATGGTTGTTTTATGGCATCGTTCAATTCCAGATTCTATTAATCACATGGAAACCTCACAAACTATTGTGATGAAATATGGAGATGTGGGCACCATGGTGTTCAGTGGTTAGCACTGTTGCCTCACTCACCAGGAACTCAGGTTTGATTCCAGCTTGGCTGACTGTCTCTGAGGAGTTGCACATTTCCCCGTGTCTGTGCGAGTTTTCTCTGGGTGCTCTGGTTTCAGCAACAATCCAAGCAAGCTACATGAATTGGGCCATGCTTAAAATTCCCCGTAGTGTTCAGGGATGTAAGGCTAGGTGCATGAGTCAGG